>NC_091821.1:72410425-72719175 GCF_038994185.2 Dermacentor albipictus | reverse complement strand
GATGTGCGCCGTCAAGCTTGCGGGAAAATGCAATGTTGTTCTACGTACTTTATTAGTAAAACATTGTTTTATGCATTGAAACAGCAACATTACTGGGACGTCAGTGTATTTTGTTGCCAACTTCGGGAATTAACATCTTGGAACTGATGTCCAGAATATTAGTTCCAAGTTCCAAAAATGTCTGTTCGCAAGGCGAACAGACATTCTACCGTTATATAATATCTAAAATATAACATAATATAATAATGTGTACCGTAGGAAATCGATTAGAAAATAATTAGTTGGTTATTGCTAAATTGGTAATTAATCGGTTATGCATTTTTATTTCTCGAGCAAATAATGTCCCTCCTTGAGTAATCTAGTTGAAATACTAGAATTGTGATATCTGCCTCAAGCGATTTTTAAAAATTCTCAATGATCTAAAAAAGAAAGAACACACACGGTATATCTCTCAGGCGATCACATGAGGAGCTCATGAGTTTTCTGTATAATCAACTGCGAACACCTTTTATACCTGAAGAAACAGAAATGATCAAAGTTTTACATTTACAACGAAAGAATATATCAGTCCATTTCCATACATCGCAACCCTTCTCTGCTCTATATGTTTTAGCACCATCCATCCCTTACAAAAAATTTTAGTAACATTTTATAAACCGTCTTTAGACAAATGTTACTAGAACCTATCGACATTCTATAAAACGTCTTTAGACACCGTAACAACTTCCTAGTAACCTCCTGCCGACTATTGGCCACCGACATTGAATTGAAAGTATAGATATAAAATGTCGATAGAATTCTTACCGACTGCTTATTATCTTATGTCGTTAGAAAGCGTCAACTGTGAAGCGACTATTTATTGACCACCTTTATACATCCTAACTACTTGCTAGTAACATCCTGTGAACTATTCGCCACAGATAGTTGACAGGATATTACTAGATAGTCGTTAGGATGTATAAAGGTGGTTAATAAATAGTCGCTTCACAGTTTTTAGAAAGTACATAAAAATTTTATTCAGAGGTAATTACTTTTGCAATTATATATTGCAAAAGTAAGCTTTGATTATCTCTGAATAAAATTTTTATTTGCTTCCTAAAAACTGTGCAATGACTATTTATTAACCACCTTTATATATCCTAACGACTTGCTAGTAACATCCTGTCAACTATCTGTCTTTGGCGAATAGTGATTGCCAAGTGGCTAGGTGTGGCATGCAACAGAAGAAGACGGGTTTCCATTTGTGCTTGAACACATCCATTTAATATCCTCGGGCTAGTGGGGAGGACGAGTTCTCCAGCTGCCCTGGAAGTAGGCTGAAATGTTGCGTTGTGTAGTCTAGAAACGAGAAAAAAAAAGGCAATATATTAGTTTTGCTACAGTGACATGAGACAAGAAGTGCCATTAGAAGTGCACAAGAGACAAGCTTTCAATCCTGTGAGCTATAAACATCTCCACCTGTTTTGTGAAAAGTCCTAAAAATGCATGAAATGACTGAATTCGTGCATTAAAGCTGGGAGCGTGATGGATGTGCGTAACACCAACAGATGCACGACACATAAACTCTATCGTACCAATTGTAATCTACAAACAAAAGCTGTAAATCAACTTCAGTTTAATGAACTTCGATATTCGTATTGTGACTAGTACATGGAAGTTTCATGTGTGAATTATCTTAGGAAAGGCAAGGTGTCAGTCATAACTATGCTGCAGCTTTGCTTGGGCACAGGTACATAGAAGAGTTGATTTTTATGTTGCACTTAAGAACCACGAAATGATACAAGCAACATGTAAGCAGTTGAACAGGCATTACGGACGTTCTCCAGCAAGATTACAAAATGCCTTTGTTGTGCAGGCAGACATTGTCAAAGTGAGCTTGTTACTAAACATGTTAGCTTTCCACAAGACAGGATATTATATTATCAGTGCATTCACATGACCAGGGCCTCTATCACAAAAATACACATGCCAACAGTAATGACAATTTTCTAGTTATGGTGGCAAAGCTTGCATTATATTATGCTATTATAATCAGGTTAATAGCTATTTTAGCAGGAAAGAAAGGAGTATACCCTAAGATAGCACTGAAATTGCCATGAAAGGAGTTTTGTTTAAAACTGCACAAAGAATATTAAGATGCTTCTTTGTGACACACATACCTACTATGGTGTTGACCTTCTTGGAATCCTACGGATCCTTCTGTGGAAGGCATTTGACAGCCGCCCAAAGAAGGACCTCCCTTCAACGTCTTCTATTGAAAAAGGAGCTTTAAGGAGGCCCTCCGCGAAGTGAAAGCCTGAGTTGTTAGCATCCAGGCACAGCCTCTTCAGCAGGCCCTTTTCAACGTATACACCGTCACCAATGTCTACCTGTGAAAGAATACAACAACCAAAGATTCATTTTATACGCATTTGATCAAGGAATGGTTAGGAAGTAGGGTAAGGTTTGCAAAAACGGAAGTCGCTGCTTCTTGTTGATTCGGTTTAAAGAACAAAGCAGCCTTACGTATACCATACATGCATTGTACTGGGCTGTGTACTTTTACGTAAGACTAGAAAGTATTGGGAACTTCAATGCGAAAGAAAGACATGCATCTGCCTAGAACTAAGCAAGTGTGTGCCACCCCTTGACACAGAGTGAGATCTGGTGCTGTTTTAGTGATTAGCAGACATTGAAAGCTTCAAGCCTCATCGAGTATAGGGCCAAGCTGTGCTCGATTAGTGGCGCACAAGTGCTCGAGAACTATCAAACAAGATGCAATTGTCTTCAAATACAATTCTGACTTCCCCTTGCAGGCATGCACTTTTAAATTTATTGACTGCACTTGGGTGTAAAGATTTTGTCTGACAGAGTGAATAAACAATATACGCAAGCAGCATTTTCATAGTTAGCATAGTCTTTAATAGGTACTGATACCTTCAATTTAGAAAGCCCTGTATATTGGGCCTCATCAAACTAATTTCACAAAAGGTTTGTCAAGGTAGAAGCCTAGAACTTTAGTCATTAGAAGACAGGTGAAAGTAGTTAATTATTGCAATTATTACTGAAAATTAAATTTCAGACAGCTCATCCCAATGAGAAATGGATGCAAGCAGTTTGTACATGCCACATAAGCATTTAGATATCAAAAATAGGGATTAGAGAAAACCTTCCCTTAGAGGTTCATTATTACAAGCAGCCATGCCCTCGAGAAGACATAACTTCTTTTTCTGTAGGCAGAAAGAGGCTCGAGTATTTTATTGACACATATATGTGCCCATGCATATATGTCATCTCTGTTGTAAACCTTTTTTTCATGTACATGCAAGGTGTGTTTATAACATCTCATTGTGCACAAAATTTGCGTAATAATTTAAAGACCGCGATTTTGTAGCGATGGTATTCCTTTGCGCTATTCGTTAGTAGGCTGACCGACGCCCCGGCCCGTGCTACGTACTGAAGCTGCCGGCCGTTAGCGGTGGGCGAGAAGAGTGATATAGAATCGAGGGGTAAGTATTGCTACAAAATCGCAGTCTTCAAATTATTACGCACTGCCGAACGAACACAAACTTTCAATGTGTTTTCATAATTGTGTGCCCATTCAGGCATAGCAATCAAGGCGGGTAGCAGAATGCAAGTACGCTGTAACATCAGAGGAAGCTTTCGTGAAATTGCTTGCTAAATGTGCACAGCAACATGGCTAACATACGATAGGAAAGCGCTTTGCTCTAGCTAGTTACACAACGCTCATTACGCAAATCATAAGCTTCAAGAATGCGCGCAAGCGCCAAACTTGCTTACCTTTCAAGACTTGGCAAACGCTCCTTCGTCTAACAGGTACAGAAGCACCGACGTTTCTCTGGCGCAAGCACAAAGGCAGCTCGGACGGGAGCTGTACTAGGGCACTCACTGACGACACTGGTGGATCGCTCGAAACACACGGCGAACTAATGGCGTTACACGAGTCCGGAGGGTTTGGGATGGTCACTGCACACGACAAGGAGCACGTTTTGTCTAGGCACTTCTAAAATTTAACTCAAATACCACCTTACTGCAGGGAGCACTCACGACGACCAACGTGGTGTGTCGACCAAACAAATACTACAGTAGCGCCACTCTGCGGTTTTTTAGAAAAATGTATCTTAAATGAAAAAATTGCGTGTTTTTTCCTAATAACATTTGATAGAGTCTTTTAATAAATTTATTTGGTCCAGAAGTGTGTACTTTGTACTTTGTGATACGAAGTTTAAGGAAATGTATATATAATAAAAACTAAGCGGATGTTGCCTTCAAGATTCGCAATTGCTTCAGGTGCATGCAGGTTGCAAAAGCATGGCCTTCGAGATCAGACTGTCACTCAAAGGAAGCCGTAGTAGGAGGCGGAGAGGCATTTAGGCCCCAATCATTGGGTTTACAGTGCCTAGGTAGGCTTCCTTATTTATAAAGTGTATACGGGGACTTCAGCCGAACCATGAGCGAGCTATACAGACGCACGCGGTACGATTCGGTGTCCGATCCGACGTGCGGCGCTGCATGCTACGGCATGAGCGGCGTGTAAGCTCCGCCGACGTCCAACTCCCCAGCTTGAGTTGATATCCACGTCGAGAAACGCAATATACACAACTCTGCACCACACTGCTTCGCTTTACGCGAAGGCTGTCGATAAAATTATGCCCCTGTGAGTGACAGAACACTTCACGACGGCGCGTTGTCCACTGACGGCTCCGCTAAAGCCAGCGATAGGGCCGGTAGGCATAGCTAGGCGGACGCTGCAGCCGACGGCGCTTGCGATCCAGTCCGAGCTCGTCGAAGAGTGCTTATTTTTGCCAAAACAATGAACACTGTACACTTAGGTCGGCCGTAATTAAATACAATTGGTTTACTCGACGCAGTCGTTGCGAAGGGCAAACGTGCAAGCGAAGCGAGCGGCCTCGCTCAGACGTTCGGTGTGTGATGTCTGCTCGCGAAATGCCCTCGCGTCGCGGCTCCCGATCTCACCAGTAGCTTAGCGCTAGTGTACAAGGCGCTGGTTTGCGTAACAGGCACACGTTCGAGATAATTTTACTGAACTGGTAACTATTTCATGTCAGAAACAAAGTGCAGCAGGCAAGGAAAAAGAATAACTGCGAGAAACCGGAAAGCCAGCACCGCCTCCGTGGAGGGAACGTCAGAGAACGTCACATGCCAGCCGCGCTGCCAATGGCTGCGGCCAGACGACGGTGCAGTTGTCGGACACGTCGAACGATGAAAATCTGCCCGGTTTGTCGCACGCCGGACGTCCGATCCGGCGCTTCGGCACGGCAAAACACCTCGATTCGGGCTGCAGTTTCGGCGCGTCAGACGCCGGATCGGACACCAAATCGGACCGTGTGTCTCCCGCTTTAGTTGGCGAACACGAGCCGATCAGCGCGCCGTCTAGTGCGATGGTGCATGGCCTACGGGCTTCTTTGACACCTACTGAGCACAAATTCATGATCACCGCTCATATACACGCTTCCCATGGCACTAGCTGTCGTGTTTTCGAGAATACGTGCCCACATCTTGAATTGGTGAGACCATATTTTCTCTTAGCGTCCGGTATTAGAAGCAATTTTTTTCTATGAACATTCTACTATCATCTGTTACTAGGAAGTTGATTAAAAATTAGGAAAACAGTTACTGTGCAAAAAAACATTTTTTTTTTAATGCAGCCAGTCTTTGCATATTCATTTATAGTTCAGATGTTGTTATATGTTCATTTTTCACTAAATCATTTTTAACAACTTTGTAGTAACCAGTGTTACTAGAAAGTTGATTGCAAATTGTGGAAAGTTGCACCTGTCGATGAAACAACACTGTCTTGCACCAGCTATGTTCACTGAATAATTATAACCTTATTGAATAATATTCATTCATGTTTTGTAACTTGGGTTATGTACTTTAAGAACATAATTATTTTTATTACCTTCCTATTGAATCGTGTTTCTAAAATGTTAAAATAGTGTGTCTTAACTTTCTAGTAACTTTCTTTTTACATACTGCAGTTAGAAAAGAAGTAACCAACTTTCTTTTGACAAACGTTAGTAAAAAGTAAAAGTCAATAGGATGTTACTAAAGTTGATAGGATGTTGATAAAAGTTCTAAAGAAAGTAAGGAATCATTTTTGTATGGGATATCATGAAAGAAAAAAGAAAGCTTCGCGAAGATAACACATTTTTATACGCCGCAGCGGCAAACAGCGTTTCCTGCATTCGTGCATCGTAAGATTGTATATGTTTTAGATGGTTACAGCAATTGTCTTGCGAACCAGTTCTAAAGTTACTACAGTGTGTAAAGTGTACATTGTGACAGATGTAATGTCAAACAATAAGATTGTCGAACGGCCATTTGCTGTCGAAAAACCAAACTTTTCTCTCTCTCTTTCTTCCTTTCTTTCTCTCACACATTTTTTTTTTATGTTGCAATGCCTCGCATCTGTAAGCATCGGACGCAACATGTGGAGTGTACGTCTGAAGGCAACACTGAGGCTTGACTGTCATCACTAATCGCCGAACTTGCCTTCGACTACCCTCTCTTCTCCCTCTCCGCTAAAAAAAAAAATAATAACTCGAACCTTTTCCGCGGGTCATTATGGTGAGGTTGACACACTCTCCATCCCAAGTTATCGCTTCGCCCCTCCCGTTATCCGCCGCGACGAGCAGAAGCCAGGACAAAAGAAAGGGCCAGAGGGGATGGATGGGACTCGGTAGCGCTGTTCACGGGGCGTCGCAGTCCCGGAATGGAGGGAGAGGCCGAGCAAGTGGCCTCGGCGCTGAAGCCGCCAAGGCGGCCGTGAATCTTGCCGTGCTCGGCCATCGGTCTCCGCCATCATTAGGCGGCGGGCGCGTCGTGTTTCTCGCCAAATGAAACCTCTGACGCCCAGGGATGGACTCGCGGCCGGGGACATAAATCAGCTGAACGCCTGCACCCCCTCCTAACCCCATCCCCCCCCCCCTCCCCAACCTTTTCGCTCCTTCATCGAGCCACGCGACCGCGAAAACACTGGACATGTGCTGGTGAGCGCAGCGCTGATTGCGTGCAAGTATCTGCGCGGCAAGGTCGCGACGGTGCGCATTCTGATGCGCAGATATATAAGGCGACCATCGCACGCTCTGGGCTACTCCTACTGGTGCGCGCGCGTACGTGGGGAGAAAAATGACGTGGAAAGCCATAAATGTGTGTCTAAGAGGCCGTGCAATTATCGGCTGAAACCAAAAGTTTACGACGATATTAGATGTTGCTGCAGAGCTACACTTGTGGGTAGAGGAGGAGGGCGGCACTCTTGGAGGTGTCGGGTTCTATTATATTGTCTAGTCATGTCCCGTTTATTAGCACAGTCTTTAAATGATCCAATCTACGCATGGTGAGTAATGGTTAACAGAAAATAATGTTGATGTGCCTTCTCACATTGCTCTATGACGAAGGCCGCGCGCCCGTCAATGAACGCGGATAATAAGGTCGCATAGGAGGAAGCTGCAGAAGATTACGCACGCTCAATATTTCCTGGTGGTCACATTATACCCTCACCTTGTTAATAAATGAGGAAATACTCGTCTTCGGTACATCCATGGGGCCACAAAGTACATGACACACTCATAACGCTGTAATAATGCTGCCCCCTTTCTTTTCAGACGGCATATTAAATACACGAAATGGTACGTCATTAAATTAAAGGCGATAAAGAATGACATCGTTATAAAAAGTCGCAGTTTCGCCTGAAAGGCGAAGCATTGATTGCGAAAGCAAAGTAGTGGACAGCTATACGAAGTAAGGATGGTAGTTTTATCGGCCGTATAAAGTTGTAAGCATAGGCACACTAACTAAATTAGCAAGCATGGTGTCGCGCGCGCACAAGCTAACATGAACACATCTCACTCTATGACCGCGGAAACTCGCTGCGAAAATGCTGCAGCGAGGACACGTGACAGCAGTAGCGAACGCATTAACCTACCCTCCCCCCGAAGCCTTGCGCGCGACGGAAGGCGGCGCGCTTCCTCCCCGCTTTCCTCCGTTGCGTGCGCGAGATGGAGCCACGATCGCCGGCTCACCGTCGCACACTTTCACTCGCATCTACAGCGTACTGCGACAATTTTATCGCCCTTAGACGTTATACAGAACCTCACGGTGACGCCGACGGCAGAAATGCCCCTAGAGTATCGATATAATTGCTATCGCACTAAACGTTCCGGCTATAAGTTGCACGCAGCCTCACATGTGAGAAGGTATTCAAACGTTTCACGTGCCATTACATTTGCAAGGCATGTTTGCATTGAGTAGGCCAAACTCTGCAGCTGTCATTTAAATTATTTCCACTCACTCACTCACTCAACTACTCACTCACTCGCACTACCATACCACCGCATTACCTTACTTTCATTCTACATCGTCGAAGCTGTTGGCAGAAATCCACTTTCATTAGGCTCTATTGCAATAGCATTAGGTTATATTGCAATAATGGCAACCACAAAGCCAACGTCATCGATAAAACATAGTCATCGTTATAGAAACACACATCGTTACCTTTACACATCGCCCCATATGTCCCCTATGCGTAATGCCAAATGACAGAAGGAACGTGTACGTAACTTCATTATCATATTCAACAAAACGCCTACGATGCTTTATAGAAGGCCAGTTCTGACTGCGTTTGTGTGGCCGGCATTATGACATTTCACTCCTCGCTACCTGCGAAGGCACAGATTGGTCGCAATTTTCTATCGACCGACCGCGGTAGTTTAGTGGCTGTATGGCGTTGCGTTGCTGAGTTCGAGGTCATGGGTTCGGCAGCAGTTGCGGCGGCCACATTTCGATGGCACGAAATGCAAAAATGAACGCGTCCTTAGATTTCGGCGCACGTTAAAGAACTTCAGGTGGTCAAAATTTATCCGGAGTCTCCCACTATACGGCGTGACTCATAATCAGATTCTGGTTCTGACACGTAAAACTCCAGAATTTATTTTGGTAAATTTTCTATCCCGTGTTTTTCATACCTTCATATTCTTCTCGACTGTGTTGTCTGTTTTGTGGGCTGTTTAATCCTCCTTCCCTTTTAATCTGGCGATGCAGATCTTCCGTGACAGAGGAAATCACGTCCGGCGGATAACCAGCTACCTGAAGAGAGCGTATTTGCAAGTAGAAACTACGTTTCATCAAGCACGTGTAAAATTTTTTTATACTTCCAAGGCACGACCTGAAAATTGCGCTTTTCGCCCACTTAAAGTAAGATGACAGTTTAGTGCGGGATTATTCTGGGGTACTGGTTTGAACCAGAGACCGCTTCGAATTATGCTGTATAAATCCACTTGTGCCTTTTTACTGGTTGCCTACGTGGCATAATTCCTCATGAGCTCCTGTCGAATGATAGGATTAGGTTCTTGGATCTGAGGCAGGAAGTTTCAAAACAGGTTTGTCAAATGTATGAGCTAAGACAAAATGATCCTTCTCCCACCGCACCACTATTCGCACCCTTTCCTAGTAGAAAGAGCAATTGGCGCGTCGTGCATTTGAAATTCACTAAGAATATCTTGAACGCACTTCAGTTAAGATTGCTTCAGCTTACAAATAAACCGCCTTGAGGTAGCAGGTTATCTCCAGGAAGCAATTTCCGGAAGATATACACAATCAGCTGAAAAAGAAAAGACGTACAGAAAGTAGAGAAAGCAACGGCAGCATAAAAAGCGTATGTAAAAGTATCAATGTCAGCGCCACATGTCCTCTCAGCACTGAGCAATATCATGTCTAAGGCAAAGACTAGATGATCTACTAAACCTATCCATGCTTTTATTTAAATAAACATCTATGCCGCAGCGCAAGCTTCACGAAAAAAAAACTATTGTAGGAATTTCGTTGAATTCAAAGGCGAAGTTGTGTAGACATTCTCTGAATCCTGTTGTAGCGCGCTTGTGGAACCTTAGGGGCGACGTGTTAAATGACCGCCCTCCGTTAGCGCAACTACAATGCCTGCTCGGGGCTGCGGGTATTCCTGGCTGTTCTTTGGAAGAGCTCCGGTTCCGAGCTCGTATTCAAAAAGTAGGCCGTTCTCTGCAAAAATGTCAATGAGTGGGCAAAGGATATAGTGGACGTAGCCGAAATGACTCAGGTTGAGCGGTTATGAGTGAATCTGCATCACCTGCATTATACAGCAAGGAATTGCGTTTTCTCGGCTTCGCGCTCGGTTGTGACACCTGATCGTTGGACGGCGTTTTCTACTTCCCTTTTATTTATTTATTTTTCGACACGGTTGTCACGCACCTTTCGTTTATTTTTACTTTCCCTTTCCCGCATTTTGATATTATACTACGCCGCAAAAATGTTCACACACTTAATTAAGGGTGTTTTCTTGTCGCACTGGTAACACCCTTCTGTTAGGACCTTACAAAAGTTTACAGAGGTCAACAAAGGAGCTCTAAATAGACGTGCGATGACAAAAGACGTAGTTGAAAACAATGTAATGGGTCTTGCAGCCTTGGTCGCACAGAAATATCTGACAAGAGAACTTCACAGGGAGCGATATGAAACTCTCCTGTCGGATACTTCTGTGCTCCCAAGGCTGTCAGAATGATTACACAGTTTTCAACTACGTCTTTTGTCATCGCAAATCTAGTTATTCCTGCGTTGTTGTCCTCTATAAATGTTTGTAAGGCCCGAACGGTGAGGGTTTTGCCAGTGCGACAAGAGAACATCCTTAAGGATGCAACATTTTTGCATCCAGCGATCTAATGCATCGCAGCAGAACGTCATAGCCGCTAAACCACCGCTGAGTTTACAGAAGACAGAACGAACTCGCAACTGAAAGCGTATTGTGAGCTCCACGTGTGCAACAAAGACCGCTCACGCGTGAACCAGTCACAACTATGGCACCGGGACGAGACGAATTGTTTGCAAGGGCTAACAAAACAAAACCAAAACTTTCAATTGCGGAGACGCCACGTAGGAGCTTCTGAAAAAAAAATCTAGAGGATAGCACAGCATTCGCTACATACAAATTTAGTGACAAATTCAGTTATTGCATGGTACAAGACGCCGATGTAGAGAAGCCGTAAGAGAAGTCTGATTAGTTCCTGTACTATGAAGTACAGAATTACTACTTTCATCCAGTCAGCCTCCAGCGAATTACACATTCTGTCCAATGCCTTCGTAGCGCCTGCTCGACTGTTTCGCGCCATATAGAATTGCGTCAGCTTTCCTAGGCAAGGACCGACCTTGTCACAAGCGACGCAAAATGGCAGATCACTCGCATAGTGCGCGTACCCGAGGCGTATTTCTCTAGCGACGGATGGCATGTCGGCAACACTGTGACCTAGCTGTCTCTCTCGTCCTCCCCCCCCCCCCCTCCACATCCCTCCCACGGCCGCGCTTTGAGAGCACGCCGTAAAAGACTCAACGAGCACTCGGGTTAATTGGATGCAAGCTCCGAGAGAGTGCTGAGAACAATGGCGACGACCTCCGGCAAGCGTGGAGCACGACGCAGTTAAAAAGAGAGGAGAAAAAAATAATAAAGCGCAGAATTTTCGCGACCGCTCGCGACCCTCGTAGTTTGCTGAGCGGTTGCAAAAATGCGCGTTTAAATTACTAGAGAAAGAAGAAGCTCTCGTGCGCGAAAAGACGACGGAAGGAGTGTACTAGCTCGACGCAAACACTGACGCTGCGGACGTGCAACAAGAAATAAATTTTGAAGATCACCGCTGCCTGGAGCAACATACTTATTTCCACAAGGAGAATAAAATGAAAAGCATTAATTGCACCGACTTCTGTACCACCATGTGTTAGCATGCTGTCAGCATTTCACACGCTGCACCGGCTTAACTCATGTAGGCCTGTGTCATTCCACTGTTGAGCACTAAATACTCCATCTTAGTAACTTTTGGCAAGCTATAGATCCCGTCATGTCGAGGAGAAAAGAGAAATAGAAGATTAAATCATCCATTTTGCGCGTCTGGTTGCTCCCCGGGTGATGCTGACTGCATGGAAGGAAGTGTTAACGGAAGGATAATAGCAGCCCGCACAATAAGGCGAGCCGTCCTCCCTTCTCAGCAACACACAGCCAACTCTCGTTTCGAGTGGCTGACACGAGCCCGAGAATTCGCTGCACGGCATGGAGCTGGTGAGGCAGGACAATAGGCCGCGAGGATTAATCCCGGCGACGGCGGCAGCATTCGCACAGATGCGGAATGCGAGAAACACTTGGATACCGAGAGTTCGGTCCACGTTAAATAATTCTAGGTGATTACAATTAATCCGAAGCATTCTGCCAATGCGTCTCTCATAGCCTTACGTGCTGCGTTTGGACGCTAAACTTCATTAATAAATTACATAATCGGTCTAATAATTGCGTGAGAGCGTCTCTAAGCGCCGGAGCTTTTCCTCTTCACTTGCCCTGAATTGCGACAGTAAGAAGATTAACGGAACAGATTCCAAGAGAGAAGACAGCGAGCTAATTGCAGATATTTTAAGAGAAACGCTGCAGGCAGGTGCATGCACTCTAGAAAGTGCTGAGTCATGAACAAGAAACCCATGCAGCTTCGGCCAAAGCATCACGTTGCTCAAGGACATTTCCCACACTAAGAGGCATTTTTTTCTTGGTATTCTCGTTATTCTTATTATAGCTTCTAGCAGGAAAACAGGAAATAAGTGAAAGAACTTAGTCGTCAGCTCCAACATTGACTTCGGGTTTAGATTACGTGTGCACGAGACGGGTCTACCACGTGTTCACCTCTTTGAGAATTCCTCAGACTCCGCAATCGGCATCGTAATAATGTGCTAGCTGTCATTAAATTTATATATTGCACTCTTGTTGCGTTTTCATTATGTGAATGGGAAAATAGATATGTGACATAACTCTAGCTGTGGTGTTGGGCAGCATGTGCAGTTTAACTATTGCCCATCTGAGATGTACTTGAAGCCATGCGCGCGCCTACTTTGCCGTACAATCTGCCGGTTTTATTGTTCCATTAATTTGTTTTTTTCATGGGCAAGCTTGAAACTAATATTCCACTGGTTGTCGCAGAGCCTTCTGGAAGTCCGCCTAAAGTCGTGACAGACAGCCTTAATGCGTTAATACGAGAATGGGCGTGTCCAGTAGGCGATAAGCTGAATTCCTTATCGTCCAAAGTGCCCGCTTATCGTGGTAACGCTCACTTTCATTCTTACTCGGACTTTGTGGCACTACTATACAGCGCTCTGTAAGGACGATTCAAATATGCCGTAAGAAAAAAGAAAAGGGGGGGGCGGGGTATTAGGCGGCATATTAGTCATCCCACATACCTCTTCAGAACGCACATTTAATATAAAAGCAAAGAAGTACTTGGGAATGCCCGAAAAACGAAACTACAAAAATTTTAAAAAGAAAGATAGGAAATCTGCAAGAAAATGCGTGCTGTGCTGCTCTGAGATAAGTGAGAGAGAACAACGCGAAAAGCGCCGACACCGCAAATCCTCGTTATCGCAAATTTATGTTTGGCTGCGAACAAAGACCGTTTGCGGAGCGCTGACATCCTGGCAGAGGTTCCTTTTATGTATTTCAAATACGGCAAGCCAAAATATGCACACTTGAAACGTGAGTTAACAGCCGCCTGGCGATAAATTTAGCTTCTGCGCTTTTAAAATACGCGAATTCATGGCAGAACTTGCGGAAATGCCTCAGGCAGCTTTCCGCTGCTGTACTTCGCGTCTGCACGCGCATTACTGGCCGCTGTCGGACGATCGAACTGCGGCGTGTCGAATTACACGGGAGCTACAGCCGGCGGGAAACTGTGAATTCTGCTGTCTGCCCCGATGCGGGGGGCAAGCGGCAAGGGAGCGTTGCAGATTTGAGCACCGTGCACAGCTCTCAGCTTCAGAAAAAAGGGTAATTGAGGGCAAAAAGAAAGAAAAAAGTGGCAAAATATTCTATAAATACCGCACTGCGAACCCAAGTTCCTTAATATCTAAAGGGGATCGGCGATTATACCGCGCTAAGTATGCTGTAAATTCTCGGCAATGATAGATCACCTATTCATTTTCTATACGTGGCTAGGATAGCGTGGAGTGTGGTAGGGAAGGAGAGGAGGTGATGGTAGGATTGGAAAGGCGATGAAAGAATGTTTACTTTTCTTATTTTGTTTTTAGCCGGTTGTGAGGGAGATGGAAGGAAAAGCTGAGTAATAATGAAAAGCGTCCGCTTAAACTATCTTGGCAATGATGAATATTGAACAGCACAACATCGCGTACGTCTTTCCCTAAACGGCACTACGAGTACCATGTAATTCGTAGTGCCATTTTTCTCTTATGTCACGAGTATTTTTTTTTATACCACAACAAGAATTATTTAAGAGAACACACAAACGCCAGTCTGCATCATTTATGTCCAGGGAAATGGAAAGCTCCGGCTACGAGCACTGACGCCTTCCTATAGTAATATTTAACGACGAATGAGTTCATGTAGTTGATTGATTGAGTTCAATGCTCCAAAGCGGCAAGGTTGGTTATGAGAAACTGAGAACCACCGCGATAGTGAGAGTTCTCCGTGTTGATTTTGATAATGTGTAGTCCTAGATACGCCCAGCCAAATCTAAAATGGAAGAATTTTCGCATTCCACCTGCATTAGAATGCGGCGACAGCATCCGAGAATCAAAAGCATTAACCAGCTGCAAAACGTCATGACTGCTGAATCCTTGCGCGGGCGGGCTCTACAGCTGGAGAGCATATTCTTTAATGCACGTATATTTTGTTGTTGTTTTTTTGAACCTAAGCAATCAAGAATAAGGGGGGAAGGTTGGAAAAGGAGTGCAGGACCGTTAAACATTCAGATATATCCAGCCAAAGTTTTACGAATGACCCCGTGGACGCTACTCGCGAAATTGCAAGCAGACAACAAGCTCATAATTAAACGAAGGGATGCATAGATGTTGAATGTATGAATGGATGAGTGTATGGATTTCATGGATATCGATCACTTTGAAACCGTGGGGTACCTGAGCGGTTCCAGTGACCTCTCTACTGGGCCACTGCACGGGCCTGAGTTTTCGGCCCGGACCCAGCTATTCATTACTAAGTTTAGCCAGGGCCAGCGTGTGCATGACCACACAGGCCTGTAAGTAAAAAAAAAATTTTTTTATTAAAAAGAAAAGAAAACATTTTTTTACATGCAGATTGTACCGTATGTGTCAGCCTTACCTTCTTGGGGTCTAATTAGCTGCAGTGTATGACCAATAAAAGACCGAAATCTTTGTTTCTCCCATGGGAACGTCAGTGATATGGCCCATTGCCTGCGCTGTTATTTTTCCGCTGGTGCTTATGCATTTACCTTGATCATGCGCTGTGGTCCGACGGGGTCATTTAGCATGCGACTATATATGTGTGTATATACATAAACAGGTGAATTCACGAGCATACAGCATAAAATAAACGCACAAGGAGAAAGAGGTACCCCTCGCGTTAGCGTTAAAATAATGTATTAGTATCGAGATATGTAATAGTGCAATCGCAAGAACTGTAACAGGGAAATGGTTTGAAGAGGGGTTTTTGTGCAATTTCTTTTTCCTTGCGTGAAAACAATGTTCGTTCTTGTGGAAACGAAAAAAATTAGAACTTCATTTGTTTCTCTATTTTCTTTGCTAAGGTATACCAAGAGCACGTGTCTTTGCATGTGTCACTTCAGCTTGGCACATAATGCCTTGAACCTTGCATTGCATAACGCTCGCGTATGCTCCAAGTCCCGACTTACGCCCTTTAATTAGCGGGCCCGAGTCCTAACCGGGCTCATGGCTTCAAGCCCGAGCCCGGCCCGGGCCCGCTTCAAACCCGGGCCTGGCCCGAGCCCGCCGAAAAACGCATCGGACGGCTCGGCCCGAGCTTTCGGGTCCGCAGGGGCCCATGTAATGCTCTACACTCTATTTATACCTTTGTTTTTGCGTTTATTCTGGACCGTTCAGATCCATGCTCCCATTCAGCACAATGCGTTGGCGGGCTATTTGGTGCGAACCCATAGATACTTTGTTTAGCGCAAAACAACAGACACAAGAAAGACGACAGGACAAGGCGTCTTTCTTGTGTCTGTTGTTTTGCGCTAAACAAAGTATCCATGCTCCCATATTAACCAACAGTCGAATCCTAAAGTATTTTATTGGCCTGAAAAATGTAATCTTCCTTATACTGTGTATGTTCTCTAGTTTATTTAAACCACCTAACTTATAGGCGGCCTAATGTTGTCGATCGCCCGGACTCGATCATTGCACCTCTCCTCTTCTCAAGGCCTCAGGTGTGGTTACTACGTAATCATACACCTCGGGATCAGTACTAGACGTCATGCCAACGACAAGCATTCACTGCGCCAACTGTGAGCAAAAAGACAAAATGCTTGTATATTTGGTGCCGACGACTGCCCACTCCAGAACCAAAAGCTCCTGCACGAATGCAGCTGGATTATGAGAGACGCGCACGTCCGCTAACCCCGAAATATTTTCTTCCACGGAAGGTCACAGTGCGCATGTTTAAGCAAAGGTTCGAGACCTACAGTGAGCCCTATAAGCAGACTGGGGCAGCCTAAATATGAAAGAAAATCGGCGGAGCCGTTTAATATAACGCGCTGTTGCATTACGATCTATGTGTGCTTTAGAGATAACTATGAGGCGACATTATATGCGCAGAGTTTAGGTCGCGATATATTGTTTGATTGCGAAGAACACAGGTGCGCTCACTGGCACGACTTTGTCGGTCAACATTCAATGCCAATATAGGTCGGTGTAAACTAGTGACTACATATATTTAATTCAATATATAATATATATAGATTTAAGCAAGGCGCGTTCGTATAAGACACGCGGGAAAGGTGCAAGCAGCCTAGCTGTTGAAGGTTAGACTTTGTATGGGCATCAAGTGCAGGGTTCAGCTATGCTTCAACGACAAAAAAATTAATTATGGGGTTTTACGTGCCAAAACCATGATATTATTATGAGGCAGGCCGTAGTGAGCGACTGCAGATTAATTATGATCATATGGGGTTCTTTACCGTGCACCCAATGCACAGTACATGGATGCTTCAATAAACACAATTAGTGCTCCTTCAGTTACCGTCAGTATGCAGTTGAGCCAGTTGGAGTAAATTTATTTTAAGATAAAGGGCGCTTCAGAAGAAAAAAAAGAGAACAAACTTTTCTCAACTGCGAGTCAAAGCTGCATAAATGTTGAGAATTTGCCGAAGAACGGTCAAATGCCAAGAATCGCAACATACCCATTCTGTGAAATACAACAGTGGAACGAAATTTTCCAGTTTTGCTTATCTATATATAGAAGCAAAAGTCTAAGAAACCACAAAGTTTTGAATTCTAAGTCCGATCCAAAATAAATAGGAAATTATTGACTTAAATAAGCAAGCACAATGCAAGAATTTCATTGCCGCGACGGCAGCAAGCGAGTATACTCGCTGAAGAGAATAGGAGCAGTATTATATACCGCTACCGCGCTGATACTTTCAGCCGCTGACAATCGTACAAAGTGTTTCTTTTTTCTTACCCCACATGCAGTGCATGGCAGCCGGAGCTAATCTGCTACCCGCATGTACGCACGAAATGGCATACTGACGAACCTCACGACGATAGGCAGCGAAGGCCAGAACACATGACCTCTGTCAGCGCGAACAACTTCGATGCACGTGGTCTGCTCGTCCCAAAAGTGCCCATGTTCCAGAGAAGTTGCGCATTAGTTTTCCATCCTGGTGTTAACAGCGCAAAATGTAGACGGAACACGCTAGACGAGAAGACGACACCACTCGTCTTCTCGTCTCGTGTACCAACTACGTTTTGCGCTGTTAACACCACGATTACACCTTGATTTCTGCTGGGCTCCCTCACTCCGTACAAATATTTCTCCTTATTCTGCGTGTTTGTTTTTTTCTTAGGCGGAATATCCTCACCTTTCTCTTCGCTGGCTACCAGGTCAAAATCAACGCGCTGAATGTCTATGAGAGCAAGGCGTGAAAAAACAGACCGGTTGGCGCACGACCGCTGTGGCCTGTGCTACACATACAGGGACACTAGCGAGCGCAGTACTGTCCTGACGTCCTTACGATGCTCACCGAGGTCGCAGCTCGCCGTGGCGTTCGCGGCTGCTCTTTCAATCAGCAGAGTCAGCCCACCTGTTTATGTTGCCCTGTCCACTCGGTAGGAACGTGGGAGCGGAAGTAAGTTCCCCGGCCGTAGCTCGGAGTCGGTGTGCCGGCTAACAAAGGTGCGCTCTTACTACCTTCAGGCTTATTTTCCGCTGTTTTGTCCCTTTGGTCGGCGATGGCATGGGCGCGTCTTGGTGAGCGCCTCAACTACTGCTCCACACGGAAAACTAGCGGCTTGACTGTTGCTTGCTTCGAAGCAAGTTATTTTTCTTTCTGCCTCGACTTAAGCTTTTACCTCTGAACTAAAGTTCTTAAAGAAAATATAAGAGCGCTTGCTTTCTTTTTTTATGTTTATTTCTTTCTTTTGTAGCTACTGCTGCTGTCGTTTCTTCAATCCAACAAGCCATGTCAAACAGTTCTACTGTCAGTGCTTGCAAAAACATGGCAAGCACAATTTTCCGACAAAATTTCTTCGGAAAGCAAATGTAGAAAAACAATAGACATTAGGTTAAAGTTGCTTTCTTCTTCTTTTTTTTCGCTCCTCTCTTCCGAAAAAGCCGGGAGCACAGGGCGTGTTCCCAATTGCAGCTCTTTTTGTCGGGTACAATACGCCCGGTCCGGATCGAAATTGAAAAGGAATCGGGCGCAAATGTAACACACACACATAGGGAGCGAGAGACGGCGGCAGGCCACATATACGCGCCAGTGGAGCAGAAACGCGCACGTCCGAAAGATGATTGGCCAGCCACTCTCCGCGCCCTCGGTGCATCAGCCTTCGCCGCATCAGCGGGCCGCGCCAGGCGGCCTCGGTCTCCCGGTCTCCCTTTGGTGCTCGTACGGTCGCTGCGGGGAATGCTCCGCCCCATCGTGCTTTTTCGTCATACCCAATCTGACAGGCAGAATTTGGCAGGCTTCGCAAAGGCTCCCTGCGTGGACGGTAAGAATTATAAAGACGTTCTGTGAGCGTGTACAGAGCTGCCGTGTCCATCAAGAATAGTTGCAGTGCTGTTTAGTGAGTGACGCATGTTACACAGTCCGCGTTGCATCGAATCCAGTGGCTGCAATGTCACAATACGCTTTGTGACGCCGATGTCTGTTAAGTTCTTTTTTTTTATGTGGATTTCCTTCCGAATAGCATGCGTATGGGGAACCAGCGCTGACCAAGCGGCAGTTTGAGCGTGCAGCTGAAGCACATCTATGTCAGCTGGTATACACTCCCCCCCCCCCCGGGTAAACGAGACTTGTGTTACGAGCGCCAATTTCTCCCCTGGAGCTTGGTGGGCCAAACTTCCGAGAGAAAAAACAAAACAAAAAATCAAGCATGCTGCCAGGCATGGCAACGGTATCGCTGATGCGCGAGGTGAAAACGTCATTCCGCTTGTCGTCTGCTATGCACTCGAGGAGCACACGACTTTCTCTGCTGGCGCCAACTGAAACCAACCCCACTTACATTTACTTTTTCATGTTATTTTCCTCTTTCAAATCTTGCTTTCAACACTCTTCGGCTTCTAATTTTCTTATCGCACTCACAACATGCGTGCAACGCATCTGTGTGAAAACTTAACTTTTTTCAGTTCAAGATGCGCGAGCCAGCACGCCATGGCGTGCAGCTATTTTGTTGCGGCGAAAGTAGGCAGAAAAATGTGGTTTATTCATTGTTTTATTAGCAACCTATCGCACAGCAAGGCATTCAGTACACAACACAATAATGTAGAGTTGAGTATCTCATTATTCAGTACAAATGGGCGCATTCTGTACTATGATTATCATACATAGGTAAGGCAACTTCCTACAATTTCTCATAGACGGAAAAGTGATACAAAGGCTATGTTTGTTTGCTGTGCGTAACACAACCCTACCAAAGCAATTTTTGTCACAACAGTTATTTGTGAATAATAAAAAGATTATCGAGAGCAGCACTTCCACATCTTTCGAATGCCAGTAAAAAGAACTTCCTTTTTTATTTCATACAGCGGGTATACTTGCTAGTCCAAAAAAACATGCTATACCTAGTAAATTTTCTGCGTAGCTCTCCTTGTGCTAATGTGCTAATAAATATTTAGCAAATTATGTTGAAAACGTCTACAGTTTTTTTTCATATTTGGTTTTGTTTCGCGATCAAACATGCCAAACCAGTAGAGCTTCATTAAGAGCTGCAACAATGCTAACAAGGTCTCATTACAAAATATCTCACAAGCGTATTGTAGATGCTTCTTAAAATTTGCAACGAACTTAGTTTCTTCTATCGTCATCTAAGCATAGATGGCACATTTCCAAGGCAACTAACAACAAATAGTACCGAGTTTTCCTTCTTTGATCTTTCTTTCTTTTTTTAAGAGAAACAGTAAATGCAGGGAAAGCTTGTGTAAATCTGTGGTTTATCGTCAGTTGAGGTTGGACAACGACATAGTGATGCACAAAGGTATTAGCAAACGCGTAGCTTCAGGACATGGAGAAATATCTTTGAAAGTAACCCAAATCGGCTGCATTCAATGCATCAGGGCAAACAGCTCAAAACAATTATCTTTAGAATAGTTTTCAAGACCTTCCTCTAATACGCTGGGCGTACATTATGAACTTTCTTTAACAGAGCCCATAGGCTCAGTTTAGTGCGACCACTTTGAAGCCTAGGACAGGTGTCGGAGCTATGATACGAGTTTAGCCATTGGCTGGAGATCATCGGTCATGAGAATTTTGGTGTGGACACAATAAGCAGTCGAAGGCATCTCAATTTTTCTAGAATACTCGTTTTGGGATTTCTGGCACAGCATGTTTTCTTTCCTTATTAAGATTACTCGTGGCTTCGTAAAAAGGAGCCCCTCCCCCACCACACGCACACACACAGACATGGATGGGTAGGTAGCAATACAGGTAAAAAGTGGAGAGAGAGAGAGAGAGACAGAGAGAGAGAAAGAGCACAGACACACGATCACAGCCGGTCACGTTTACCGCATATCATCACCACAGAGGATCACGTGAGCGCAAACTTAGGCAACACTTTAACTTAATGTTCCAATTTCTTTTCAAACCATTTTAGAATGCAGACTTGATAAGTCATCCCAGCAGAGAGTGACGAAGGCACTGCTACTGTTCTTAAGAACAATAGACCTGCACAAACGAAACTATGTGTAATGTTCATAGTACCTTGCTGGTGAAGCAGCGCACAAACACGGACACAGTGAAGACAAGCAGGAATAGACGACACTCGCTGCTCTGTCGCAGCGAGTGTCGTCTATTCCTGCTTGTCTTCACTGTGTCCGTGTTTGTGCGCTGCTTCACCAGCAAGGTACTATGATCACTCACCAACTAGCCCAACTTTCCACGTTACTATGTGTAATGTCTTAAGGGCACTGAAGTAAGCGCACGTCCCTGAATGTCTTTATTTTGATCTACTGATTATTCGGCGACGTGTATATTCTTTTTTTTTTCGCGATGTCCTAGGTTTTGTGTATGTTTTGTCCCTTTTTTTTCCTTCTTTTTTTTGACACTTTGGCGAGCACCGAGTCGGATCGCCACCCCACATTAGAAAAACAGCTCTGGAGATGGGCACAGAGGCTGCCACACTTTCGATCCCCACCATCATGCAGCGTAAAGTCGGAGTTGAGCGCAAACAGTATTTTAAAGGAATTACAGCAGAACTCATCCCAAGATGACTGTCGGCAGTAATGATAGTAGCAACCGAGCAACGTGTCGACTGACCATATTCCTAAAGTTACGTTTATTTAACACGTGTGGTGGTAATTCTGAGACTTTCATTGCTTCGTATATATTCCCCATACTCCGGTATCGTCCCAATATGCTATGTTACTCTCTTGCCAAAATCGCCCACGAGCATGTAGGCATGACGACGACTGTATGACGTCGACGCAATGACGATGGAATGACGAGGAATTGATACAGATCGTGCAACAAGCAACAAAGGCGCATAACAACCACGGCATGACGACAAGGAGGTGTGGGCTCTTCAATTATGACTAAAGTATAACGACGACAACCTGATGATGAAATGATGTCGACAGTATCACAACCACCGGATGAAGAAGCGGGAATGACGATGATGGCCTGACAATGGCGGCAAAATCACAATTGATTGACAGCGACACGAGTACGATAGACTAACGAACAAGGAGTGACGTCGGTGGATCGACGAAAATGGTACGACGATGACCGATCCCACTTTTGTCACGCCGTCATCCGTCGTACCATTTGTCGTACAGCTTGACGACGGTGGCATGACGAGAGTCAGTCCGAAGTTATAATGACGTAACGACCGCTATGGAATGCCGATGATGCCACAAGGCACTAGGACAATGGGCTGACGACGAGTGTACGATGACACTGGTGTGACGATGACTGTAACGCGAAACTTGTATGACGATGTTAGTGTGACGGCGACATGACGAGAGTCGGATGACGAAGCAGGATGGATGATAACGGCATGACAAAGACTGCATTACGACGACGGTCTGATAATGAAGGCATGAAAGCGACTGTGTGACAATGACAGCATGACAAGGGCGGCCTAATCACGATTGAATGACGGCCTAATAATACACACATAAAGGTGTGCTGAGGGATGATGTTGACATAGAAAAAGGGAGGCACAACGGTGAAAGCAAGTTGATATCGATAAACATTACGAAATGTCATCCATGAAGCCACTGCCGGGTTCCATATATTGTCTGTAGTCACTAGTTC
Source organism: Dermacentor albipictus (assembly GCF_038994185.2). Taxonomy (NCBI): domain Eukaryota; kingdom Metazoa; phylum Arthropoda; class Arachnida; order Ixodida; family Ixodidae; genus Dermacentor; species Dermacentor albipictus. Next base: position 72,696,394 of record NC_091821.1, on the reverse strand, counting down.
AAATGAACTTTCAGATAAAGGCACTAAGACGAAGCTGGTGTGTGGCTCTATCCTGCGTGAGGAGCACAGGCGCGAACCAAAAGCTTTACGACATGTAAAGAGCTGCTATAAGCGGCTCCAGTAGGGCGAGCACCTGCAGGGCACCTTTAGCGGCGGGATTCTGGAGGCCACAGGGAATCACGCGTATTGACTCTACCAGGTCTTTCAGCTTTTTGTGAACGCTTTCCTTCTCAGTATGTCCATCTCCTTGCTTGCCCGTTGCGTCACTGGTTGCATTGGCCCTCTCATTCCTGGCTTCATGGCACTGAGGACCACTAGGGACCGCTGTCATGACCATGGATCTAGAGGGCAAAAAAGGCCATTCAGCATCTGTATCAGCCGGTGAAGGCGAATATTTGCGGCGTGCTTTCGCCGACCTTGAACTCGCTGCAGGTGTGGTGACTGTGCTCCATGCCCACACAGACAGAGGTGGTCGTGGCGCCTACGCCCCGCTTGTAGTTCTTCTGAAATGGCAGTGTACAAACATTATTCTGTCCCCGTTGTCATGGATATGGGCACGAACCTTGTCAAGCTGCAAAAAAGCAGCTTTTAGTTCTTGTCCTAGTGTTCATTTTTTTGTAAATGAATGAATGCTAAATAAAGATTGATTGATTGATTGATTGATTGATTGATTGATTGATTGATTGATTGATTGATTGATTGATTGATTGATTGATTGATTGATTGATTGATTGATTGATTGATTGATTGGCTTCGCGGTGCTTCTTTCGCGAGCATTGATCACTTTGGCGAACAGATCGAGCAGCGTCTTTACGGGGAGATCACTTTCTTGCAAGTTTTCGAAGTATACGAGCTTCCTGTTGCATCTTTGGGCATTCCTTCGAAGTCACTTCATGAGAGCCAGTACAGTTGGGACATTTAAGTGAAGACGTATCACAGTCGGCGGTATCACGCTGTCCACCGCAACGCGAGCAGATGACTTCACTTCTACGAACAGCGCTCACGTGCCCTATCTTTAGGCGTTTCCGGCACTGAAGAGGCCTCAGAACAAATGCTCGTACACGGTCTATCACGTAGCCCACTTTGACAGGCGCCGGTAATGTCGAAGAAGCAAATATTAATTTGATGCACCGGGAGTTCCCCAAGCGGTTTATCTCAAGAATGCGAACCGATCAGCTCAAAAGATTCTTGAGGTCCGCATGCTTGATTTCAAGGTCAACGTCGGAAATCACACCAGTCGTTGTCTCCTTCCGGTAAGTAATGAAGGAGCGGACAGGGATGGCGCTTAATTGCAGAATGGTCTTTAACTTCTCCAGTATTGCTGAATTTTTCGTATCTGTCATCAGGATGTTCTTGCATGCGTTGATCCTGATCTCGTTAATTTACCCAGGGGCCACACTTTCAATATATTCGGTTAGAAATTGCCTGCTGAGTAAGTACTGAGAAAGAAACCATGGAGGATTCCTGCTCGCTCCGATTCGATGAAGTCGTCTCATTCGACATACGGCGCATCTTCTTCATACGGCGGCCAATGGCTACAGTGTACTCGCTGTCAGAGTTTAGTGCTTCTGGCGTTGAGCTCTCTCAGGAATCGAGGTGGTCCGAGCTTCCAAAGGCACATCGTCCGAAAATGAGCGATGAAGCAGACGACTGACTTTGTTCAGGTATTCGTGGGAACGTCTTCTTGCTCATCCTTGATGAAGTGACTCACAGAGCACTCACAGAGCACGGGTAAGCCCTGGGAACTTCCTTCTCTTCCTCCTCTGTTAATTGCATAGGTGACGTACATAGTGATGCCCCACTTCGGAAGGGACAGAGATGTACAACTCTGCACCAAAGAGCATTTAATTGTATACCAGCACAGGGCCCTCGTGATGCAATGGTGGTGGTGGTGGTAACAACTTTATTAACAATCCGGCAAATTCGTGGCCTGGGCCTAGGCCGCCCCCGAGGAGGTCCGGAGATCCTGTCTCCTCGCCACCTCACGGGCTTGCTGGATGGCCCATAGTTGATTTTCGAGGTTTGAGCTGCGCAACGCGGCCGTCCATCGCGCCGCAGCTTCATCTGGGGAAACTGCATTTTCTTCACATTAACGTCACATTCCCAGAGAATGTGTCTAAGAGTTGCGTGAGCCCTGCTGCATAGCTTGCAGTTATCATCTGAGTAGACGTCCGGATATATCCTCCTGAGATGGACGGGGTTGGGGAAGGTCTTTGTTTGTAGCTGCCGCCAGTCAATGCAATTCTTTCTTTAAACAGTCCTATAAGGAACGAAGTGCTAAGTATTACTGCGAATTCAGTTTTACATTGGCCAAGTTAGACCAGATACGCGTAAAAAACGCTAGTCGTTATACATGATTCGTTTTATTTCTACTGGCGAGGTGATAGCGGGTGAGTTTAGCCATCATGCCATGCTTGCCTTATACATCTCATGACGCGCGGTGGGCCCAATGTATGTCTAATGTGGACATGAATGGACATGTTACTACTTCATTCAACAAAGAACCCAAACCGCCACTGTAGCTTACCTGTATAGTAACTACGGCGCTACGCTGCTGAGCACCAAATGGCGGGGTCGCGCAGGGCTGTGGCGGCCGCATTTCGATGGGGGCGAAATGCAAAAATGCTCGCGTGCTGGACATTTGGTGCAGGTTAAAGAACCCCAGGTGATCAAAACTAATTCGAAGTCTCCCCCACTACAGTGTGTCATAATCGGGTCGTAAATTCGGCACGTGAAACCCCCGGATGAAAATTTTCAAAGAATCCTACTATCAGCTTCCTCGAAATTTTTTACACTGCATTCTTCGTATGAAATCAGGCTCACGGGGTGCACTCAAATAGTACATATTGTCACGTGGTAGTGACGGCGAAGAAAGAAGCAGTACGGTGGAATACAAAACTAGCTTTTATTGGGCGAACCTGTGCCCACAAAACAGGCTACACTTATAGCACAACGAAAGCGGCGAACACAGTCGGCGATCGTCGAAAATCTGATCAGTGGGTTCAAGCGCGTCGGCTTTTATACAGCAATCATCGAATGTTCCAGATTAAACGTTGGGACCCGCATGCCTTCTAAAATGTTCTACACCATTCGTGTCAAGCGATGAAATCAGATAACACAACGTTCGGCGACAACAGACAGCGGGTAGAAGCATCGATAACTTTCCAGAAACTTCGGATACATGCAGGCGCGTCCCGCGCTGTGCGATAACATTTGTTCGGCGGCAAAACTTGTCGCCCGATATAGACAAGTACACGTGTCAATACCCCCCTCTTAACAAAAAGCATCGACCCGATGCTGCAAACAAATCAAATAAGTAAGCACTCATAGCAAAGAAAAAAGCGAAATAAGGAAAGTTCGTTAGCGTCCGTAAAATGGTTTAAGACGCACCACGTGGACCACTTCAGGTCGTGCGCGACGTCGCTGTGAATGCGAAATGCCGTCTGGCACGACCTCATAGTCCAGTGCGCCAATACGTCGGATGACCTTGTAGGGTCCGAAATAGCGTCGCAATAGTTTCTCACTCAGTCCCCGTCGGCGTATCGGGGTCCATACCCAAACACGGTCGCCGGGCTGGTACTCGACGAAGCGTCGTCGGAGATTGTAGTGTCGGCTGTCGGTCCTCTGCTGGTTCTTGATTCGCAGGCGGGCGAGCTGTCGGGCTTCTTCGGCGCGCTGGAGATAGGTAGCGACGTCAAGATTCTCTTCGTCCGTTACGTGCGGCAGCATGGCGTCGAGCGTCGTCGTCGGGTTCCTGCTGTAAACCAACTTGAACGGCGTGATCTGTGTTGTTTCTTGCACCGCCGTGTTATAAGCGAATGTTACGTACGGCAGGACGGCATCCCAGGTCTTGTGTTCGACGTCGACGTACATCGCTAGCATGTCGGCGAGGGTCTTATTCAGCCGCTCCGTAAGACCATTCGTCTGCGGGTGGTAAGCCGTTGTCCTCCTGTGCCTTGTCTGACTGTATTTCAGAATGGCTTGGGTTAGCTCCGCTGTAAAGGCCGTTCCTCGGTCGGTGATGAGGACTTCTGGGGCGCCATGTCGCAGCAGGATGTTTTCGACAAAGAATTTCGCCACTTCGGCTGCGCTACCTTTCGGCAGTGCTTTTGTTTCAGCGAAGCGGGTGAGGTAGTCGGTCGCCACGACGATCCACTTATTTCCGGTTATTGACGTCGCAAAGGGTCCCAGCAAGTCCATCCCGATCTGCTGGAATGGTCGGCAAGGAGGCTCGATTGGCTGTAGTAATCCGGCTGGCCTTGTCGGCGGTGTCTTGCGTCGCTGACAGTCTCGGCATGTTCTGACATAATGGGCGACGTCGGCGGTCAGGCGCGGCCAATAATACTTTTGTTGTATCCTCGAGAGTGTCCGGGAAAATCCGAGGTGTCCAGCGGTCGGATCGTCATGTAGGGCATGCAATACTTCTGGACGAAGTCCTGACGGGACAACAAGAAGGTAATTGGCGCGGACTGGCGAGAAGTTCTTCTTCACGAGTAGACTGTCTTGAAGCGTGAAGGAAGATAATCCGCGCTTAAATGCCCTGGGGACAACGTCGGTGTGCCCTTCCAAATAATCGACGAGGCCTTTAAGTTCCGGGTCCGCTCGTTGTTGTTCGGCGAAGTCTTCCGCGCTTATTATTCCAAGGAAGGCGTCGTCATCCTCGTCATCTTGCGGCGGCGGGTCAATGGGGGCGCGGGATAGGCAATCGGCGTCTGAGTGTTTTCGTCCGGACTTGTATGTTACGGTGATGTATTCTTGTAGTCTGAGGCTCCACCATGCCAGCCGTCCTGAGGGATCCTTTAAATTCGCTAGCCAACAGAAGGCGTGATGGTCGCTGACGACTTTGAATGGCCTGCCATATAAGTAAGGGCGAAATTTCGCTGTAGCCCAAACGATGGCGAGGCATTCCTTTTCGGTTGTAGAATAATTGCCTTCCGCTTTTGACAACGACCGGCTAGCGTAAGCTATCACGTGTTCATGTCCATCTTTTCTCTGGACCAGGACGGCGCCGAGGCCTAGGCTACTGGCGTCAGTGTGGATTTCGGTATCGGCGTGATCGTCGAAGTGCGCAAGTACGGGCGGCGACTGCATGCGTCGTTTGAGTTCTTGAAATGCCTCGGCCTGCGGCGTTTCCCACTTGAACTCGACGTCGCATTTAGTTAGCTGCGTCAGCGGCTCAGCGATGCGTGAAAAGTTCTTGACAAATCGCCTGTAGTAGGCACACATGCCAAGAAATCTACGCACTGCCTTCTTGTCGATGGGCTGTGGGAACTTTGCTATGGCAGCTGTCTTCTGCGGGTCGGGGCGGACTCCAGATTTGCTGATGACGTGGCCTAAAAATAGAAGCTCCTCGTAAGCGAAGCGGCACTTTTCCGGCTTCAGAGTAAGTCCTGATGACCTGATGGCCTCTAGTACTGTTGCCAGCCGCCTAAGGTGAACGTCGAAATTTCCGGCGAAGACGACGACGTCATCCAAGTATACGAGACAGGTCTGCCACTTCAATCCTGCTAAAACCGTGTCCATCACGCGCTGGAACGTTGCAGGCGCCGAGCACAGTCCGAATGGCATAACCTTGAACTCGTAGAGGCCGTCTGGGGTGATGAAGGCGGTCTTTTCGCGATCTCTTTCGTCGACTTCTATTTGCCAATAGCCAGACTTTAGGTCCATGGACGAGAAGTATTTAGCGTTGCAGAGCCGATCCAATGCGTCGTCTATCCGTGGGAGGGGGTATACGTCCTTCTTCGTGATCTTGTTCAGACGACGATAATCGACGCAGAAACGCAGGGTTCCGTCCTTTTTCTTCACCAGAACAACAGGGGATGCCCACGGGCGTTTCGACGGCTGGATGATGTCGTCGCGCAGCATTTCGTCGACTTGTTCTCTTATAGCTTCACGTTCTCGCGCCGAAACTCGGTAAGGGCTCTGACGGAGTGGGCGAGCGCATTCCTCTGTGATTATGCGATGCTTGGCGACTGGTGTTTGTCGAATCCTCGATGACGTCGAAAAGCAGCCTTTGTATCGTCGGAGCAGACTTCTGAGCTGCTGTTGCTTAATCATAGGGAGATTTGGATTAATGTCGTAGTCTGGTTCGGAAACTATGGTCATCGGGGTAGATGCGGCGGAATCCGAGAGGACAAACGCATTACTTGTTTCCAGAATTTCCTCGATGTACGCGATCATCGTGCCCTTGTTGATGTGCTTGAACTCCTGGCTGAAGTTTGTCAGCAACACTTCAGTTTTCCCTCCATGCAGTCGAGCGATCCCTCTTGCGACGCAAATTTCATGGTCTAGCAGTAGACGTTGGTCGCCTTCAATGACGCCTTCTACGTCAGCGGGTGTTTCGGTGCTGACCGAAATAACGATGCTGCAGCGAGGCGGGACGCTCACTTGATCTTCGAGCACACTCAAGGCGTGGTGACTACGAGGGCTCTCCGGCGGCATTGCTTTATCTTCCGACAGCGTTACTGACTTCGACTTCAGGTTGATGATTGCGCCGTGTTGGTCCAGGAAGTCCATACCGAGAATGACGTCTCGTGAACACTGTTGGAGGATAACGAAGGTGGCAGGGTAAGTCCGGTCATGAATGGTTATTCTTGCCGTGCAGATCCCAGTCGGCGTGATGAGGTGTCCTCCAGCGGTGCGAATCTGAGGGCCTTCCCATGCGGTCTTAACTTTCTTCAACTGGGCGGCGATGTGTCCACTCATTACGGAGTAATCGGCCCCTGTGTCGACTAAGGCAGTGACTGCGTGGCCGTCGAGAAGCACGTCGAGGTCGGTTGTTCTTTGTCTGGCATTGCAGTTAGGGCTTGTTGGATCACGGCTGCGTCGTGTTGAACTGAGGTTGGAACGTCGCGTCGTCAAGTCGTCTTTCGTCGGTGTAGTTTTGGCTTCCAGACTTCGTCGGGACGGCGGCGTTTCGTTATGTCGTCGAGATGGTCTCTTCGTCGTCTTCGTCGGCGGCGGAGGATCTTCGTCAATTCGACGAACAGCAACCGCACCTCCACCGGTTGCTGCTTTTAGTTTTCCGGGTATGGGCTCGCAGAGCGGCCCCGGGCTGGGTCAGTGTATGGACGGCGCTGCGGCGACAGGTAGCGGCCTGGTGACGGCGAACGGGACGGTCGTCGAGAGTTCCACTGAGTGGCGGCTAGGTAATCGGCAATGTCACGTGGGCGCTCCCCAAGCTGTGGACGCGGCGCGTTGACGGCGAACCCTCTCAGCCCCATGTCGCGGTATGGGCATCGGCGGTACACATGGCCGGCTTCTCCGCAGTGATAGCAGAGCGGGCGGTGGTCGGGGGCTCGCCAAATGTCCGTCTTCCTCGTATAGGTGCGCTGGGCGACGGGTGGGCGCGCTGGCGGCGGCGGTGGTGGACGACGGAATTGCGGTGTTGCAGGACCTTGGCGCGGTCGCGCAGGGGGGCCTTGACGGCGGGCGACGGCGGCGGCGTAGGTCATTGCTTCCGGCTGCGGTGGTTCTGGTTGCACCTCAGGAACTCCAAGGGATCGATGCACCTCTTCCTTCACGATGTCGGCGATAGAGGCCACTTGAGGCTGCGACGAAGGCAGGACCTTGCGCAGTTCTTCGCGCACAATGGCCCTGATGGTCTCTTGAAGGTCGTCCGAACCTAGTCCTTGGATGGCATACTGCGGCGTGTGCCCCTGGCGGTTATATTGCCGGGTGCGCATCTCCAGAGTTTTCTCGATCGTCGATGCCTCTGCAGAAAACTCAGCCACAGTCTTCGGTGGGTTACGAATAAGTCCGGCGAAAAGGTCTTGTTTGACGCCGCGCATCAGGAAGCGAACTTTTTTCTCCTCCGACATTTCCGGGTCGGCGTGCCGGAAAAGACGGGCCATCTCCTCCGTGAAGATTGCGATCGTCTCGTTTGGGAGCTGCACTCTGGTTTCTAGTAGAGCTTGGGCTCGCTCTTTTCGCACGACGCTTGTAAACGTGTGCAAGAAGCCGCTTCGGAAAAGGTCCCACGTCGTTAAGGTGGCTTCCCGATTCTCGAACCACGTCCTGGCGGCGTCTTCCAATGCGAAATAGACATGCCGCAGCTTGTCGTCGCTGTCCCAACTGTTAAACTTAGCGACCCTCTCATACGTTTCGAGCCAGGTTTCCGGGTCCTCGAATGTTGATCCGCGGAACGTCGGAGGTACCCTGGGCTGCTGCAGCACGATGGGGGATGCTGGGGCTGCCATTGGGGTCGCCTTGTCCACAATCTTCTTGGTCTTCTCAGGTAGAAGTCCGTGCTCCGGGGGCAGCTGTTGAAGACGGCGGCTTGCTCGATGTTCCGGGACGGCGCTGGTGTTGTCTTTGCGGTCCGGGCTTGTATTACGGCTTGTCGGGGGCGTCCGGTACATGGACGTAAAGCACCTCCACCAGATGTCACGTGGTAGTGACGGCGAAGAAAGAAGCAGTACGGTGGAATACAAAACTAGCTTTTATTGGGCGAACCTGTGCCCACAAAACAGGCTACACTTATAGCACAACGAAAGCGGCGAACACAGTCGGCGATCGTCGAAAATCTGATCAGTGGGTTCAAGCGCGTCGGCTTTTATACAGCAATCATCGAATGTTCCAGATTAAACGTTGGGACCCGCATGCCTTCTAAAATGTTCTACACCATTCGTGTCAAGCGATGAAATCAGATAACACAACGTTCGGCGACAACAGACAGCGGGTAGAAGCATCGATAACTTTCCAGAAACTTCGGATACATGCAGGCGCGTCCCGCGCTGTGCGATAACATTTGTTCGGCGGCAAAACTTGTCGCCCGATATAGACAAGTACACGTGTCAATATGGAGTAACAGCGCGCAAACAACATTTAAAGGAAAGCCTCTGATTCTTGTGCCAATCACTATCTGCACATAAATTTCACAGGGAACTATAAAAACGGCTGCTTTGTTGGGTGTTCGCCGAGAATGCTGAGGCATAAGAATGAATGAAACCTTTATAGTCCTTCGTATCGAGCGCGCGTCGCCTATGTCGCTAGCAATAACCGACGACATTCATTGCTATACTATATGAGCAAATATGGCAGAGGGCGAAATTTGCAGGTCGATTCCAACTCTATATAGCTACTTATATTTTACCTCACCCAATAAGGTAACCGGCGTAATTGAAACGCCGTAATGCAAGAATAAAAACAGCCTTTCTTAAACGTTTCTACATTCTCCCATTTAGTTTTACTTAGATTTCCTTATAACCTAGCGCTTGCATTTTTGTATATTTTTGTATGTTTGCAGAAACAAAGTCTGCGTAGACTCGCGACGGCTGTGCACGAGGGCGGAGAAAAGCCATTTCCCGGCTCCATTTTTCTCGCGGCTGTCATCTCCGGAATAGGGCTGCAAGAAGTGACAAAGATAAACAGCGTCGCCTCTGCTCTCCGTATATAACACGCGTTGTCACTTCTCCGTAGCTGGCAGCATTGAAATTTAATTTCAGTAAGAAGGCTCGGCACCCCGGCCTAAGTTTGGCGCACGTCGTCGTGGCCGACGTCCGCCATGGCCTCCGGCACAAGGGGAGCGGCGGGGAGACCGACGCGCTGTCGCCGCGGCACGCGTCTGACACGTCGCTTTTTCCTTCGCGCGGAAAAGAAGACGTGTCGCCAGGATTCGATTCGCGTCGCATACGCTTGTAGCACGAACAGGGGATCTATCAGAGGACCAAGAAAAGGAAGGAGGGGGAACACGTGCGGCCGGCGTCGGAACACTGGGCTCCACGCGCGAGAAAGAGCCCTCTGGCAGTCGCCGCGTCGTATATCTCGCAGAACCACTGTTCACCGAATGCACATACACAAGGGCCCTTCAGGTTAAATGGGAAAGATAGTTCTTTTTTTTTCTTTTGCGTCGAATGAATGCAATAAGTGCACAATTGAGCAGCAAGGATGCAGGTGAACAGGAACGCGAAATTTACGTTTTGAAGAAGGGGCGCTTTTCCCCCATAGCTGCGCAATTTCGCGTCCGCCAGGCGAGGGTGGGCGAGAGGGACGAAGGTGGGAGGACAGTAAGCAATGAGCTTCGGTTGGGCAGTTTGTAGACTGAAGCGTTCACGTTCGCTGAGAGTGCTACTGCAAACAAATAGCGTCTCGGGAAGCTACTAAACATTTTAGTTGAGGAGCTCTGTATGTGCTGCCTGATACCATTTCTGCGAGGCGCTGCTTCACTGAACACTTCGTGATGTACCCTATGTTCCTTTCAGAGTCTATTTTAATGCGCTGAATGCTAGCCTTAAGACATAATGTTGGGTGTGTATTATAAATAAGGCACTGTTCCGGCTTGCAAGTGAAACGTTCCCGTCTCCTACTGCAAGATATAGCCTCCGCTAGAGCCAAGGCCAGTCACGGTCGCTGAATACGTAATAACAGACGCCCCAAAACGCTGCCTGAAATTATACAAAACCCAGGCCCTGTCACAGTCGCTCGTGAGGAAACAATTTCCAGCTCAGGCTACCATGCTATATACCTGCTTCACCAATAGCAAGCCAGATACACGCTCTTCCGGTCGACCTTTCGTAGCTTCTGCGCATGAAAAACCCCCTCTCTCGCCAGTAGCTAGCAGACCGAGAAAACGTGGTCTACATACTGGCTCTTGTTTCAAGCAACGAGGAATTTTTCGTAGCTCAGCAGGAGGGACTGTAATAAACATGGACGAACGCGTGAGTGCTTCGTAGAAATCGATCAGGCTTGGGACCGAGACTTGTTGGTACACCATCCCGAAGGCGGCTAGAAGAATCACGAAGGTGTTCGTTGAGTGCAAGGCATCTGTCAAACACTGTTTTCTTCCGGAAAAAACTTCATTGAGCAAGCTGGTAGATGCCTGAATGAGTGGCTAAGGGAGAACTGTAATAAAGTAAACAAATCGTCCCCGGATGGTTTTCTCGCCCTTCATTGCCACAGATGCTCTTATATTCGCCGCTTTCAAAATGCAGTTGAGATATATTGAGATACAATCTCATACTCACAGAATAATAGTGATTTTTTTCGCCATGTTTTTACTGTTACCTTTTATTTCCTAACTCTTTGGATGGATAGGTGTGTGACGTAGACTGTGGGCTGTATGCGGTGTCATTGTTTCTCAGAAGTAAATCGTTGCTAGAAGTTAGAACTGTTTGTGTGTTCTGTTCTTCACCTGTGTCCATGTACTTGTTGCGCTGTTACACATTTAGAAGTTTGTTGCGCTGTTACACATTTAGAAGTAAGCTGGTATCGACAAGTTCCCGACAAACGATCTGCGCAGACACAAAGCTTCGATATCGATGGCAGTCGAGGCGTCCAGAGGTCGCTATAAGACTGGGCTCCCTGCCGTCGGCCAACGTTATTATTCAGGAATGTAGATATATCGCAATACTACATAACTGATCACAAAATGATCGCAAACCTAAAGAGAGAAATCTCTAGCGTCATTTTAGAAAATATGTACGTCGTCTCTCTTGCTTCTGTTCGACCGCATGGTTCGCAGTTTTGTAGCATAAATATGTGGACATAATTTCTTTAGACTGTCGATGTTGATTTCCGGCCCACGTAAGAATGCAGAATTGACGGATGCTACCCGGAGTACGTATAACACTTGCGCTACAAACGTCAGCGGCCCGAGCGAGATTATACAACATCGCGCGCCAGTACAAGCAACGAGACTGGAAGACGCGTCTGGCGCGCGCTTACGTATCACGAAATATCGCGGAATCACGCCCTGTTGTCATTCGCTTTCTCCATACCCGGAGGCGCATGCACTGGCATTAATGGCGCGGCTGCGGGAGATGCGTTGCGAAACGTTTCTCGGAGCGAATAGCGCCCACCACGCACACCGCTGCTGCATCGCGGTTGGTTCACGTTTCGAAATGCCGACCGACCGACGATTTGTCGGGAAACGAATTATACCGACCAGCAATCGCGTCGTGTTCGCGCCCGGCCACTGCATCGCACTGCTGCAGCTGCCTCTTCTATGCTTCTCCGCGGACTGGATGTCGCAACCACTACAGCATCCGTCCAATTTCAGAGAGGACTAGTTGCAGAGTCCTTGGTTACTGATTGGAACATTTATCTTCTGTATTGGTGCAGAGACCGAAACAAGCAAGCCAGTCGTACACGATCCGATGCCGTGTACATCCCCCGAAGTGGTTTGCCGGTTTCTGACACAGCCCAGGCCGCTGTCAGTGAGAACGCCAATAATTCAATCAGTAATTTCTCTGAAGCGCTGGCTAACTGGGAGCAGCGAACGATAAATTAACATTGGTTCTGTCAGCGCTGCCACGTGCGGACACCTAATTATGTGACAAAGCAAGGACTAGACACGGCCGCTGCTGCTCTGTTTCATATATAGTTCAGAACGATCGAGTGAGAATGTTCAGAACCCCGTCGGCTAAAGCACGGAAACTTGGGCAGCAGTGAGTTTATTCTCAGCGAGGAGACTACTAATGAAGGCGCGAGCGTAATTACATACTCGATGTACTTAATGTAATGCTCCTTTCAATTATTTGCGACGATTGCCTTTACGCAGGCTAAGCGTGCTTACGGCAGTAGCATCATCAGGCTGCACATCAGCTTGACACAGGGTGGCCACTTGGAGCAACACTTGGAGAGTCACGGCACATGGCAGTAATACCGCTTCATGAAAACCCGCACCACCTGCGGCTAAGTTAGGCGCATTCCGGTCGGACAGAGAGGCATCGTTTAATGGATGCTGTAAATGTTTGCCTAGCTATACAGCTATTATGTTACCTCCAGATGACGAGGCGCGGTGATACATGAAATGACCCATTCCTACGTATAGCACATACGCATGCAACATACACAAGCAAAACACACTGAACCAGATAGCTAGAGTGTCTGGCCAGAGTTCCGTACAACGCCTACGAGAGGTTTGGTTGCGCGCAAAGCATTGCACACGCTTTTCCAAGGTCCAAGTGCATGGTGTAGCTCTATGTAGCTGCCACGTAGGCATCTTTTAAAGCAGATTTCAAAATAGCCTTTGCTCTACTCTGTCTGTGTTCAGTATAACGATGAATCATGAAAGGGAGTTATTCTTTCTTTTTTTCTTTTTTTTCTTTTTTTTTTGCTTATTTCTGTACAGGAACAGAAACAGGAGCAAAAGCAAAAGGCTTATAGCCTGACAAAGGCCTTTGCTCCAGATACAGTGCGGCAAGCACGCCAGCGTACACACTCTGAAGAAAAAAGAAACACGTACGCGAACATATTTGAACACAGGAGAAAAAAAATGGTTTACAAAGAAAAAATTATTTTTGGAAGCTTGTACTTGTTTCGTAGACGTGAAAATGATGAAATGTACACACTATGGCGACCTTAAAATATTTTTACAATACGACACTTGTACTGTCAAACCATTCAAGTCATGTTATAGTTGCTCAACAGATATAATTTGAATAAGAACAATATACATGAAGCACACCAACTAATAAATAAGATATATGTAAGTAAGGTGTCCCGTAATGCTTTCATGTTAGTCAGATAAAGCGCAGTCAGTGCCTTAAAGGGACCTCTACGTAACTCATAGGCAGTGATTTGTCATCCCCAAAGTACTACTTGTCGTATGCTTGGATACAAGGAGCTTTTAATTCTGAATGCCCACATTCACAGAGCTTTGCGTATTTAAAAAAAAAAAGGGAAATGGTTTCCTCTAGTAACAGCTGCTGTCGAATCGTGAAAGCCAGCGGGATTTATAGACTTTGTCAACAGTTTCAAAGCCACTCTGCGAACCATTCCGCGACTTCTCGCCGAGCCTTTTGGCTAAGCATTGTTGTGCTGTGCCTGTGGACTTTATACCAATTTTCTTGTACTGTCACCCGCTTCTTACTACCTCCATGCCCTATTAGTGTTCTTTACCGTTCGTATTTTTCATGAACATGAGAATAAAAAACATCTCAACCAACCAACCAACTTACTCGTTAGACTAAGTTTTCCTTGGCTAAAAGTGAGGTCCGTACTCGGGTACATGCGCTTCGGGACTTTTGAAAAAGATTGCACATGTAAGCTGGAGCACGTGTAAGTAGTTTTTATGGTCTCCAGGGTAGCGAGAAACGACCTTTCATCTCCATGAATGCTAATTCTTGCCGCAGGAAAGCAGTCATAAACCAAAAAGTCGTAGTTAGCTATGTAGCAGTCAGTCGCTCTTCGAAGTGAGATGCAGTGCGTTTCAAAAGTGCGCAGGGTGCTGTAAATGTTAGTGTCGTATAGGGCTAGTTTGCACCTCTAAGCAATGCACATTGGTGTTCAATTAAAGACTAAACTCGAGCGCTGCTTGCAAAAACACTCGTTCGGTTCTATGAGGGAGGTTGCTAGGTCTTGCGAAGGAGTACAGTGCAGTGCAGCTGCTTAGCGTAGTCATTGACAAGGGGCTGCAGAACATGTGCTTTTTTTATTATTATTGGAAGTGTGTAGATAAAAGCGGGCAGTGACACAAAGGCCACAACTAAATAGATGCATTGAACTGCCATGTCTACTATTTCTTATATGGTAGACATGTTAAATGTCCATTATATCTTATACATGGTGATCACCTTTAAGTTTTATGAAATTTTTAATATCGCCAGTTGCAGATACCATAATTGTAGTCCTTGAGCTGGATAGAGCATAGAGGCGGACGTTACTTAACTGAAATCACGAAACACATATCGAACTAATTATCAGAAAGCCATTCATTAACTTCCTAAGCAATTATTTTACGGCACATATTGCAATTTCCAAAATGTAGCTTGTGAGATTTTCAGGTGCATTCATTTGGAACGAATTTCCAGAATTACACCAGTTTCGTGACATGCGCCAACAAATTCGCCGTAAATGCACGAACAATCCAGCTCAACGACCAGAACTATGCTATCTGCCACAGGCAATATTTTAAAATTTTCGTAAAAGTAAAAAATTATCACCCTGTATACCTACTATTTCTTATATATGTACTTTATTTTATATGTAGAAATGGGAAGGGGGGGAGGGGTACGTCGTTTTCGAGTGTTGGAGTGCAATAAGGAAGAAAGGAAGGAAAACAAAAGATGGAAGGCAGAGAGGTTAACCAGTCTAAATGTCCGGTTGGCTACTCTGAACAGGGGGATGGGGTAATGGGCAGAAAATATGAGAAAACCAGAGAAGAGTTAAAAAAAAAACGAACGCATCAGTTCGCACATTCTATCGTTTTTCAATGAGTCCGGTTGCCTTTAAAGAGCACGCCAGCGCTTTTAAAGCAGTTCGTGCCGACGTCGGCTGGGACCAGGTTCCGAAAACATTAATTGAAATATGTGGTCTTACGTGCCAAAACCACGATTTGTTTATCAGGCTCACCGTAGCGGTGTACTCTGGAATAATTTCGACCCCCTGGGGTTCTTTAACATATACCTAAACCTAAGTACACGGGTGTTTTCGCATTACGCCCCCAGCGAAATGTTTTCGCATTAGGCCCCCATCGACCCAGCGACCTCGTGCTTAGCAGTCCTACACCGTAGCCAGTAAGCAACCACTGCGTTCACAAGAATTCTGCCTGCCGTAAGGGGATGGTTGTCAATCCTGTCAAGCGTGGTGCTAAGAACTTTCCTTTATACATTGAAATGAAGACAATCGCACAGAACGTGTGCTATCGCACGACCACAAGGTAAGCAACCGCAGAAACGGCAGAAATATGCGTCCGCTGCTTGGAGCCCAAATAAAAAAAAACATAAACAGATTACAGACGCAAAAGAAAGTTGTACGATCTATATGTCACAGATACAACAGAGAATTCTCACCTTCATCCAATCTGAATTATCTAGGTCTAACCTCACTGCAATTCCGATGCCACTCTCAGCGCTTAATATTCTTCCACATTTTTTTTGTTTGTTTACGCTCGCCACATTGCATTTGCCTAAATTATGTAAAATTCTCAAAGTCACCATTAACAAAGACTACCCGAACATTTCAGCATTTTATCCTCGTACAGACTTCACTAAATAGTTTTTTTTTTCGTACAGTGTAGACCACTGGAATGTTTTGCCTGGCGGTGTTCGCGAATTGCCACTTGATGAGTTCTCTAAAATATATCGAATCGTAACGCTGCGCACTTTTTTTATTGCATTTGACTGCCTTTTACTTCACTGCATTGTGCCTTTGCATTATTCCACTCCTGCTATGGCCCATGTTTGGGCCGAAGTATGTGCAAGTAAATAAATAAATAAATAAATAAATAAATAAATAAATAAAGCACCTATATTAAACAATAACAAAATCAGGTGGATCAAAAGCGAGGCTTTTCGAATAGAGGACGCTGAATGGACAGGGTGCTAATTTGTTCGGTACTGAAAGAGTGCGCGCTCCCACTTGCAGTTACCCGTTCACAAGGCGCGGCATGAAGTGAAAAAAAAAAACGCTGATTCTTTCAGTGTGCCATTGCAGACCTCGACAGGGCAACTAGATACGAAACGTTCATTTCACACGACGATGAATGCAGACAGAAAGTAACGAAAGCAAGTCTATTTGAACATAGGGAAGTGAAATTTCGGTTATCGCCTTCGTTTCACCTACATCACTTTCATCAAGAAATAAATGCACAAATAGGACAGATACATCACACAACTCAGAGCCACTCATCAGTCGGTGCGTGCTTTCCTAGTCTAGACCAAAACCGATTTTCTCAAGCGTTGTGGGCGACTGCAGTGAGCCGCCTCGGGACTTAGGGAGGGGGGGGGGGGGGGAGCGCCAGCTGGCGCACCCGCCTGCGCCATTCCATATGCTACTCCTCAATTTCTACCCCGGCCTCTCACTACTCTGGTTGTTGCCAAGAGACGGGGTGCTACGTGCCGAAATGTTCGGGCCCCGTTGCATGCACAGGTTGTGCTGAAGGGCGGTGAGAGGTTCAGCCTTCGAAGCAATCAAGCGATCCTCGAATTGAAGCGTATTACACTATACTGTATACTACATTATGATATAATATACTATATCATGCATGCTATATCTATACCAAAAGGACTTCTTCTTGGGCAAGTTGGTGCTGTCAGGATTGGGGGCTCAATCCCATCGCTCGTGGTCCTTTGCCAAGATTGGAGTACGGCATGAATTCGGAGGTAGCTGGCCCATGCCGTCGTCCAACTTATTTACGCTGAGATCGTTGATGAAGTGAAGAACTGCTTCTCATCGAGAACGAGGAAAAGGGTTTATTTACAGAAATTAAATCAGTCTAACATGACTGCTTGAGAAAAAGAGTAACAGTCCAACATGGCTGCATGAGAGAAGTGACTCAGTCTAACATGACTGCTCAAGAGAAGTGTTGTCCTCAGCATTCGCACAACCACAGTTTTTATACACTCGATCCGCCGGTCCTGCGACGCGGCGACTGTTCGTTTACTCATCACCAACTCGCCGCTGCTCTGCAGATCAGTTTACAGACACAAAGGCAACCGCGCTCTGATGCCCGACGACGGCGTTGGCGGGGTGCCGTTCCGGGAACTATCGTTGCCGATCGAGGGTCGCTCGTTGTTCCGTGCCACGCAAAGCGTGAGACGCACCAAAATACGTCGTCCCCACGGCAGCTTGTCCATGCGTGTCAAATCAGCTCCGCGTTGGGGAACTCCGGAATCATTGTTCACACACGCCGAACTAGTTCCGTCACAATGTCGATGGGGCGGGTGGAAGGCGGCGGATTCCAGCGCAAAGGCCGCTTTTTTGAACGCCTCCCAGCTGCAGCGACGGAGAGGGAGAGGTGCGCGTCGTGTCGCCCTGTCGTAACTGTGTGGCAATCTTGTTTCGCAGCTCGCCATTCTTGACAGCGCCTCCATGGCCCGGAAAGTCTCGACTGTCTAGCGCTGACAACCGCTAGGCAGGAAGAGAACGGCTGCTGGTCAGGGGGGGATTGATGTCTTGGCTCGCAGCGACCACTTGTGCATTGATGTCACCGCCCCAAAACATCCAACAAGGACAGGCAACTGCAAAATGAACCCCACAACACGGCTCTGCGCCGAGATGACGTGCATTGGCTCTCACTTTAGACTCGCTAGGCTTCAAAAAAAAACAACTACAACATAAGTGCAGAAACAAAAAAAAATGCTGCATTTCGCTATGCCAATTTCTGAAGCAAATTCCTGCTGACACATTCAGCAATTATTGGAGGGAATTCTGCAGAATGAGAGGGGATTTTCTTCGCCTAAAGAAAAGCTAACACTAGTAACCCTAAAATTTAGGCGGGACCCTCAAACGCAGAATTCAAATTAGCCTGCTCAAACCATCCGCATTGCTATGCAACTTTCCCTTCTTATATCTAACGGAGAAGTTGTACTCTTGGAGAGTGAGGCTCCATCGGAGCAAGCGGCCGTTTTTGTGTGACATTTGATTGAGCCACGTCAGAGGACAGTGGTCGGTCTCGAAGATGAACTTCGCTCCGTACAAGTAACACGACAACTTCTGGGCGGCCCAAACCAAACAAGCGCATTCCTTCTCTGAAGCGCTGTAGGCTTCCTCTCTTACATTTAGTTTACGGCTGGCGTAGAGGATAGGATGCTCCTCGTTATCGTCGCCGACCTGACTAAGTACCACGCCCATACCTCTGTCGCTTGCGTCGCATTGAACTATGAATTCCTTTGTGTAGTCTGGCGCGCGAAGCACAGGGCGAGAAACCAATAGCGTTTTCAAACTTTGGAAACCGTTCTCTTTGTCCTTATCCCAGTGTACGTTACTCGGTGCTCCCTTTCGGAGGGCGTCTGTTAAGGGACTTGCCAATTTCGAGTAATTCGGAATGTACCGTTGATAGTACCCCCCAAGTCCCAAAAATGAACGAAGGTCCGTTTTCGTGCGCGGCTGAGAAAATTCTCCAATCGTAGCTATTTTCAGCTCAGCCGGCCATCTCATGTCCTGACCGACAACATGGCCCAGATAAGTAACCTGCGAACAACCCAACCTACACTTTTCCGCTTTCATCGTTAAGTCGACTTTAAACGTACGAAGCCTCGCATTCTTATCGTAATAGAATTTGGCGTTCTTTTGAGCTAGTGCCATGTTCTTTCCGACTAGTTCTTGGGTTGCGCTTAGCCGTTCCAGTAAATTTAGCACGTATTCAACCACGGTTGGACTCTCCCCTCTTTCCTCCCACATCTCTCTTAACATTCTCAGTGGAGACCGGAGTATCCTCCCATACACTAGTTCTGCTGGTGAGAACCCTGTCGCCTCATGTGGAACCGTTCGCAAAGCAAACAAAGTTGCCGGCAGACAGTTCTCCCAGTCCTCCTTGTGCTCGTAACAGAGCGCACGCAAAACTCGCTTAAGCACCGAATGCCACCTCTCTACACTGTTTGACTGAGGGTGATAGACAGAACTGTGTATTAACTTTACCACGCACTTTTGCAAGAATGTGGAAGTCAGTGCGCTCGTGAACACTGACCCTTGATCTGCCTGAATTTCGGCTGGAAACACAACTCGTGCAAACACTGTCAAAAGCGCGTCTACTACTTCGGTGGAGCTGAGCTCTTTCAAAGGGATTGCTTCTGGAAACTTGGTAGCCGGACACAGCATGGTAAACAAGTACCTGTAGCCTGATTTTGTTTTTGGAAGAGGCCCCACCGTGTCTATTACAAGTCGTCTGAAAGGCTCTGTTATTAAGGGCACTACCTTCAGTGGAGCTTTCCAAGTCTCTCCTGGTTTACCAGAACGCTGGCAGGCGTCGCATGATCTTACAAAGTTTTCTACATCTTTGAAACAGCCAGGCCAGTAGTATTCCATAAGCAATCTTTCCTTTGATTTGTTTATGCCTAGGTGGCCGGACCACCCATTTCCATGACAAAGACTCAAAAGGTCCTCCCTATACTTAGTAGGTATGACTAACTGATCTAAAATCCTACCCTTTCGATCTCTGTAATGCCGATACAACAATCCTCCTCTCTCATGTATCGTTACGTTGCGCCTAGCAATGCCTTCTTTAGCTGTGTCACGTAATTTAGCTAAGCTCTCATCATTCTTTTGCTCAGCTGCCAGTGACTCTCTATCCACGCGTAAGAGTTGATCAAAGTTCTTTGAGGCCGGTGATAATAACGACCCTGTCTCGTTTGTGAGCGCGTCTGCTTTCTCTTCCTGCAGGCTAGAACTCTGACACTCTAGTGCTACGCTCTCATTGAGCTGGTCAGCTGGCAGGCTCTCCTCAACTGTTCTTTTGTCCCTCGGGCCTAGCTCGGATTCGGGTATTGAAGTTATTCCCTTTTCTGCTTCCGCTGGAGGAGCTTGAGCATTTTCAGCCGAAAGCGCCGTGATCTTACGAGCTTGGCCTCGGGTCAATGCCTGTACTATGCCCTCTCCCAGTTTGAGCCCTCTGTCACGCAGTAACTGATTCGAACGATTCGAAAAGATGTAGGGATACTGCAGTGACAAAAATTTGGAAACTGCAGCCTCAGTCTCTAGCTCCCCGAATGGTCCACTGATTTTGACTTTGGCCATGGGCAGACACACGCTGTGTTCTTCTACAACCTGTTTTATCCATGCTACTTCTCCGGTGAAGTCATCTACCATCACGTAAGACGGATGGACAATGTCCAGCGTGGCGGCACTGTCTCTTAGCACTCGGCATGGTTTTCCATTAACTTGCAGGTCGTGGAGATATGGACTTAAAAGTTCCATATTCTCATCTTTTTCCTCCACGTAGGAAAAAACTACGCTAGACTTCTCGCAGTTTACAGCTATATGTCCCAGTGTGTGGCATTTGTAACAGCGAATTGGTCTAACAGATTCGAATTTTATTTTCTGTTCTTTTTGTGCGGTTTCTCCGTTAAGTTTCTCCTCGCTCTTTTCTGCGGGCTTTTCCGCCATGTCTACAGGCTCGGATCGTCTAGTTTGCGCACCCTTTTTGAACGGAAATGGTTTCCGCGGTCCATTTCGACCGTCCCAGTTTCCCTCCTCGGCGTTCAACTTTCTACGGGTTGCGTACTCTTCGGCTAATTCAGCCGCCCTTTCCACAGTGTTTACATTACCTCTGTCTTGCACCCACAGTTTCACAGCTTGGGGGATGGTTTTGTAAAACTGCTCTAGACACATGCATTCAATGATCATGTCTCTGGTGTCGTACGCTTCCGCGCTTTTAAGCCACTCGACTAGGTTGGCCTTTAAGCTATATGCAAACTCCGGATAGCCCTCGCTATCTTTCTTGCCTGTGCTCCTAAACCTTTGCCGAAAAGCTTCGGCTGAAAGGCGGTATTTCTTCAGGAGACTAGCCTTAACTTTTGCATAATCATATGCATCCTGCACACTCAGTCTGGCGATTACTTCCGCCGCCTCACACGGCAACATAGACAGCAACCGCTGTGGCCATGTACTCGGGCCGAAGTTCATCTTCTCGCAAGTCCTTTCAAAATTGCTTAGGAACAAGCCTATGTCGGTCCCGACCTCAAATGGCTTTAATAGCCTGTCCATGCGGTACGATTCTGCCTCACTTGATCGACCCAGAGCGCCTTCACTTCCTTGAGACAACTCCAAACGTCTGTTTTCAAGTTCAAGTTGCATTTTTCTTAACTCGCGATCTTTATCGCGTTCCTCTCTCTCTCGTTTTTCTCTGTCCCGTTCTTCTCTTTCTCTTTCCCATTTCTCTCTCTTTTTGAGAAGTTCCAATCCCATTTCAATATCTTGCTCACTGGCCTGATTGGAAATTAGCTCCAATAATTCCGATTTGAGCATTTCCTTGCGTACATCTAGGCCCAGTTCCTCACCAACAATCAACAACTCGTCTCTCAGCAGTGTCCTTAACTCCATGACTGCTGCTTTACTGCCTTGATTCTGCTCTCTAAATCTAGCTAGAAAAACACAACCTAGCTAACACACAACAATCTAGCTTCCCTACTGTTCTAAACAGAACAACCACAAAATGGAGCCTAGAGAGTCAAAGCAAAAACCAAGCACTCACCGCAGATACAGCACCATGTCGCAAAGTCCATCTCACCGCTGTCAGCCAGTTGTCAGGATTGGGGGCTCAATCCCATCGCTCGTGGTCCTTTGCCAAGATTGGAGTACGGCATGAATTCGGAGGTAGCTGGCCCATGCCGTCGTCCAACTTATTTACGCTGAGATTGTTGATGAAGTGAAGAACTGCTTCTCATCGAGAACGAGGAAAAGGGTTTATTTACAGAAATTAAATCAGTCTAACATGACTGCTTGAGAAAAAGAGTAACAGTCCAACATGACTGCATGAGAGAAGTGACTCAGTCTAACATGACTGCTCAAGAGAAGTGTTGTCCTCAGCATTCGCACAACCACAGTTTTTATACACTCGATCCGCCGGTCCTACGACGCGGCGACTGTTCGTTTACTCATCACCAACTCGCCGCTGCTCTGCAGATCAGTTTACAGACACAAAGGCAACCGCGCTCTGATGCCCGACGACGGCGTTGGCGGGGTGCCGTTCCGGGAACTATCGTTGCCGATCGAGGGTCGCTCGTTGTTCCGTGCCACGCAAAGCGTGAGACGCACCAAAATACGTCGTCCCCACGGCAGCTTGTCCATGCGTGTCAAATCAGCTCCGCGTTGGGGAACTCCGGAATCATTGTTCACACACGCCGAACTAGTTCCGTCACAATGTCGATGGGGCGGGTGGAAGGCAGCGGATTCCAGCGCAAAGGCCGCTTCTTTGAACGCCTCCCAGCTGCAGCGACGGAGAGGGAGAGGTGCGCGTCGTGTCGCCCTGTCGTAACTGTGTGGCAATCTTGTTTCGCAGCTCGCCATTCTTGACAGTGCTTAGATTTCCTAGCGCCACAAAGTATACCTAGGAAATTTATCTATACCGTGTTGTATACTACACTGGTCTCCATTTGAGGTGCGTAGAACTTTCGACGTTTTATATTTTTATCTTGAAGGTCTTCTTTCTTTAGTGATCCTTTGTGTACGCAGCGGAATTTGAATTTGAGATCATGTGACAGTTATACTTCATGTATTGTTCGTTTTCCTGCAATAAACGTTAGTTGACAGTAAGCGCCGTGTGGTGCTCCTTGCTCTTTCTTAGTCTTTGTCTTTAGTCTTGTTCTAGCAACCATGAAGGTATACACATTCGCCCAATTAGCTGACCTTATGAACTTATTGCAGCCCTACAGCATTGCTAATTATATATATATATATATATCCTGCAAATCGCCAGCGTGGTAACCTAACCGACGAGAGACAACGATGAAGTCAGGAAGAAATATGTAGCAATGAATGGGTCCATCTTATTAAGTCCCTCTGTTCCAGGCACCAAAATTTAATTTGATGATCATTTTGCAAAGAATGCCAAACATTTGCCCTATCAATATCTGAATGCTATTTTGGACGACCACCTTGCACACCTAGACACCAAGACTGTGATAGCGACTGATACTTCCGTCTGTGAAGAGAAGGCAGGTGTGGGCATTGTATCACCATATCTAAATTGGTCATTTTCCATTCGTCTACCTGACTTCACGCCTATCGTTCATGCGTAATTATTGGCAATTGTTTTAGCTTAACGCAAATTACCATCTTCTCGGCCACGAGCCGTAATTTTAACCGATTGCCTGTCTGTCTGTCTGCTCTTCATTAGCCATGTCCAACTTTTCAAATTTATTAAAAGCAGTCTATTGTCTCGTCCCGAGACAGTCGTGTCTCTTTCATTTAGTGTGGGTGCCAGGCCACAAAGGTCTAGCCTTAAATCAACATGCAGGTGCACTCGCAGTAGCATCCCACGATTGTCCTGTAATCCACATTTTACCAACGTCAGCTTTCTTCACTGCGGTGCGATGCAGAAAATGTACTACTACAAATAACTTCGCTAAATCATCGTTGTCAACATCTCATTTCCCGCGTTTCAATTTTCTTTGGAACAACAAATGGCGCTTCACTAGAAAAAATAAAGTAACGATTACGGGACTACGGTGCCGAGTCCCCCCGCTGAACTTTTACCTCCGCAGCTCTGGTCTGGCTATATCGCCTTTGTGTCCTTTATGCAGTGAGAGTGAATATCTCCAACACTTGTGTTTACCATGTCGGCTGTTCATTTTTCAAAGGAACATATTTTTAGAAGAACCCTTCCAAAACCTAGGCTTGAATTTGACTTCCCGTAATTTTTTTTTCTTTTGGGGGCCACCGCATTCGGTTATAGCCACAGGAACATTTGTGAATCCTTCTGCAACTTTCTGCGCGATACAAGAAGAATCGCATGCTACAATTTTTCTTTTTACTTCTTACACTCATATCATTTTTACTGTAATATTTAGATAATTATTCATTCATATCTGTTGCAACAGATATTCTAATTCAAACGCGCCGTGGTTGCTCAGTGGCTATGGTGTTGGGCTGCTGTGGACGAGGTCGCGGGATTGAATCCCGGCCACGGCGGCCGCATTTCGATGGGGCCGAAATGCGAAAGCACCCGCGCACTTAGATTTAGATGCACGTTAAAGAACCCCAGGTGGTCGAAATTTCCGGAGTCGTCCACTACGGCGTGCCTCATAATCAAAAAGGTGTTGGCACGTAAAACCCCATAATTTAATTATTTTATTTTACATTTTACAAGACACTTATTTCATTTCATCTTTCTAAAAAAATTTATAACAGTCTGTTCACCTCCCGATTCATGGCCGATCCCCCAGAGTGGGTTGCGCCATTTCACTAAGGAACAAGAACAAGAAGTGGGTTCTACCTACAGTACCCTAGTGAAATCTGTACATTGGCGTAGTCGAAAACAGGAACCTGTGGAGAAGAGATGAACGTCGTGGCCCACGAGGGACAACACCATCGAGGGCTACAAAACAGGTGACGAACAATATGTCAAGCCACTGGAGGAAGTGACTACGCCTTATGTTCTGTGGAGCGTTGCGAGCGCCTCCGGGTTTACCGCTGACGACTTCGTCGTAGAGGTACCGTTTCTGCCTGCAATGAACAAGAGCCTGAAACTTGTTTTAAAGGACACATCTCATATCATGAAACTCAACCAGCTGTAACGCCGCTTGGCAATGATATAAGAGTTACGAATGCACTGCTTGACCTACAGAAATGCCAGGTGAAGCAACAGCAGCAGCTGGTAGAGCTTCTTTTTTTTTACACTATCGAGATCAACCTTTCATAAAACAGGATATATTTGGTAGAAATTCAGCCAGTGTACATACCTGGCTTCATTTTTGTGAGTACGCTTGCTCCAGGAACCAATGGTTGACTGTCGAAGATCGCATACATAACTTTCTAGCATTTATGTGTGGCATTGCGCGGAACTGGTACGATCTTCGTTCAAATTCACAGTTAAAGGAATCGTGAAATGAGTGTAAGGAGAGTATATGTCGAGCATTAAAAAAGAATCCCGTGGAACTTTGGAGTAATGCCATATTCTACAGACGGAAAGCAATAAACATCAGGGAATATGTATTAGAGAAATGGCATTTAATTTATACAGCCGAGACGGAACTTCCAGAATGGTCTGATTCCGCCCTCATTATAAACGCTGTGACAAGAGAGTGCCAGAGCCAAGTTCCTAGCTAGGTCGCCAAGCACAATGGACCGATAGCTTCAATGAATGGCGTACGTTATGCATCCAGATTTTAATGTGCCATCAAACGAGGCAACAGTTGCAACTCTAGACCCTAGCGACAAATACACCCGAGGCTCAGTACTCCATAACTAGCCATACCTCGCCATAGGGTAGTAAACCGGACCTTCCCCTCTGGTTAACCTCCCTGCCTTTCACCTTTCCTCTCTCTCTCTCCCTTTCTCTCTCTCTCTCTCTCTCTCTCTCTCTCTCTATTCAAGGCACTACAGAACTTCACCAATATGCTGAAGAAACGGCATTCCTTGTTAAGACAGGCGCTCTGAGAGTGTTGTCAAGGATTGATGGGGGGGGGGGGGTTAATTGCACTCTCCGAACAGGAGGGGATGGGGCGACAACAAACCCACCCCGCGTGCGTTTAGGGAAGGTTCGACTGCTGACCGGCGATAAGGTCCACGCCTGATCGACCGTGAACCAGAGGCATGAGACGGGAGGCGACGTCGTACAACACACACACTCAATTTAATACACTAAAATCATGTCCGAGACATACTCGAAAAACATACAAATTACCAGTAGCGGGGCCTAGTTCGCGGAGAGCGTGCGGGTCACACAGCAGACGCCCTGACGCCACTCGCGCGACACTAAGCCCACCACGTGGGAACCGTTAACACTCGCGAAATACAATAAAATACGCGACACAAATACAAAATATCCGCGACAATAAATAGAGCAAACACTAAACTAACAGAACATAAAAGAATTAACACGCGATGGATAAACAAATGAAAGATTAAACGCGATTGGAAAAGAGAGTCCGGCGGAAAGTTTGAGAGCGGCCTGGAACACGAGGCTTATCTGGGGCGTGCTTGCCGAGGTCCCGGTCTGAAGAGCGTCGGGCTGCTGCAACCTCGCTGCCGAAGATCCTGACGGGCTTGCACCGTCTGTCGCTCGACCGGCGAAGGCTTCGGCCTGGAGATCTCAGCCTGCCGACCACGTCTTCAGCTGTCCCCCGGTGCACCACCTCGTTCCTTCGTCCTCCACGCTGCTCTGCCGGCTTCCCGAGGCGCTTCGTCCCTCCGTCGCGCCCCGGCGACCCCACGTGATCAACCCGTCGGGCGGGTTCGGGGACAATGGGGAGCGCTCTCCCTCCGCCGTTCAAGCGGCGTTGCTGCTGCTGCGGCAATGTCGGCCATCTTGAGAGGAGCGCGGGCATGCAACTCTGTGACAAGTGTCGATGCTTGTAAACAACCGATACATTTCAACATTGATCGACACTGGTGCTTCCGTGAACCTACTTAATGAAACTGTAGTCGACTCCACCTGCATTATTTCCGGAAATCATATTCGTGTGTGTTGCTCCAATGTTTCAGCTCGGGAATAACATCAATGGAGAACAGCAGCTCTTGAATTCCATGGTCAGAAGTTCAAGGTGGAAGCGCTCGTCGTGTCAGCGGTGAACTTCACCTTTCTTTTATCACGGCCCGATATGAGGAGCCTGAACATCGACATACTCTGCAATCACGAGGTGTCCATTGGACAACCTCGGCAAGACATGTGTTTAACCGAAACACCCGGCGAGCGAAAGTCATCATGCGCTGAAGGCGTGTCATTGAAGCTCTCAGAGCTAATATGCATTGGGTCACATCCCGAAGCCACAACAGTGAGGGAAGTATCGTTCCAATTGCACGACAGCACAGTCATCAGAAAAAAAATCGTATAGCCAAAGCCAAGAAAATTAAACATGGTTAAGGCAAGAATTTTAAGGCATGTTTGAGGCAGGGATCATTAGGACATCGACATAATGATTTGCTTCCTCTATTACCACTGTACTGAAGCAAGATAGACCATTCCGACTGTGTGCTGATTGCCTAATGATATAGAAACACACTGATTTTTATCCATACCCGATGCCTAGGATAGATGACATCATTGACGAGACTGGAGAATGCGAATGGTTTTTGCGTTATATTTATACAAGGGCTACTGATAAGTGCCACTAAAAGAAGAAACTAACAAATTCATGGCATCTGTCACACCACTCGAGACCTACAAGTATACTAGGTTACTTTTTAGCTGGAAGGATTCTGGGTCGTGTTTCCAAAAGATGATGGACAAAACACTGAACAAATTCATTGCAACATTTTGTAATGTAAATGTGTATGACATCACTGTCTGCTCCAGGACAAGGGAAAACAACGAGCAGCATTTGTGTAGAGTGCTTGAGGTACTAAGTGGGGCAAGACTTACAATTAACAAAAAGAAAAGTGGATTTTCTTTCTCTTTTTTTTTGCAATAATGTGGTTTTCGTCGGAAGGTTGTTTGAAGGTGAAACGACAAATACCAAAGGAGTGTTTAACGCATAAAAAATGGTGAGACCATATTATGTTCATTCCCTTCGAGTGTTCTTGGGACTGGTGGGCCATTTCCGCACATTGATAAGAGACTATGACAGAAAGACGAAATGCCTCCCCGAATTGACCCAGAAGGATGTGCCATTTACGTGGCCAGAAGAATGTGAGAGCAGCTACACCGAGCTTGTCGGCATCATTTCATTGAACCCTGTAAAAATGCTTCCTAACTTCAAGCTGCCCTTTGACTGGCGCATCTTATTATGGAGCAGGTGCCGTACTCTACCAGCGTGATGCTACAAAACACCAAGGTAAGGAACTGAGAGTAGTAGGTTACCACTCTAGCACTTTTACGAAGACACAAGGAAATTATGCAACTACGGAAAAGGAAGCAGCAGCGGTGGCGATGGCCTTACGATACTTCAAAAGCTACCTGGAAGGCAACCACTTCAAGCTGCTCACAGACAACTAGGCGTTGACGCACCTTTTAGAGCTATCGCAGCCGAAGGGCAGAATAGCTCGATGGGTTAGCGATATACAACAATTCAGCTTTGACGTCATACATCGCCCGGACATCCACCTGTTCGTAGCAATTGCTACGAACAGGTGGATGTCTCATTTTCTCTTTATTCGCCCGGACAGAAGCATCAGGATACCGACGTCC
Source organism: Dermacentor albipictus (assembly GCF_038994185.2). Classification (NCBI taxonomy): domain Eukaryota; kingdom Metazoa; phylum Arthropoda; class Arachnida; order Ixodida; family Ixodidae; genus Dermacentor; species Dermacentor albipictus. The sequence continues at coordinate 72,667,947 of NC_091821.1, read as the reverse complement.
TATCTTGACTACACGTGTCACGCGATGCAGGAACTGGAAATGTAAACCTGTTACAGTTTTTGGAAGGCACACAGGAGATGGAAGTAAAGAATGGCAAAGTGTACGTTCCGGAGACCAAAGTGCCGACAGTCCTGAAGCTTTACCACACCAGTCCGGAGTCAGGATGTCATGATGGATTTTGGAATAATATGGAGAAATATGGGAGAGACCTTTGCCCTGCAGTGGGCGTAACCAGGCTGATGATGATGATGACCACAAAATAGCCCAGCAATTCACTTGGAAACACATGAAAGAAGACATCACAAATTATGTGAAGACTTGCCATCAGTGTCAGTTGTTAAAGCCAAGTACCAGCTTAGAGGCAACAGGATGGCCTTGCCAGAGCATTCTAATGTCCCCTTCGTGGTTTTCATCTTGATTTCACTGAAATTAAAAAGAAGGGGAAGGGAGTTAATGAGGACGCAAGCATTCCTTGTTGCCGTGGACGAGCGCACGCGTTTTGTCTCCGCCAAAGCTGGAAAAGAGGACGCAAACTGTGTGATATCATTGTGGTCACAGTCGCCGTTGCAGACAATGGCCCAGCATTTAAAAGCGAAAAACTGGGACTTTGGCCTGAACAAAAAAAATCACCCTTCGTTTCCCATCACCTTTCCATCCGGAAGCAAATTTCCTTGCAGAGCGAATGATAATTGACTTGAAGATGTACGTACGATTATACGCAGAATTCAAAGACGGCTGTAAATGTGCCTCAAAAGGAGCCGTCGCGCATTAAAGCAGATCATATACAGCCGGCCTGGGATGCAGCCCACACTTTGCAGCATTTGGCACGTGCTCACGGCTGCCAGCGGACCACGAAATGGGCCTAGTGAAACGAATTGGTCTAAAGGAACGTCCCAGGACTTCTCAGCAGCGGCGAAAATATAGACTGACAATGAAAAAGAATTGTGATCTCAGGCGCAGGACAAAGATGCCGAACGTTGAACCAGATTCGTAGATTCTGTTCCGAAAGAGATTTGATTCGAAAACAACCTTTACAGGACCTTACTACGTCGTCAATGCCGCCAGACAGCAGGACTGCTGAAGACAATATACTACCAAGGGCCCAGTGAAAAAGTTGAAAAGCCTTCAATTGGTAATGTGCTGCCGTATCATCCTCCTTATATAGCAACCGTATATATCTATACTCTTGGAGGCAAAGACAGCCGACTTGGAGTGTGCGGCGATCCAAACATAGCCAGCGTGGTAATGAAGGAGGACAGAAGTGTATATGTATATATATATATATATATATATATATATATATATATATATATATATATATATATATATCATCTTTCATCTAATAACATTCAGTTGTTAGTCTGCGCGCGTCCTGTCCTTTCTTTTTGTCTTCTGTTGTTCGTGTGTCATAGCGCAGTAACCCCAGCACCACAAGACGAACTTCCACCAACTAGCGCAACTTGCCACTCTACTGCGTTATTCCTTCTCGCCTTTCCTCGCTCCTCGCCGGCATATCGGGCCAGGTGAAAAACGTTCGCTCGTTTAACTTACAGAATGTGAACGCAGAGGCGCGAGTGCCACTAAGAGGCACCTAAGTCGAAGATTAGGGTCACGTGCTATTTTTGTATTCCGCCTCCATCGGAATACGTCTGTCGTAAGGAGTCCAACCAGCGACTTCGTTTCCAACAGCAGAACGCCATATCCATTGAGTTACCGCGGTAGGTGATCCGAGGTGCGGATATGCATCGACATAATGGTTACAGTCGTCTTTTCGCGTGCCTTTGGGGAAATGAGTTTTAGTAAGGTTTCAATGGCGCTGTTCGTTCGAGTAATATTAAAGTGTAGCTTATAAGTCGGATTGACTTGCCTGGCTTTATATTTGATAAGGGCCAGCTTCGTCCGAACGTTGAACACATGAAAGATGGGTGAATATCCATGCTCGCGGGACGTTAAAGGTCCACAGGGTTTTGCTAGGCATGACATAGATTTCTACTGAGAGTTTTACTCAAAGGAGCTCACGCCACACTCGATCAGTTATTGCGAAAGGGCGTAAAATATCACTGCCGAGAGGCTGCGTTGCGTTGTCAAAGGCCATTTGCCGTGACAGCCATTTCACAGTATTCAGAATCAAACAGGTCGTTCGTTGTGAAAACAATAGAAGCTAGCGTGTTTTATAGGCAATGTTTTGTCTAAATTTGGAGGCGCGTTTAGTCCCGTGGTTTCCGAAGATCCCACGCTCGCTCCTGCGAAGCGGATTCACTCTGTCACCGAGCACGAGTTTCTTGGGGCCTTCGTTCTGAAGAAATTCGACATGTAACTTGAAAACTACTTTTCTCCATCCTGACACCACCTAAAATTAACATAGTAGCAAAAACCTTAACGTCGTCCAGCGCGTTGAGCACTAAGCGCTATAATTTCCCATATTATACAGGAATGGCCCGTAGAACAAGGTGGCTGACATGTCGCCACAGTTGCCAGCGTCTTCGGTAGGGATGAACACGTTTTTGTTCCAAGTTGTGACCCCAGTCTGGGAACGTTTCTGAGCAAGGTTGAGATCAGGACGGTGCAACGTGCGCACGGATTGCACCGATGGGTTAGCCAACGGCTAAGTGCGTCAAACGTACTCGACATTGGAAATGACGGTAAGTCTGATTCCTACTTCCTCGGTGATGGGGTTATTTTACGGCGATACGTAACCTCAAACCCCCATGAAAACTATAAAACGATTCGGCGTTTCTCGCCACGCCGCACAGACTCGGAAAGCATTTGTAGGCTACTTCCATGACTACATGGACTGGACAGGGCTGTGGCCAGAAGACTGAAGGCAACTTATGTAAGACAGCTGACAAGTAATGAGGAAGGATATACTAAGACACGCTAGTAACTTCCGCGTTTGTAGCAAAATTTAGTACTGGCTGCCCCTGTACATAGTTACAGCCCGTGCAAAGTCATAGTGCATAGCAAAAGGAGCGTTCAACGCAATGGATGCGTATGCCCTCACTGTAAATGCAGAACGTCTGGAAGTGCTTAGTGGAGGTACTCTGAATCCAGTCTCCTTCCTTCGTGAAATCTAGCCCTTGAAGACGTTTGACACTTTCGTAACAATACATAGCAATTATTTTATTATAAAGCTAGCACTTTGATACTGTGATGGGGCGTCAAATAGATTAAAGTGAAGCACGATTTATAAGGAGAGACTATTTACAGAGATTGCCAGTATAGCTGAACATGCGCAACGTCCAGGTGATCGTCGTCTTCTTCGTTAGTCCAAGGAGGTGGCCCGTAACCTCTATCCTCCCCGGCGGCCGGCGCAGTCTCGGCGCAGACTAATTACACAACGAGGAGGCAGCGGAAAAGTATGGGTTCAACCGGGATCCATGCACAACGTCACGAGATAACAGGATAGATGGTGCAGAACTGTCCTGTGGCACAATCTCATAGGTAACATCACCAATTTTCCGTGAAACTTTGTAAGGTCCGGTGTAACCCGACAAAAGCTTTTCGGAAAGACCTACACGACGAGATGCAGTCCAGCGAAGTACAAGAGATCCCGGAGAAAAATAGAGGTGTCAGTGGCTGTGGTCATGGCGGTCCTTTTGAAATAATTGCAAGTCGAATAGTCGCTCATGAGTGATCTAACCTGCCGAATGGGCTCGATGCCCTGCAGCTCCCCCAATGTGTTACCGGCCGTCAAATAGATGAAAGCGAAGTACGACTTGTAAACAAAGACTATTTACACAGATGGGCAAGATGACTGAACACGCACAACGTCCCGGTGATCGTCGTCTTCTTCGTTAGTCCAAGGAGATGGCTCGTAACAATATGGTTGGCAGTCGCGAAACGTCACACAGTCACTATTTGATTATAAAAACGAGAGCACCCCCGTTTCCCCCGTCAGGCCCTTTGGGACGCTAGACGTTTGAGATTCTGTGTTACATCACACGGCTTTCAGATCGTAACGCAACAGGTCGTTGCGTTTGTTCGGCGGAGTACGTTAAGCCAGTCATCACGCCATCACCACCCTCCCTTTTTCACCGCCATGCTGTCATCGTCGTCAAGTCACCGTAGGAGCTTGCAGGTTGACTAGCCTCTTTGCGACGCTAGGGGCGTGTAGATGACGCAACAAAAATGTCCCGGCTTTCATGCGGAGTAGTGCGCGCGCCATCTGCTAGCGCCAGGGGGCGATAAGCGCTAGTAGTAGTAGTAGTAGTAGTAGTAGTAGTAGTAGTAGTAGTAGTTGTAATAATAATAATAATAATAATAATAATCAAATTTTCAAAAATAGTGCCAGAAACTTCTACGGAACCTTCGTACTGGCGCACTTGAAATGTAATACGCAAGACACAGTGTAAAGACACAATGCGTGGAATAGCCACATTATTTTTCGCTATTTGACACGAGTGAAGCCGCGAATGAAGACGCTGCCTGTCAATGACACAATGAGACGATGACTTCACTGTGAGCGCAGCCGCTGTCGTCGTTGCCGTAACGTGACGGACGGACAAAAGACCGGACACGTACAGCGCACTCAGTTTCGAGCTACTAACTAATGTCACAGCTATATTTCTGTTGAATACATATACTTCGACTACTGGTGAACTTCAATTCTAGAATAGCAATAGGGGTTTTCAATTACTCAAAATTGAATTACTAGATTTTTTAGGGGGCTATTTACATCTTGTGGCTTTATGTGAATGTGACGAACCATTGTCAAGTAATCCAGCTGAAACAGTGAACTTGCGCCATCTGCGATAGATAACATTTTGTTTAATTCGGGCAAAGCTCATCCTCGATGACCATCAAAGCATGGTAATAGCCGAAACGCGTCATGTATGAGGCGCATACTGCAGCCGGACTGCTCTCTTGTGCCACCCTTTGGACACGTGGTGCAACTAGTGCCGCAGCTACAGAGTCTGCGTATACTCAGTGGCACATACCTAGTGACGCAAGTTGCCGTCAAAGAGGCTCATTGAAGAGTGGCACTTACCCAGTGGTGAGTACTGTCAAGAATGGCGAGTTGCGCAACAAGATGGCCACCTTGCCACCCGATTACGACAAGGGGTGCAAGACGCGCACCTCCCCCTCTCCGTCGCTGCAGCTGCGAGGCGTTCAAAGAAGCGACCTTTGCACTGGAATCCGCCGCCTTCCTCCAGCCCCTTCGACATTGTGACGGGACGAGTTCGGTGTGTGGACAATGATTCCAGAGTTCCCCAACGCGGAGCTGATTCGACAGGCCTGGAGAAGCTGCCGCGGGAACGACGGATTTTTGCGCTTCTCACGTTTCGGCAGACGCAAAACAATGAGCGACCCTCGAGCGGCGTCGATACTTTCCGGAACGGCACCCCCTTCAACGCCGTCGCTTGGGCTTCGGAATGTGTGTGCCTTTGTGTCTGTAAACTGATCAGCAGAGCAGCGGCGAGGTGGTGATGAGTAAACGATCAGTCGCCGCGTCGTAGGACCGGCGCATCGAGTGTATAAAAACTGTGGTTGTGCGCATGCTGGACACACTTCTCTTGAGCAGTCATGTTAGACTGAGACACTTCTCTTGAGCAGTCATGTTAGACTGGTTCACTTCTCTCATGCAGTCCTGTTGGACTAATACTCTTTTTCTCAAGCAGTCATGTTAGACTGAGTTAATTTCTGTAAATAAACCCCTTTTCCCCGTTCTCGATGAGAAGCAGTTCTTCACTTCCTCAACGATCTCAGCGTAAATAAGTTGGACGACGGCATGGGCCAGCTACCTTCGAATTCATGCCGTACTCCAATCTTGGCAAAGGACCACGGACGTAGGGATTGAGCCCCCAATCCTGACAGTACTCAGTGCAACATAGCCACGGGAACAGCATATTTTTAAACTGCACTATCTTCAGAATGGCCCGTATGATAGTTAGATAGCCGAAAATAAAACTGATCTTACGATGTTAAGAATGATATTCGCCATTAAAAAGAAATCGAGATGTTCTAAAATATAGCAGGCGATCGTGTGCCAAATGAAATGAATACCAGAAGCTGGCTTCTTTTCAATGTGTCTGTTAATGTGAAGAAGCCAACTTTAACTCTGCAGGGAGCAGCGGCATGGGGAAAATATTACATCGGACTGACTGACCGATGCCTAAATGAAAGGCTGGAAGAAAACAAGTATGATGTAAACCGTACACAAAGGAAGAATAGTTTTCAGCTCACTGTAGCACGTGAGGATATACTCTAAGGCTCACAGGGTGCAGCATCATTCCGAAACACAAATCGTGTCACACACGAGGTAATAGAAGCTGAAGAAAGTATACGCTTAAAGGGGTCCTCAACCACCCGTCGGGCTTGGCGAAAAAACACAGTGCGCAGATAGCACAACCTGCTGTGAAGAGCCGAGCCAAATTTTGCAGTCGTGCGCGACGCGTGGAGCTCGCAAGTGGAGCGCGAAGTCGCCCTTTTCTCAGCCGCCATCTTTTGAACAGTAGCCTGCGCCTCATTCTTTTCTAGACGCTTTGTTTCGTAATATATCAGATACGTGACTACTATTGGCCAATAGCTGACATCATTCGAGAACGTTGTTTGGAACAGTACGCTTCTTTATACTGCTACTGGGAATATTTATTGACGCAGCTTAATAAACAGGTAGAAGTAAGCGAAAATCGGCTTGTGGATTTCCGTAATTACGTACTTTCGGAAGAGGCCGACTATCGTATGCTCAACTGAGCTTTCGCCACCCTGCTTGTCGGCCTCGCAGTCGTCGGGTCTCGCTAAATTCGCCTAGTATTGAACACTCAATTAACCTCGAACCATTTGAAACATAAGGTCAGACCACATGGGCGCTAACACGCGCGCTCACTCCTAGCCGCTCCTGGCTAGACACCTTGGCAGACTTCGCCTCGTATTGAGCTATTTATAACGCTTCAAAGTATGCAAGTATGATGCGGCTACTATCCGTCGATCAAGCTGGTGCAGGACAAAGCCAGTCTGCACCATGTGTAGCACGGACACACTGCAGCTTATGAGCGCGAGCACGCACTCAAGCCCTGTCGTGCACAAAGCAAACGTTGCGCATACGCACTACAGTTGCACGTAGCTGCACCTGCTACGTAGCGTAGATACCGCGACCGCCGCGGGGTGTCTCGATGAGTGCACTGGCTGAGGACAACAGTGTTTGGCTCAGGAGCTTTACGTATGGCGCGTCGTAGGCATCAAAATCGGAAATAGTGGCTTCTACATGAGCATTCAAATTCAACTTCGAACTGCGTGCGATGGTGGCGTTCAGTAAGCGGAGCGTAGTGGGCACGCCCTGCTCCGCCATAGCAGTTCGCAGTGCAAGGAATTGAAGCAGAGGCGAGAGCACCGCGACAGGAATGTTTGATTGCGAACAACTCTGCTTCTGCTGAACGCATTTAAATACTTTCTGAAGTACTCTAAATTAACTTCAAATGCATTTCTCCACTTTTCAGACTTTTCGGACTTTTCGACTTTTCGGTTCGGAGCCCCTTTAAAGGATGCTTGCGGCAATACCTCCTTCTGTCGCTCTCAAAGACATGAAGCTCAGATGCATTCGGCTATCATGACGTTAAAAAAACAAAACGGGGCTGTGTGAGTTGATTTAATTTGATTTGATTGCGTTTCGCGCATGGCGGTTGCGCTTTTGTTTGAGAGGCACATATAGCGGTGCCCTCTGAAAGGAAAACAAATTGTCAGAAGTGCAGTACCCTGTGCACTTCTCTACTCAATCTGTTTTCTTTTTTGTTTTTGTTCTGTCCATCAAGACATTAAGCCGTGCAAATACTTTGGAACAGCATAAAGTTTCGTGTGTCAAAGGCTGCCCATTTCGACGGCGACTATGGCCGGCTGTAGTGTATTACTCTATCAGCTCCTTCTCTTTCGTTTCATTCATTTGTCTGTTTCTGTTCACTGACATTCTCTGAAAAACCTAAACGCAGACATACGAGGCTTTGACAAGGCCTTTTGTGGGCACAGTTTTTCAAGATGAGAGTAGGTGAGCAAATCTGCGCACAAGTGCCACAGCCTCAGAAAAAAAGAAAGCTAGCAGATTCCAGTAATTCAATGATTCCATTCATCCAATCGCTCCACACGAAACTTAGGAGGCCTTTTCTCGCAGCTCTTTTCTTTCTCCGGTCCACTTCCTTTCGAGCAGCTGCATCATCTTCAGCCTGGAAAAGAAGCATCTGCTCCCGAGCTGCTTCTTTTCAGGCTTCGACCTTTTTGCCTCGGTCAGTAGATGCGGCTCTGCAGATTCCGGTCCAATGGCACGCGTCCTTTTTTTCCGAGGTGGCATACAGCACTGCTAGCGAGAGTGAGTGCGAAACTTTTTTCAATACTCATCTATGGCCTCACGCGCATCTTGCCGAAATTATTTCATTCCTAGTGCGCATGCTCCTGCGCAGCTTGGGGAATCTGCTTAGCCGGGAAACGGCATGTCCAGAGCATTTCCAAGCTCACAATGGTTGATCTCAGTAGAAGGTGGATGTGGAGTAGTGTCGAGAGCGCTCGGCTTGAAAGTGATGAGCGTTGATAAGAATGCTCATAGCATTGCCCATTCCTTTTTTTATGTTTTTTAAAAGTCGTTGAAATTTTTGCGAGTGTACGGACACGTATAGCGCCCATTCCGTAACATGTAACTGCTGTTCGCAGTAAAATAAATAGAATCAGTTAGAGAGTTCACACTTGTGTTCAAAGCAATCACTTATTCTTTCTACGATATGTGGCCAGCTGAGAAGCGCCTCTTGACATGGTTACATACTTCTTTGCATACACGGCTGGAATTTTGCAGCATTCAAGCTTATTATCTGCAGCAACTGACAGTAGTGAGCGCCTTCTTTGGTTACATTGTCGTTTCCCGTCTAAGAAAAATTTGAACCTTTTTTACATAAAAATGAATTGTAATGTATAAAAAATGAATATTTGACATGATATCCTCTTTTTAGCAGCAGATAGAATAAAATATGGATTGATATAGGTAGGGAACCAACACCGCCATAAATAGGTCGTTTCATCGCGACACTACAAGACATTTGACCTATTCCCACCCAACATAAGGTTTCTTTTTTTTTCAACTTTTTTTACGTTCGAGGTATTAAAAGCAGAAAATTACGGTAAACCTGCTCTTCTGCGTCACAAGCTCAACAATGCACGACGACCCAGCGTGGTCCACTACCTACCTACAAGGAAGAAATGAGATGCCAATCTCGGACCTTAACCGAGCTTTACACTACAGAAGCGATAGACCTGGACGAGGTTCCTCAAAATGTTTAAAAGCAACGATGTCGCACCACACAAGGGCGAGCCGTTTGCAGCGACCAAACCATCTGTATAGTTTTAAGAAGTCTGGGGTCCGTGCGGCCACGAAGGTTCCACAGATGGCGCCGTGCCAGGTGCTGGGAGAAAGAAAGGTCCCGAGCGACGTTCAAGAGATGAGAATAAAGTTTATATACAAAGGTACATGATCGAGTTTTACAGAAACGGCTCCATGACTTTCGGAGCAGACTAGATACTAAACTCTTTGCATGTCCGGGCCTCTCTATCAGCAGTCCAGATCCCTTTTTATCTCGTTTATTTTCCCCTTTCACTCGTCGAGGGAATTCACTGTTCTTCATCATGGCCAATCAGAAACGCCGAACCATTCACGTTATCCCACCACCAACGCCCCACCTTTTTGCCAGACTCCCTAGTCTCCAACGTTGCACAATTGCCCCCGAATACGAGGCAACCACGTGGCAAACTGTGAACCTGCTGTCGACACCGTTCCCACAGGAGTCCTCGACAATGGTCCTCTTTAGTGACAGTCTTTAGTGACTCCAAGGCAGCCCTTCAGTGCATACGAAGCCCAATGCCCCACGGACCCAATGAACAACTGGCCACAGAAATTCGGCACATATATCATCAAAGCCATGACAAGGGACACAACATAATCTTTCAGTAGCTTCCAGGACATTGTAACATCAGCGGGAATGACCACGCAGACGAAGCCGCCCGATCTGCACATGAAAGTGGTCAACGAGTCTTCATTCCGCCTTCGCGAACAGACGCTGTGGCTGGGCTGCGATTGATGTCGCCTGAGTGTACTTTGCCCCTGTGGGACTCAAATGTTTTCACCATGTGTCGGTTGCGTTCGTTGTCTCCGGACATACGGATGCACCTCCCGCCTGGGTTACCACGACGTGAACAGACCATGCTCTACCGTCTGCGGCTAGGCGTTGCCTTTACGAACTCATATGCTTTCCTCATTGGAATAGCCAACAGCCCCACGTGCGACACATGCAACATCGACGAGACGCTCGCACATATCATCTGTGTCTGCCCGCGATATAGTGCTCAGAGACAAGTGATGTGCAGAGTACTGGACCAGTTGGACAATCGTCCACTATCAGAACTAAAAGCTTTAGGCCAATGCTCCGAAAGAACATCCGCGTTGAAGGCCTTACTCGCGTTATTAAGGTTCCTGCGGTCTACGAGGCTTCACGACAGATTCTAAAAATGCCGCCCCCTACCGCTCTGTAGTGTACGCGCTTTGTTCATGCTTGTTTCCCTTTCTTTCTATCTTTCATTCCACTCTGTTTCTCTTTTTATCCCCCTTAATCCTTCCCCCTGCGCAGGGTAGCCAACCGGAACTACATCTGGTTAACCTCCCTGCCTTTCTCTGCATTACTTTCTCTCTCTTGAGATGTCAATTATCTTAACTATTCTTGTACAGGAGGTCCCGATACAGTCTTTCACTATGGGACCTCCTCCTGCATAACCCGCCGTGGTTGCTGAGTGGCTATGGTGTTGGGCTGCTGAGCACGGAGGTCGCGGGATCGAATCCCGGCAACGGCGGCCGCATTTCGATGGGGGCGAAATGCGAAAACACCCGTGTGCTTAGACTTAGGTGCACGTTAAAGAACCCCAGGTGGTCGAAATTTCCGGAGTCCTCCACTACGGCGTGCCTCATAATCAGATAGTGGTTTTGGCACGTAAAACCTCATAATTCAATTCAATTCCTCCTGCATACTAAATACTTGTAATTTGACCCAACTTCTAACAATAAGTTCTTATTCTGATATACACCCATGACTTGACGCCGCCTCCTCGGACGTTGCCAAGGCATATGACTGTGTGCTTCATACAGGCATCATCAACGGACTCCGAGCCATGGGCGTCTCGGGAAATGCTCTTCGATTCGTCCATGAATTTCTCAGTGATCGATGTGTCCAAGTTAAGCTCGGAAGTATAATGAGTGACAAGCGACGAATTTCCCTCGGCGTCCCACAAGGAAGTGTCCTATCCCCCTTGCTTTTTAACGTTGCCATGGCCAGCCTTCCAGATGCCCTGAAAGTATGTCAGACGGCAGTTAAAATGTCCATCTACGCAGATGACATCTGCATTTGGATCTCGGGGTACCAACACAAACGTTTGGCCCGAATAGCCCAGGCCGCAATCTCCACTATCGATCGCCACTTATTGACGCTTGGCCTATCTTTATCAGCAGAAAAAATCGGCCTTCATGCTTTTCCCGGGAGTGAGACGCAAGTCAACACGTCTGACGCTGAATATCAGAGGGCATTCAATTCTTCGTGCAACTCATGTTCGATTCCTGGGCGTCACCATCGACAACAAACTACTATGGCGTGGTGCGGTCGAAAGTGTTGTGGCTGCATCAGTGCAAAGAATCAACGCACTTCGTCGATTGGCAGGTATACGTTGGGGAAACAATCCTATATCCATGCTTAAACTGAACGCTGCACTGATAACAAGCCGCATTCTCTATCAGCTCCCTCTGATATCACCATCATCGAGTCAATTCGAGCGCTTGGAGGCAGGGCACAGAAAGGGGCTTCGCTTGGCGATGGGAGTTCCAACGGCGGCTTCAAACAAGAAAGTCACTAATGAGGCAGAGCCTCTTCCACTCCGCCTCTTGGCATCTCAGGCCTTGCTGACGCAGCTATTAAGGTTGGGCGAGTCACGGGCAGGCACTGCGCTTCTCCGGCGGCTAAGAGCAAGAACTCGCTCACATTTCCATGCGGCGCTGAACACCTTCCAATTTTTAGGATTGGAATGGCCTAAACGAAGTCACCTTGACCCGCCATGGTCTTTTCCGGACGTCACCTGCAGCCTCAATGTACCCCAGCTACCGACGAAACGCACCATTTCAACTGCCGAAGCCAAGTTCTTAGTGCTGGACCACTTGAGTACTGTGTTTCAAAGCCATCTACAAGTGTACACAGACGGTTCCGTGTGCGCACAAACAGATAGCTGTGCAGCGGCATTCTGCATACCATCCCTTGACGTGTCATGGTCTGGCCGACTGGATCGCGTAGTTTCCTCTACAACAGTAGAAAGCGCCGCAATCACCGCGGCTTTGCGGAAACTACGGGCCTTTTCTGCACGAGATGTCGTGGTGCTGACGGATTCCAAGTCAGCATTACAGAGATTACATCGGGGCCTACGTCTAGAGAAATTTACAAGGCAGTCTCTGGCACTGATCGACGACCTAACGAGCAAGGGATTTAACATAAGGTTTCAGTGGATTCCATCACACGTAGGAATTGATGGAAACGAGGAAGCTGACGCCCTTGCACGCCTAGCGCTGACATGTGTCCCAAAAGTGAAAGCTCCAAAAGCTTTTCGAAACCCTAAGGGTGCAATCCGCCTTCACTTTAGAGAGATGTACAAGAATCCACACGAATCCTGTGACTCATGGATTTACACGCGAACAAGCGACGCTTTTATACCGCATCAGGACCGACTCCGCGTACACCCCAGCTTGGTTATTCAAGACTGGGCTTCGCGCTTCCCCACTCTGTGTTTTCTGTGGTGACATTGGCGACATCGAACATTTCATTTGGCTATGCCCGCAGTTTGACACAGAAAGAAAAGCGATGGTCGACAACTTACATAGAAACAGCCTCACGCACAGGACCTTTGAAGACGTTATTTTCCCCGGAGGGCCCACGGCATTCAGGAAGAGAGCGCAACGACTGCTGATAGCCTTCCTGCGAGACACGGGGCTCATCGACACCTGGTGACACACCACTGATCTCAACTCGAAGGAGGATCAGGCGGAACAATTGCCGGCTGTGTATGCCAGGCTAACCCCGCCTGCTTCAACATCCCCACCACCACCACCACCACCACCACCGCCGCCTCCTCGCCACTGGCTGCGCCGTCACGTGCCCAACGACGCACGCACTAGGCACACCTGTAGTCAACCACAACCGTGGTGCCGCCGTGGCGTCGGGGAATCGTGCTCGGCTCGCACCCCGGAGGCCCGGGGTGCTAGCTTTCTGTTCATTCATTTTCTGAACTCATTGTCTGTTCAAACGCATCAATTTGCTTTGGTTACAGGAACCTCCCTGAGAAATTTGACGTCAACTCGAGCATTCTTGATGTGGTTTTACTCTTTGCCGTGAGCCATTTCTGGTTCTATCATTCGGTCAAGCCGCTGACTACAACGCCAGATTTTCGCGTAATGGGGCATATAATGCTTTCGCATTAATAATAACTAAAAACGTGAAGTCGCTCGTGAACGGCGTGTATATAGGAGAACTGTATAGGGTGCTGCAGAACTTAAGGAAAAAATATCCTGAGAAGGATAGACCGTATATTGAGCTAATAATACATGATAAACGATACAAGGCAAGGCGCACAAATTAAGAGCGCGACAGCACAAACGCATAAGAAAGCATTGACCCATCAAACATAAGCGTTCGCGTTGTCTTCTTTATAGTGCCTGGTTTTCTAGAGCTTTTGCAGATTTAATTTATTCATTTGGTGCAAGTTGGCCTTGGTCAGACACCCCAGCTAGAGTTGTTATTATTAATCAGGTAAACATGTATATGAACACCACGAATAGAGAAAGAGAAGCGGGCTTGCAGTTGTCTCCTGAAGAAGAGACCACGCCTACCCGCTTGAAGAGGAGAGCAAAGAAGAGAGAAAGTGATGTGGAAGGAAGTAAAGAAAGGGTAGAAAACAGAGAAATGTGCACCTCAACAGATCACACGGAGAGTAAGATAATTACAGATCAGAGTGTATCCCGTGAATGATAAGAATTTTAGCACAGCTTTGTGAGCCCTGTATCTAGTTGAAGCACGACCTTTCGGAAATCAGAAATCATTAATCGCAGTCTGAGCAATACTAAATTGCCATTGGGACCTACTCAACAGCACACAGCAACAACTGTGGAAACTTGGGCATTCTAGCAGCAAGTGCTCAAGCGTTATGATGTTGTGCCCACAAGCAGGGCATGAAGAGCTAGGTCCATGTCCTTATCTGTGAAGGCCATGCGCTACATTAACGCACTCGACACGTAAGTTGAGCAATAGAGGCGTACGCACTGCTGCGGATTAAAGCGCGCACAGAGATTGGTGTAGGGCACGTTCCCTTGACGACACGTTCATTCCACGTAACACAACAACTAAATTATTGGATAGACTGGTGTCGGGGATGCAAGCGCAGTAGGGTACGTGAAACGTCTTGTGCGTGCTGCTGAGGCAGTTTGAGCACCAGGGTACAAAAATGACGTAACCAAATGCACAAGTGACACTTGTTCACGCATTACAAAGCTTACATGCTTAACTTATGATGCAGCTAGTGTGGGTCCTATGGTCTAATCTTGCAATCTTGCTCGCTTCGTATTCGTAGTGGGCCGGCCGTGGGCAAAGGTGGTGGGTGCGAATTGGTATACCTCTGTCATACTGCCCGAGTATTTTCACAGTTATGGGCCCTGCGTGTCGCACACGCGGGCGCCATAGCCGAGCAAGCGTGAAATTTCTGAAAAAAAAATCGCACATTTGTAGGCCTTATAACTTCTTATGACCCACACGTTTGAGTTTGATGGATTATACCTTCATATACGGGTATTCCAGCGAACACTTTCAGAAATGTTCAAAGGTTACCTGTGGCCGACAGCACAATGCTGTTCATGAGCTGGTCTATACTCGCATAAGCGCACATTACTTGCACAAAAAGGTTTTATGCATAATTGTCTAATTAACACGAACTCACTCATTAATATTTTAAATAATTACCTTATGGCCCCTATTGCAATTTACAAATTCTAGCCGTGGAGTTCGCAAGCTAGATCCACTTGGAATGCATTCTGAGGATGACACTAGTTTCGAGATAAAAATTCGACATAAAAATATTTTATTAACAAGACTTCGTTGTATGCATTGAAGCACAAAAGTAACTGGATCGCCAATGCGTTTCTCCACAAATTTCTGAAATTAATATCACGAAACTCGTGTCATCGTGAAAATTCGTTCCAAGTGGAACTGCCTTAAGAACTCCAGCGCTAGCATTTGTAGATTGCAATATGGGTCCTAAGGTGGTTAGTTAAAACGTAATTACCGAACTGTTGTTAATTAGACTACTACGCATTTCAATTTTTTGTGCAAGTAATGTCCGCCTCTTCTGGTAGACCAGCTCATGAACTAAAATTTTGATATCTGCCACAGGCAACTTTTAAATATTTTCAACGCGTTCGTTGATTTTGTGCGTGCGTGCGTGTGTGTGTGTGTGTGTCTGTGCGTGTGTGCATGTGTGTGCGTGTGCGTGCGTGCGCGCGCGCGCGCGCGTGTGTGTGTGTGTGTGTGTGTGTGTGTGTGTGTGTGTGTGTGTGTGTGTGTGTGTGTGTGTGTGTGTGTGTGTGTGTGTGTGTGTGTGTGTGCGCGTGTGCGTGTTGCGCACTGCCTAGCTATACTTCTGAGAACGCAGAGCAAGAGACTATATAAATTTAGCTCCCATCGCGTCAAAAGTGACGCAGCAACGGCGTCATCTGTGCATGCGACTTGTGCATGATCGAGTAATGGCTTCTTTCCTATATACACAAATTATGTAAGCGACAATAGTATTACATTTCTTCATTATATGCAGTTTTAGCAATCGACCCCTTATGAACCAACTGAACTTAGAGATGCCGAAAAGGAAACGAAGGAAAACAGGGGGAAAATGTTTAGCTCTGTTAGTGTAACACCTTCAAAGGAAGGCACACCATCGAGAGGCTTTAACTGACTCAACTTCGTCGTAGTTGCCCGTGCGCAACTCTTCAAGCGCGAAAATTTTTCCAAACGACGTCCGACGCTCTTCTCGTTTGCCCCGCCGTGCCGCACGCCTCAGTGTCTAAAGGCGCAGTTCCCATGTTCTACAATGCGTGTTCGCTTCCTCCCGTGCGGCTCGCATTCCGGTAATTAGGAAATGCGAGAAATGCCTGCGCTCTAAAGCTAGTGTGCATGGGAAAAAAAAAAAAACTTTTGCGCGGGCACCGTAATATTCTCTCATGATCCATAGGAACGTCTTTCCTAACCAAGATGCGTCTTGGTTACGACAGAGCTCGTTGATTAAGGCTTTTCTAGTTGCATTACATTTGCAAAGAACGTGTTCACTATAGCCTCTCTATGCCGTCGCTCCTAACTCGGCGTACGGCGAAAGCACGCGAAGCTCAGCCGAGCTCAAATGCGGCGCCCTTCTGCAGTGAATTTATAAAATAATTGCAGGCGCACTTGCGGGCTGTCCCCGCTGAGAGTCGCACAGAATGCTCTCATCAACCGAATTCTGTCGCCGACTATAGGCCAATGTAAAGAAGGTAAAGAGTTAAAACGATCGGGTAGGTCTTCATTTCTGAGAATTTTGAAGACGCGCTTCAGCGACTTCAAAGGGTTCCTGCGCCCAAGCACGCCTGTCAAGGCGCACCATAGGAACAACAAATAACAACACTCTCGAAATCGAGCCACATGACCGGTATTTCTTCGCTGGAACCGCTAGAAAAGGGCTTGCATGCTGACAGCGCAGAGCACCGAGCTCTGCGACGCTGAGGCTCCCCGCCGACCGTCATATTGCGAAAAATCTCATTTCGGCGCACTTCAGGACCCTTGCTCTTCATCGACCTTGTGTAATCAAGGGTCCTCGACGCAGTAAAGCCGCGCCTTTTCTCCTCCCCACCCCCCGCCCTCCTTTTCTTTTTTTTTCTTTTATCGTCTACCTACCGTCTCCACATTCACATCGCAGAGGCGTGGCGTCGCCTTGGCTGCACGTCGACCGTCTTGTGGCACTTTCCCGCAAGGTTACATGTTCACCCTGCTCACTGAACCTTGGTGGAGGCAAGTTAAAGCGCTGACCTTTGCGGACTTGACGCGGCGCAGGTTATCGCGCTGAGGCTGACCGATACAGGGAAGTGCCTGATGAGACGTGGCGATTTGAAGGCAGCCGCGCATGCTGCCGCATGACGGTGGCGATAATTTAATAGCATCCCTTTTCAAACGTAGTGGTGACAGTCACCTATCCTGCCCGATCTAATCAGGTATGCTAAACATGTTTTTCATTCTAGCATTTTTGTGTGCGTTTCCTTAATCTTTCTCTTCCTCAAAACTTCTCTCGGTTAGCTTGTACCGCTACCTATTATTGTAAAGAATCTGGTAGTACCAATCTCTTCCCTGCTTTTTTTTCCACCAATACTCTAAGCGTCTCTTGCTCTTCTCGACTGCTGAGCGGTTGATGCTTCCGTCCACTTTAAATCCAAGCGCATCTGGAAGGTGTACGTTACCTATGGTAACGCACACTACCGCCAACAACTGTACGACACTGCCACCTGGCTCCACTTCCGGCCCCGGACATGTAAATTTAGTTGTTGCTGCTTACATTCACATTGTACCGCTGTTCAGCGAACGCTCTCCATCAGCGCCACTAACGCTGCGACGATGGCAACAATAGTCACTGTTACAGTTATTACACTGCCGTGACGACTTCTACTATTACGCACAACACCTCGCAGCTAACGTTGTGACCGCTGCTGCACTAACCACCGCTGCTTATGCGCTAGGCAACATGCGTTTGACGAGTAGCGTGTTTAGCACAGAGTGTGTCACTGCGGATAAAATGTACGAGGAGCGCATCGGATACTGACATCAAATTATACTTCTTCCAAACACGGGGTTTTTTGTGGTGTTCATTTTATCTGCAGGGTGAACTAGTCACTCAACGCACAAGAAGCATGTAAGCTCGCTTGATATTCACTAAACTGTGACCCAAAGACACTTCACTTCATGCCCCGACTGGCGCCTGCCACCGCTCTCCCTAAAAACGCACAGTCTATATATAGATAAACATACGTCTATAGCTACAAACAAGAACATTCGGTTATCAGCTTTTTCTGAATGCAATTTCCCCATTACTCTGTTCTGCCCTAGCCGCGCGAGCGAGCGATCGGCGCACACGAGCAAAGCGAAGGGAGGTAAACAGCAGTGAATACTAGAGAGAGAACGGGAACGCATATAGTATAGAGGGTGACAGACGCATAGTTTATCAGGCAACGCAAGCAGGAATGAATCGAGCGGGAAAATTGGAAGCCGGCCGGTTGCCGCCGATCAGAGAGCACGCACGGCAGCAGCAACAGCAGCACCAACAGCGGAGAAGGGCCTCGAGCCCCACGCCGAGTTGACGAGGCCTCGCCAGAGCCACTATTGATCGAGCATTTCTGCTCCCATTTCTCTCCTTCTCCGTCAGCGAAGCCCGAGGAGGCGTGCCAGCAATAGAGGTGTAACAGCTGTTCCCGCAACAGCCCCAGTGTTTTCCACTGCTTTCACGTCGAAAGCTGTCAGGAGCAGTCGTCCCGTGGCCAGCCGAAAAGGAAGCCCAGCGCGCGGCCCACCGCTTCAAGTGCGACCGCTGCTGCTGCCGAAGGCACTATACAGATAAACGGGATAGCCCGAAAAGGCGCGCGTCTATACTGAAACTTCTCTATCCTGCGCGGCCGCAAACTTCTTGATCACTCCGGTCGCCGCCGTCCATCTAGTTTTGCCGTTTCCATCTCGCGACTCGGCGTCGGTGCAGGCGGCGTGCGCGAGGCATGTTCGTCGCATCGAAAGCCATTTCGAAGGCGAAACTCTCCCCCCTCTTTAGCACCGTTCTTTCGCGGTTGAAAGTTCGGAGCGCGTCTCCTTTAAGGAGAAAATTGCCAGTTCCAGTGATGAACGACCGCACAGATTCGAAGCGTTCTACAGAGACTACACCGTCGGGGGCATTTGAAAGCAATAATAATAGTAAATAAAAAAAAGACAGTGTCTTGTAGCGTCTACGATTATATCCAACGTTCTATTTGTTTTTGTTTTTTTTTTGTATTTCGACTTGCAGTAAACTCTAATTACGAGTACGCCGCTTTACTCTAGTGGTTGACGTTTCTTTATCAGATACGAACATTCCGGATCAGATGCCTTCAAAAATCTATTCGAACAATGCGTTTTGTTTTATTGTTATCTCTCTCTCCCCCCTCTCTCTCTATTTTTCTTTTTTTTTGCTTTTAAAGGCAGAACAGAAAAGTGGTCGAACAGGTGAACGAGTGAAATAGCGTGACTCATATCCTTGAATGTACGTGATGCCGAGTAAAGCTGAGGTTGGCTCGGTATACTTAAATTAAGCAACAAGTGGGAGTCACAACAATTTATGCAATCACATTTGCGAGACCACTAGAACGGCACGTAGAAAACTAACATTGTTAACAAAGTTACTGTGTCGCTCTATTTCTCTTTCAGTTCGGCTGCGGTTCAGCGAAACAGCCATTGTAGTGCTGTGCTGCACGGCTACTTTCAGTCTTTGTCGTCACCCACGGCCAAACCAGTCATGGCCCACGGTTAACGACGACTAGCTCGTACATGCTGCCACGGAAATGTAAGGACGGTATTCATTCATTCATTCATTCATTCATTCATTCATTCATTCATTCATTGATTGATTGATTGATTGATTGATTGATTGATTGATTGATTGATTGATTGATTGATTGATTGATTGATTGATTGATTGATCGATCCATTCATTCTGGGGCTTTAACGGCACAGGGCATTACTGTGGCTATGAGAGAGGTGGCAGGGATGGACTCGGGAACAATTCTGACAAGTGGGGTTCCTTAACGGGCACATGGTGGCAGTTCCGCTTAATATATACGAATTCGACGTTGTTGTTTTCGACAAGTCGTGAACTATTCAGTCGCTTGCTATTGTTCGTTGATCTTCTCGTTCACGCTTCTTTGTTCACAATATGGTTATTTAGATGCCTGTGCCCGCTTGCTAGAATTTCCATGTGACCCGTAGTGCCGTAAACATTTAAATTCATAACTAGATCTCGCTAAAAATAAGAAGCAAACGTAAAAGTTACCAACGTCATTGCGTTACGCAAGATGGTGTTCCAACCGATGATCCTTATCACATTTTCACTATTTGTTTCAGACGCTCTGAAGCAAGTATGCCATCCTTCAAGAGAGAGAAATCGAGGAATAAAAGGCAAGGCAGGGACGTTAACCACGTGGAATATCCGGTTTGCTACCCTGCACTGGGTAAGGGGAAGGGGTGAAAAGTAAATGAAGTTAGGAATTGCACGGTAAAGGCGAGTGGCAACACAGACAAGGGCTGCAGATACTAGATCTCCTCCTCGAAAACTACTCACACACACAGATTGGAAAAAATAAAATTACGCTGAAGCGTTCTAGTCGTTCGCACAGGCCAGTTATAGAATGAAGCGCACCATCTTCTGTGTTAATTGAGTCGGTTTTGTGATGCCTATCTTCTGTCCATGAAAGTATGTTAGCTTGTAGGGCGTTCCCCTACTCTAGCAGGGGAACGCAGTTGTCCAGCAGGACCTGGACCTCCTCGGCATCTGTGGCAACCTGCGGGAGTTCCTCTCGTCGTTCCAGCACAATCGCACCCTCAGGGTACGTGTGGGTCGATCGAAGAGCACCTCCCGTCCAGTCGCTGCAGGCGTGCCACAGGGGTCAGTGGTGAGCCCCTTCCTTTTCAACTTGGCCTTGGCATGGTTGCCTGCTGCACTGCCGATCGACCCTCACTATGGGTGCGGGGACCACCGCAACACGTGCGGCCCTACAGAGAGTCCTGGACACTGCGGCTGCCTACTTGTGCAGCATCGGCCTTACCATCTCGGCCAGGAAGACCGAGGCCTTGCTGCTGCACCCCAGAGCAGCAGCCCACCACTCAGCCGCCCGGTTGCGCTTGGAAGGCGTCCAGATCCCATGGAGCAAGGCAGTCACGTACGTGGGGCTGCGCATTGACCATCAGCTGACCTGGCTGCCGGCTACCAATGCCCTGTGCGCCCAGACGCTTCGGGTCCGCAAGGCGATCTCACAGCTCCTTGGCCGTGGACAGTGTAGGCAGGCCGGCGGTCCGGTCTGCAACGAGAAATGTTGCTGCCTGCACATCGGTTGGCTGCTTAGTCAATTGGGTAGCAGTGGCAAACAGTTCGAACTCACTCTTCCATGTTCTCCAACCAAGCCAGGCGTCGTCTGACGTATTCATTGGTTTCGGCGTCGGTAGTAGAGTCGATGGAACTGGTAGCGTCGTAGGCGCTGTAGTCGACATCTCGGCTGGGGTCCGCTGCCACCATGTAGGCAGGCCGGCGGTCCTGTAACGAAAGTGCTTTATTCATGGGAGGGAGCGATATATGTACACTTGGAAAGGGGGTGACGTAGACGTCACGTGTTAACAGTCTGGGCGCTATCAGAATGACAGCGTGATATGGCCACAGACAGGGCTGTACCACCAGGTGGGCCCTGCAGCTCTTTGAAGCTGCAGGCACTTCACGGCTACTCTATGCCCTCACTCTTGTGGCGCTGCCCCAACCCCGCCTGCGGAAACTGGAGCTGCAGCAACGGTCAACAATACGGGTCTGTCTTGGCGTTCCCCGAACCTCACAAGTGGCCGCCACTCTTGCTGAGGCAGGTACCTGGCTCCTATCACTACTCTTCCTGCAACAGGGGCTACGACACATTGATCGCCTACATCATGCCGCAGATGGTCAAGCCCTCCTGACCCGCCTACGCTCCCGGCCAGCATCACACATGGGACGGCTGTGTGGCCTCTATAAGGAAGTCATAGGGGACACGCCTGCAAACGCCGTACAGCCTCGCCCACCACACCGACCACCAATCCCTATCTCGACGGAGCTGCCAGGTGTCTCAAAGAACCGTTCCCCAACATGTGCCCTACAGCAGACGGCAGCCTGTCTCCTCCAAGAGAGACCTGGGGACCACCTTCACATCTTCGTCGATGGATCCATGATACCGGAGACGGGCTCATCCACAGCAGCCTGCGTTGCACCGGCCCTACAAAAAAGCAAGCTGTGCCGTCTCCCGGGACATGCAAGCTCTACCGCAGCAGAGCTAGCAGGACTTTACCTTGCTGTGGACCTACTGGCAGAGGAGCTACCAACAACTACGGCAGCTATCTTCTGCGACTCCAAGGCGGCGCTGCTTTGCCTACAGAGCCCTGACAAGGCTAGCCTTGGGGTTGCACTGCTCTCCTCAAGACTGGCGGCCCTTCAGGATGCCGGATGCTCACTATCCCTACACTGGCTACCGGCGCACGTAGGGATCCCGGGCAATGAAGTGGCAGACACTCTGGCAAAGAGCGCCCACCACCCAAGCGTCCCGCTCAGTTCTGCTGTAACGGCATCGGACTTCACAAAACACAGGATGCGCCAGCACATCATCGCCTGCCATCCGGACAAACGGGTATCCCTGGGACGGCCTCCACGGCCTCTTACACAGCACGGCCTCCCACGAAGGGATAGCTCGTTGCTTCTACGACTGCGGGTTGGGTGCTACTGGACGGCAGCCCGCCGTCACCGCCTTGGGTATGCCATCTCGCCAGCCTGTGCCTCCTGCGGTGACCCAGAGACTCTGGAGCACCTTCTGCTGGCCTGCCCTGCTCACCTGCAGCACCGTCAGGAAGATGTTCACGATAGGAAGACATCCTTTTCCCAAGTCGTAATCAGCTACCAGCCTTCCGAAGTGTCATCAAGTACCTTGACTCGTCGGGGCTCTCGGTGAGACTCAAATTTCTTCAAAGACGAATAGCCTAACGGCTATTCACCACATCGGGCCTCCTGATCCGCCTCAACTTCTCTTTTGCTGGGCCACCTCCTATGGTCTATCACCAGTCCACTCCTCCGGTCGAAGCCACTGGGTCTTCCAGGCCGAGCTGCTCCACTGCTGCCATGGCGACTCTCTACCTTTCTCCCTCCTTCTATCTCCTTCACTTCCATATCCTTTCCCCTGCTGGCGCGGAGCCGTGCTCCCGCAAGGGTTGCAGAAGATAATGCCAGCCTTTCCTCCTTTCCCTACAAGAACCACCTCTCCCTCTCTCTTTCTCTCTCTCTAGGGATGCCAGCACTACACTTTGTCTATCGAGTACGTGCGTAGTACTTTGAGACTATGCAGAATGCTGCTGGTTGTATAAAGCCCGTAAGGATACTTTATGTTCAGTGTGCCGTATAATCAAACACAAATTTAAAATTCAAAAGTTTAAGTGAATGCTGTAGCTGGTTTCAAGCTACATCCTGGGTTTTTATTTTGGCTTTGTTTGAAGACTGCCATCCTCTATTAGCAAATTTGTCTAGACTCTCTCATCGGTAAAAGCTGTGGTGTTCTTTTTTGCTATGTTTCTTGCACTTTCACGGCTGCTGATGAATGAAGCGAGGAGAAGGACTGAATGGAGGCAATTTGGCGACAATGACACACCGGACACGTATATGGTCTAAAACATACGTTTCGTTATCACAGACACTGTCACAAGCAGTCGGCACAGTTTTAAAGGGCCCCTAAACTACACTGAGCTCAAAGGCGAGCGAGCAGTTTCTCGGTCACCTTCGTTGCGCTCCCCGCAAGGGGGGGGGGGGGGGGAGGCTCTATCCTCCACGCCGCGCACTTGCATCTAGAAGGCCCGTAGACACTATATGCGTCAGTACCGAACGTCACGCGGGCGCTTATTTCTTGTTAGCAAACACCATTAACTTCCGCTTAGCAGCGCTACGCGCATTTCGGCTACGCGCTGTTGCCGCCGCACGAACAGCGAAAAACACGCCACACGAGGTGAAATCTGTTGATTGCGCGCAACAGGCGAGCGAGACGAAGAGGAAGAGCGAGCGTGTGAATGCTTGGCAAAGGCGTGCTACACTCTAAAAGAAGTTTGCACCCTTTGGGGCGTATATCTGCCACACAACGATAATCGTCATCTGCCTTGATGCGTTTCCTTTCTTGAAAACGCCGCGCCCGCTACTTTCCTGTCGGGAATGCTATGTAATGCTGATAACGCGCATGCCGTTCGTTACTGGGAAGTACCGGGCTCGCAGCGTTAAAGAAAGGAGATGCATCAAGGCAGATGACGATTATCGTTGTGTGGCAGATATACACCCCAAAAGGTGCAAACGTTTCTTAGAGTGCAGGAGATCGCTCTTCAACAAATCTGCACCCTTTGGGATGTATATTTGTCACACAACGACGATCAGCATCTGTCTTGCTTGCGTTTCCTTTCTTGAAAACACTGTACTCGCTGCTTTCCTGTCGAGAATGCTATCTCATGCTGATAACGCGCATGCCGTTCGTGACTTGGAAGTACCGGGCCCGCAGCGGTAAAGATAGGAAATGCGGACAAGACAGATGACGATTATCGTTGTCTGGCAAGATAGAACCCAAAGGGCGTAATTTTGTTTAAGAGTAATGGATCGGAATTGATGCCCCTTACATATAAACCAATAAACAGCTTTTACCCCGATAACGTCACGTTCATGATCCTGCTGGCGTCAAGACGTGGGAATAAGGGACCGCAAAAGCCTGGAGAGGCGCACGCAGTTATTTATTTATTTATTTATTTATTTATTTATTTATTTATTTATTTATTTATTTCAATTAAGAGAGGTAGCTCATAGGCGCTTAAGGGCCTTCACACTGCAAGATGCACATGCAAAGCAGACGCTGATGGTCGTGACCCTGGTCATAAGGTTCACGACACCAAGTTATCATCCCCGCAGGCGCCACGCTCTAGTGTAGTCAAATAAAATGAGAGCAGGAACGATGGACAACACAGATCTTGACTTTAATATACTTTTGTACTTCACCGCAGAAGTTAAAGGATATAATATTGCTGGTATTTCCAGTTTATCTTGCTTAACGAATGGGTTTGCTTGCCAAAAAAGATATTTCAGTGGTAAGTTGCCTTACAAGTGGGAGAGTACATCATAATAGCATTCTAGCAAACAATCGGTATTAGTGTTTACATAGCCATTTTTTTATCTTCATTTGTTCTTTGCTGCAAAACAAGGACCTAAATTGTGATATCTCGGAAGTTTATGAGGTTTCTATGTTTGAAAATAGTACTTGGATTTGACAACGCCTATATCGTTCATTTTTGTTTCAAGTTGTGTGCCCATTTAACATGGCTGATGCATAAAAGAAAGTTTAGATAGACATGCGTCAATAGCACTCTTTCATAGAAATGCATCCTTTTTGGCGAGTACGTACTATCGCCGCACCAGACAGTAAACACGAGAGACTATGGTTGTCGACGAAGAAATTGAATAATATAGCTTCCCTGTTGGGGAACAGTTTGCGCGTGCACTGAAGTGCCAACAAAGGAAGACCAAACAATGCAAACCACGAAGCAATTACAGTAGTACGTAGTGGGTAGAGAGAGACAGCAGAATTTATTTGAGGAAAAGCAGGGAGATTGGCCTGAGGTACCATATTCCTCAAGCCTGCTACGTACTCTGCTTCGAGTGATGGCTAAGAGAAGTAAATAAAGAGTATGAAAAGCAGTGCGTCGAACCGATTCTGAATCCGAACTGAAAACCGCACCCGAACCGGCATTCTAGCCGGAATTTAACCCGAACCCCGAGCCAATATTCTTAAAGCGTGCCTGAACCGAAAACGATAATGGTGGTTTGCCGGTCCGGCACGAAACGGTTCGAACACTTAGGGTGCGAACGAGTGCTGAATAAATTAGGGGATTCTTCGAAGTGGCTACTTTTTCAGTCGGTGCACGCTACGAGCAGATCGTTACGACTCACAAGTTGCGTTATGTGCGAGAATGGGTGTGTGTGCGGGGCATGGCGTGCGTATAAAGGTGCGTGGTAGTAACTGCACGGCCACCTAAGGCAGCGACGTTTGCACTTCAGAACTCAGTCATGCCAGTTGTGTTCCACGGTGGAAAAATTCTTTCAAGGGCGCCACAGAATCACCGTTTCTGCTGAAGGTCCCGATTCGGCCGCAATGCCAGCTCGCTACTATTACTAGATAAACCGTGAAACGCATACGCGAGGACACACGGAAAGCAAGAAAGGCGGTATCCTCGAGAAGGGAAAATAAGAAAGACAACCAGTTCATTAGCACGGCTTCTTGTAACAATAACACTGCTATCGCTAACGAATGTCGTCACATTCTCAATGCGCGCTAACAGCAGCTGTAGAACGCACAGAATTTCTTTTTCTTTCTTTTAATGTTTTTTTTTTATTCGCGAGGCATGGCTCAACGCATGTTTGGCGCCTCAAACCAGAGTATGCTATGTTCTTCAATTTCTGCAAATCATTCTCGGGGCACTATATGCGTGATCGCGACTTTTTTATGGCGCCTAGTAGGCTGATACGATCGAGACCGAGGGAGGTAAGTCTTCACCGCCGGAATCAGGAAACGACGACGAAGTCGGCCATCGTGATCATGAAAAAGAAAAGTAGAGAAGAATGCATTCACTTCATTGGTACATGATTGTGACTCTCATACGAATCTCGAGCGGTTCTGATTAACACGGGAGCCAGGATGGCCTTGAATAACCCCTTGCTGTCTTTCGGTGACCGACGTCTTCTTGGGGAGCCTGTGGAAGTATCAGTGCTTTCGTCAGGTTCTGTCATCGACGACCTCCTGCCCTTCGGTTTGTCTTCTCTTCGTCCATCCCATTGTGTCAGCTCGGGGAATAAAAGGAGTGGCGCTGTTTCGGAGAAGAGCGCAATTATGTGGACATCGGGACGTCCGCTTGAACGTTTCTCACACTTGACAGATCGGTGTCCTGGCTTACCGTAACAGCCTTTTCTGGGACGAGGCAAATCATCTTGTCATGGAAACGTACGCCTGATTGTCTCACACTTGATAAGTCAATCATAACAGCCCGTCCACCACGACAGGAGGTCTCAAAGGAGTTGTAGTATCCAAGCACCTCGAAGAGACCGGTAGACCTCGTGCCTCTGCTTCGTTTCGCCAATCGTTCCAACGCCTGCCTGGCGACACCTTCCGGAACTAAACCACGCCAAGCCCAAGGTACAACAAACAGAGGGCACCCAACTAACCACGAGAACTGCCAAGTTCCCGTGGTCCTCACCTAAAACCCTATCAGAATCGCACCTATAGCCCTCGTTCCAGATTCCTGAAAACTAACAAAGGAGAAAACCAGACTTCAGTGCGTATTTCAACCTGCCTAATGCCTAACGTTTTTGCGTTTTCTTTTTCTGACAAAGCCACGGTTGTCGAGAGACTGAGAACGTATTGAAGCCCCGCAATAATGGCGTTAATCATGAATTCACAACGGGCAAACAAAACAATACAAAAAGCACTATTTACGCGCAAAAAAAAATATGTTTGCTTCTCCAAACGCGCTTCAGCAAATCAAATTTCTCCAATGGTTATCGATAAACGCACCTGCTCTGCTCTGCAAGCATTGAATTACCCAAAATTGTTTGTTTCTATAAATTTTCAATGTCAATGCTTATCTGCAAAAATCATGGTTACCTCGATCCACCATCATCCGAACACCGGCTGCGCGTTTTTGTATCTGGCTCGTACAACAAACAATACAAAAAAATTCTGAGCGTAACGCGAGACCATTGAAATTAAAACTAACAAGTTCTTGATAACTAAGAAAGGAAAAAAAATTGCGTTGCGTTCTATTTACGGACAAGAAACTTATGGATGTGCCTAATTGGACAACTATCACCTCTTGATGCGCACTTTATTGGAGCTCTGTCTGAAGGTTTTCGGGCCTCGCCGGGCAACACAGGGCGCTAGACATGCGCTGCCCCCTGTCGTCGCCTGCCACTTCGTGTGCTGGCGGCTTGCTTTTTCGTCCCTGAAAAGGAGGCCGTAAACGCGGGAAGAATCGCCAGCCTCCTTTTTCCCTCACTCTCGCGGCGCATTCTACTGCAGGGACAGTCTGACTGGTCCTGTTCGTACACGGATATCTCAGCCCGGTTGGACCTTTCAGCCGCACCGCTCCTCGTGGAGACGCGTTCTGATTTGTTGCTAGGTGACACCTTCGTTTTCTCACCCGCCACAACGAGCCCTTTGAAATTCTGGATGATGGCTTGTTCTCTGGTCTTACGGACTGCAGTGTGGCGACTTTTTATATATTCTTCGCTAAGCAAAATGCTTGGCCCGCTTGATCTAGCGCTGTTTAAGCAATTTTTGCCATACCAAGCGGTCGCCTAATGCGCCTCTGAAGTTCCCGAGCATCGGGTTCCTGCCCTGCTCGACCCCCAGGGCATTCTCCTCTCCTTTCGACGATTCCGGAAAGTCGCTCAAGTGCGCAGGTACGAGGGAGTTTTTCAACGCCTCCTTCAACCTTTTGGGGCTGTTTAAACTGGCCTCGTCTCCGCAAGGAACCTCCTCCGGAATAGTCCTTGTTTCTACTTTCGCGACGTGATTGCTCTCTTCTTCCGCCACGATTCCTTCTTTAACAACTTTCAGAAGGTCTAAGGAGCTTTCTGAATGTGTCAGTACCAAATTAGTGTGTAATTCCTCTGCAAGCCCTTGCTGCGGTATTCTCACTGACCCGGGTACCTCCTCACTAGCGCTTTTTTCACTGATTTCACTAGCTATGTGCTGTGCTTCTTGACCGTCTATGTCACGAGGCATATTTTTGCCTTCGTTGCCGTGATTTCTCTCCCCCGCGATCTCTCGAGCCTTGGAACGCATGAGAGCTTGGACCGTATAGCCGCCAAAACTCAGGCCCTTCTTCTTCAACAGCGCCTCCGAGTGATTTGGAAATAAGTAGGGGTAGTGTTTCGACAGATTTGGTGATACTGCTGCTTCAGTCAGCAATAGTCCAAATGGCCCTTCATTCTTCACGCTAGCTATGGGCTCTTCTAAACTACCTGCCGGATCCACGCATATTCCCCAGTGAAATCCTCAGTTTTAACAAACGCAGGGTGGACAATGTCCACTGTCGCAGCTGAGTCCCTAAGTACTTTATACGACATTCCATTCACTACGAGGTCGCGAAGGGAGGATTCTAAGAGGGTTAAGTTGTCATCACTGCCTTTCACAAAAGAAAAAAAACAATTCTAGGCTTCCGATAGCCCATTGCAAGGCGTCCAGGCTCCTGGCATCGGAAACAGACGACCGTTTTTCTAGGCTGAAACGTCTTTGCTCTTTTTCTTTCGTCTTTTACTACGGTGTTATCCTCTCTTGAATTATCGGGCTGCACGTCTTTGTCCCTCCTCCAGCCTTCTCGTGGTGAATGGGGCGCCTGTTTTCTTCTTTGCTGAATTTAGTGAATGGCCTGACACGCGTTTTCTTGACACGCGTGCAGCGAATTCATCTGCTATAGTGCTGCAGCACGTTCCAAGTACTTTTCGCTCGACCTATATTGAATCCACAGGCGCATCTCTTCGCTCGAGAACCCATAGAACTGCTCCATGAAAATTAACTCACCAACCTTGTCGTAACAAGCGAACACGTCTTCCCCTTTTAGTCATTCAAATAAATTGGCTCTCAGCTTACAAGTGAAACCTTGAAAAGACTCGCCCGGTTTTCGTCTCCCAAAAACGACGACGGAAAGCCTCCGCTGAGAGCCGATATTTCCTTAGCAACGCAGCTCTTACTTTTTAATAGTCACCTGCGTCGTCTCTCGTCAACCTTGCAATTATTTCGGTTGCTCCGCCAGGAAGATTGGCCAGAATCTGTTTTGGCCAACTTTCTAGTGCCAACCCGTTTTTTTTGCAAGTTCGTTCAATAGTAACGAGAAACAATCCCATGCCATCGTTTACCTTGTACGACGGCATCAGATTCCTTATTTTTACTCCTGCTTCACCTGAACGTCTTTCATTTATTGAGATGTTATTTGCCGATTTCATGGCCAGATCTCGCTGCACGTCTAGTTCATTTAGCTTTAGTTCGTGAGCTCTCTGTTCCTCTCGTTCCTTTCTTGCTGCCGGTTGCCTTTGATCAGCTCTCTCCTCCTCTGGTTCCTTTCTCTCTGCAGCTTCCCTTTCTTCTGCAACGCTTTGTTCAGCTTTCTCAACTTGTTCCTATATCTCTTCCCATGCTTTTGAAATTTCGTCCTCAAGAGCCCCGCACTTCTCAGTAACCTCAATAAGTTGAGGCTTTCTCTGCATGACTTTTCCCGACCTCAATTCCCAGCTCTTCACAAATTAATAACAACTCTTGCTTTCTCCATTTGCTTAAATCCAAGGTAGATCTCGAACGAGGACTTTCTTACTCTGCTTTGACGTGAGGAAGCTTTCAACAGAAGCCTGCACGTACAGAAACTCATTTGCACTTTTAGAAAACACACGAGATAAAACTTGGCAAATTCTCAAAGTCAGGCGCTCACCATTCTGCTGAAGCCAGGATGAAGGGTGGGGTATCCCACCGCTGCCACCAGTTGATACGATCTCTAACGGGTGAGGTGACTCTTCACCGCAAGAATCAGGAAACGGCGACGAAGGTGGGCATCGTGATGATGAAAAAAAAAGTAGAAAAGAATGAACTCACTTCAGTGGTACATGGTTGTGGCTCTCATCCGAGTCTCGAGCGGTTCTGATTCTCACGGGGGCAGGATGGCCTTAAATAACCCATTGTGGTCTTGCGGTCGTCGACGCCTTCTTGGTGTGCCGGTGGAAATATTAGTGCTTTCGTCAGGTTCTGTCGTCGACGACCTCCTGCCCTTCGGTTTGCTTTCTCTTCGTCCATCTCTTTGTGTTAGCTCGGAGAATAGAAGGGGTGACGCTGTTTCGGAGAAGAGGGCAATCATGTCGACATGGGGACGCCCACTTGAACGCTTCTTACACTTGATAGGCCGATGTCCAGGCTAACCGTAACAGCCTTTTTTGGAACGAGGTATATTATCTTGTAATGGTAACGTACGTCTGAATGTATCTCACGCTTGACTGGTCGATCATAACAAGGCGCAAGACTCTGCGCCACTTGCAGTTATGTAAGAAATATCATCGTGGTGTTTAGCAAAAACTGTCCTCGTTCATGATTCGGAAGCATCAATGTCGTCAGCTGCTTTTATGTAGAAAATAAAGAACATAATATTGAGCAAGATAGTACCTGCTGGATTCTTCCTTTGTTGCAAACTAGAAGTTCGGAGTTATAATTTCTGTAATACGATGTGATTCTTCGCTGTATCATATGCACCACCACTCCAGTAGTACGTTCTTGAAGCAAAAGAAAACTAACCACATACATAGTAACTATTCTTCTATCGAGGCGTGGAAGCTTAGCCCACTCTGTGCAGACAAGACAATCTCACTGATTAACTATATGATTGA
Source organism: Dermacentor albipictus (assembly GCF_038994185.2). NCBI lineage: Eukaryota > Metazoa > Arthropoda > Arachnida > Ixodida > Ixodidae > Dermacentor > Dermacentor albipictus. The sequence goes on along the minus strand of NC_091821.1, from coordinate 72,636,654 downwards.
TAAGTAGATAAAAAAATTATCCGTATCTGCGCATTCCAATGATAAACTGCACGTTGTAGAAAAAAACGCCTTTACTCATTCTTATCAAGGTGCCTCGGGTGTTTTCTTATAGCTTACTTTTGATAAAGCCATCGCTGAGATCGCGGCAATGGCGGCAACGCGACACGTTTATCCAAGCGGCGCGCATCGTGCTTGGAACAGGTGCACAAAGAAGAAAAAAAAAATTCGGCATAATCCATCTCACGATGACAGTCAACGTCGGCGTGAAGCATTAAGCGGGAGACACACGGTCCGATTTGGTGTCCGATCCGGCGTCCGACGCGCCGGAACGGCAGCCGGAATCGAGGTGTTTTGCCGTGCCGGAGCGCCGGATCGGACGTCCGGCGTGCGACAAACCGGGCAGATTTTCATCGTCCGACGCGTCCGACAACCGCACCGTCGTCTGGCCGCAGCCAATGACAGCGCGGCTGGCATGTGACGTTCCCTCCACGGAGGCGGCGCTGGCTGGCCGGTTTCTCGCAGTGTTTTTTTTTTTCCTTGCCTGCTGCAGTTTGTTTCCGACACGAAATAGTTACCAGTTCAGTAAAATTATCTCGACGTGTGCCTGTTATTCAAAGCAACGCCTAGTACACTAGAACTAGGCTACTGGCGAGATCAGGAGACGCGACGCGAGGGCATTTCGCGGGCAGACAGCACACACCGACCGTCTGAGCGAGGCTGCTCGCTTTGCTTGCACGTTTGCCCTTCGCAACGACTGCGTCGAGTAAACCAATTGTATTTAATTACGGGCGACCTAAATGTAAAGTGTTAATTGTTTTGGCAAACATAGGCGCTCTTCGACGAGCTCGGGTTGGATCGTAAGCGCCGTCGGCCGCGGCGTCTGCCTAGCTAGGCCTACCGGCCCTATCGCTGGCTGTTAGCGGAGTCGTCAGTGGACGACGCGCCGTCGTGAAGTGTTCTGTCACTCGCAGGGGCATGACATTATTGGCAGTGTTCGCGTAAAGCGACGCAGTGTTGTGCAGAGTTGTTTATATTGCGTTTCTCGACGTGGACATGAACTCAAGCTGGGGAGCTGGATGTGGGCGGAGCTTACGCGCCGCTCAATCTTTCGCACGCACGCACCGTGTGTCCCGAATCGTCGTATGCCGCATGCCGGAGCATGCGGCGCCGCACGTCGGATCGGACGCCGAATCGTACCGTGTGTCTCCTGCTTTAGCATTGAATCAATACAGCTACACAACATATTGCCACCGTCAAAACGAGGTGTATTTGAGGCGCGTACTTCAGCGGGACTCCTATTTCGCGCTCCCCCTAGAACACCCGGCGTCATCTGGCGCCGCCACCACGAAGCCTGTGCGTGGCCTCCGAAATCTATGGCACCTGAGAAACGCGTCATGCAGAAACCGGGCTCCTCTATTGAGCTTATTTGTGGACACGCTGCGCCATCTAGTGGTAATGGCGCGAAGTCCGCTCGTGTCCGCGAGACGAGAAGCGTGACGAGCCGGTGCCAGCGAACGCTCAGAATTGCCCCTCGCTTGCCGCACACCCAGTGGTACGCCCATATTCAGTGACCCAAGTTGACAAGAGGTTCATTCAACAGCGGCACATACCCAGTGCATCTGTGCCGCAGCCTGCTAATGCGTCGGGCTGCTGTCCTTGAGGAACTCTCGTGACGTTGGGTCTATTCCGTTTATCATCAGAGAAATTGAAGAGGTCTTATTCGTCACTGTACAGCGGCAGATTCCCAATGGCACATACCTAGTTACCCAAGCTGGCGTCGAAGAGTTTCTTCGAGCAACGGTCCCTATCCGGTCCCGCGTCTACAGTGACCCACGTTGGGGTGAAAGAGGTTCGTTGAAGAGCGGCACGTATGCACACACTGCCACATACTCAGTGATCCAGGTTGGGCCGATGGTTGGTTTCGAATTGCCTCAGCACAGCTGCCCGATGTGCTACCCAATCCACTACTGACTACCCAGTGACCCAAGTAGGCGGGAAAACGGTTAGACGCAAACCCACATAGATACATTAGATACATAGATAGATACACAGATTAAACGTAGCCCCCCCTCCCCTATAGTGCGTAAGGTACCCTAACAATACTGACCTGCGATTTCATTCTAAGTAGATACGCCTTGCAAACTCACCGGCTGCAATTCGGAATTGCAAAATCTGCCGTAAAGTAACATTAAGAAGGTTATTCGTATTTAATTAGTTGAAAATGTGTTTTGATTTCTTGTGCAAGTAATATCCGCCTCTCTGAATAATACAGCTCAAAGACTAGGATTATGTTATCTGCAACAGGCAATTTTCAAAAATTACAGAAAACTTACAACTGATCCCCCCGTTTAGAATGACAATGCAAGCCATAAAATTACAACTGTCGAAGTGGGTAGTGTAAAATTATTTACTGGTGGAACTACAGAATAGGTTCAGACCTCAGTTCATAGAGATTTTATAGCTCAAAATAGACCTTTATGGATAACATTTCTAGATATTAAGAGAGCCTACGAGAATGTAGACGGGGAATGTTGAGATATTCTCAAGCACGCAGGAATAGATTATGATTTCGTGGAGCTACTAAAGGAGATATATAGGGACAACCGGGTACATATCGTATGGGAAGGCCGGAAATTAAACGAAGTGGTTAAAATTCATCCAGGACTGAAGCAAGGATGTCCTCTGTATCCATTGTTGCTCACACTTTACGTAAGGGCTTGTAAAGACGACTGGATAACAGTGAATTATAGTTTGGTTTATATTATATTCGTAATGCGCAAAGGGTGAAACAGAAGGTCACCGGACTGCTGTATGCGAATGTCATACTGCTACTACCGGACAATGCAAGAGATTTACAGACACTTGCGAATATGCGTGGCAACGAAGCGACCGATCTAGACCTTATGTTTAACATAGAGAAATAGGGAATTATGATATTTAATGAAGAGATGAGTAATTACGCAATATCAATTCAACAGCAAGGCATACCTACAGTCTAATCAATATGCAGTTCAAGCACCGCAGTCAAAACGCACTCAAGAACGCCGCGCTTTTGTGCGCATGCGCTGGGGCAACAGCTGATCACCGCGCTGGTGCGGGGTATACGTTGAACGCGCCCAGCTAAAATAAAGAAGAGACAGAATAGAGACATATATAATGAGCATTTAATCATCGAATCACTTGAAGGACCATTAAACGTGGACCGTGTCTTGTTTAGCGTCAACATTGGTTGACATTTTACATTTTTCATTACTTTCATTGTTATCGCGTATGATGTGGTTGCGCTGTATCACTGTGTACATGTGTGAAATAATGTAGACAAGCCTTTCGTTGTAGAACGCACTCCGCGAAATATTTTATTTCGCTTTTTCAGAAATTGGAAATATTCGATGTTCAATTTTATATTCGACGGTCATGTTTTTTTATTATTCGTGTTCGATTCAATTCGCACGTTTAGCTCTTCGAACACCCCACTAAATATTTAATGTTTGGACAATACATATACAACGACAATACATGTGACAATGATAATGAACGTAAACGCGGGAAATAGGGAGGGCAAGGATGAACGCGTCGAGGCGCTGTATACCACGTGTCGCACACTCTTGCGACGACACTGCCTAAAACACCCGCCGTGGTTGCTTAGTGGCTGTAGCGTTAGGCTGCTAAGCAGGAGGTCGCGTAGTCGAATCCCGGCCACGGCGGCCGCATTCCGATGGGTGCAAAATGCAAAAACACCCATGCACTTAGATTTATGCGCACGTTAAAGAACCCTAGGGGGTCAAAATTTCCGTAGTAACCCACTTCGGCGTGCCTAATAATCAGAAAGTGGTTTTGGCACATAAAACCACATAAATTAACTTTTTTTCACACTGCCTAAGATAACCGCTTTTAATGCAATAGCGTTGAGGGCCCCGTCTTGCGAAAAACCAGGTGTCGGCGCCTTGCGTCGGACGTCGTTTGCCGGAAAATCATTCCGAACCACAACCACGCAGGCCCTCCGCGGGGCGCAGAGGCGTTACTGAACTAATCGGCTTCCTCAAAATAAGATGCGTCAGAAAAATCATAAAATACAACCTAAACAGAACCTACAGACATGACAGCGTCGGACTGTAATTTGAATATATAACCGAAAACATAATTTCACTACGCGGAAACTCAAACGCAAATTTGGAAGTGTGGCGGTTTGGGCTAGTTGGTTTTCCATTTTAGATTGTGTGGTACAGCGCTTGTCCTCGTTTCTTTCTCGCGTCCCTTGTTCCTGCTTCAGGCTGTACCACACAGTCAAACATAAACCCCTTTTCCAGCATTTCTACCATGCACAGGGCGGCGCGCTGCGCTCGGTTACTTGCAACAACACCATCCAGATGGCGCTCGCCTCCGCGCATCCGCGACCCACGCAAGAGACCGCGTTTCTACCAGGCAACTAGCCCGCTCACCTTCGTGCGTAGCGTTCGCCGCTGGCGTTTCCTGTTAAACATTACGGTTACATAATCTGCAGTTACCGGGAAGCGTAAGAAGCAATCAGGTATCCTTGAATGCTGTCGCGTTCCACTCTTAAAGGCGAAGCTTAAGCGTCCTCTAAATTTTATGAGTAGGACTGCTGTAGCTGGACAAGAATAAACTTGATTGACGTTTACGTAAAAGCATTGATTTTTGCCTCCCATGTGCCAGAGAGCTCGTTTCGGCCCCCTCCTGACAACTATTGAGCATGCGCCACGTGCACAAGTCAATAGATAGCACAATGTAGCATGTCGCCACAGGGCAAGATAAGGTTCGCTATCGGAAACCGATTGGCGAACCGCTATAAATTATGGCGATAGCAATTATACGGACACTCCAGACGAATTTCAGCCATGGTCGCCAGCGTCGCCATGATGTTCCGCATAAAATCCAAGTGCTGTAACACTGCGGCCGCGCGCCTTAAAGGGACTGACAACCGATATTTAAGGACCTAGTCTTTAATGACGCAACGCGAAGGTCACCCGCGGTAGTGTTTACATCTGCAGCGGTTACTTTCAAAAGCGCGTGGATATTTGGTAAGCAGAATTTTTCGATCTGTGCAGCCTCTAAAAAAAGTAAGAGCCCTTCCTCCAGCAACGCTAAGAAGTGAGAGCGATATCGATAGCCCGCCTCGCGAACTGTGAAAGCCGTCCGTCGTTCTGCTTTCACAGGAGTGAGTGTAACTGTGGTTAACCACCTACATTTTGACCTTTTCAACCACTTTTGAAAATAAAAAGCTGGTGCAATAAGTTGGCGTTGTTGTACAGACATTTCTTATATTTCTACGACGTCTTTTTTCCCAAGTACACGCATACGCCATGATTGGCTGGCCCCCGTCGTCGATCTTCTGTCGATAGATGAGCCAAGCCAACTCATCAAAAACGAAGGCGAACGCAGCGCCACTTTTATGCTCACAATAAACGAAGGCTTATCTGTACATTGTAAGTCAGAGAAAACTTATAATAATAAGAACTATGCTGCATTTCAATACTAACAGAAAGACAAGAGGTCACGTACCCTAGTGGGTCACGTAGTGGACTTCTTATGCAGCTCCATGTTTCTGCCGTGTGGGGTGGCAAAGGTCATCTTTCGCGACGTTAAGTGATGAATTAAAAATATAAATCCACGTTTAATGAGAAAAACATGGCTTGTTTTAGCTGCTATGATAGGGAATCATTCCATGAGCGGAGTTATCTCGATTCATGTTCTGAGCGGTTGTCGGTCCCTTTAAGTGCAGGTGTGAGCGAAAGCTAGCTATATGGTGAGCCGATAAAGATAGTGGCTTGATCAACGCCTCCCATAGATAGCAGGCCTGGGCGCTCTGGTTTATGACGCCATGATACTTGGACCGAAATTTCCTTTGCCAAAACCGGCGTGACGAAAGTGGTGACATCAAAATCACGGCTGCTTAGTCGGGAGTGCACTTCTCCTCTTCCTCTCTCCCTCCTCTTCCACTCCAGCTGCGGTGGCTGAGCGTGGCCGTGCGCGTCCTATCTAGGAGGCAATTTGCAATAAGATCGAGGGCTAGCCGACTGGAGATAGCTGATTGCTTCGTGTGCACTATGTTCTCGCACACCAAGTTCGCGTTGAAGCGAGAGGTAAAACAAATGGGAATTCGCTCGCCTCTGCTGCCGCTCTTCATCACACCCGAGTTCTGACAGCGATTGCCCGTCTGGTATCGAGTGAGATGTGTTGGTATTTGCCTGTGTGCGTGTAACAACGTGCTTCTTAATTTAGTTAGTAAGTGCATGCTTACAGCAGTTTATGCAGCTGACAAAACAACTTACTTTACTTTGTATAGCTGTCTAAAATTTGCTATTGCAATCAGTGCTTCACCTGTCCGGCGAAACTGTGACTTTCTTATTTTTCTTGGCCGGAACTGGACCGGAACGAAATCGGTGTGCGATGAACCCGAACCAAAACCAAACCGTTATTTTTTTTTTTTTCTGTTCGACACCCTGATGAAAAGTGATGGTAAGGAATGCAGTAGGCGGTGGCTTCCTCCTACAAAGCTGCATTGACAGTTTAATTTTCACGCGCGAATTCGTGTGTGCCCAATTTCATGGCATTCATAAAACATGATCAACACGACTTTGATTTTTGCTTTGCCCTTCCGCCCTCTTTTACCTTAGCTCATATTTCCTTTTTTTTTCACTCCTTGCTCTCGGAGGTCGCATTCGTAAATGGAAGTTTTGTCGCCGATGATGACGCTTTTGGAAGAATTCATCGCTGTCGTCTGAAGTTTTTCACTCAATGCACGCTTCTTTTCATCGCAACTTTTGCTCAGAAGTGAGTAGTTTCGGTCCCATCTTGGCGCAAACCTTTTTTATTTTTTCAGATATTTAGTCAAAATGCGGTGACCTAATGACTTTCTCAAACCAGGTGCTTCTTGCAGTCATTCGTAAGTCACTGAGCACAAGAGAACGCCCATGAGCGATGCTTTCATATTCGCAGCTGGTGAAGGAGCGTCTTGATACAGCGTCGTCCTTGGAGTCTTCATGACTTTACCAAAATTGGTGAACGCACTTGAACATAGTTTTTTTTTCCTTTGCGACATCCTTTACATAGGCTTTTTGCAATAGAGATGAATTTCTGCTCCATAATTGTCCAACTCCACAAAAAAATTGATGATGAACTTTTGTTCCATCTGTTCGTCGATCTCGATTTCGATAAGGGCTTAAAATGGCTTGTGAAAAAAGCGCAGGCATAAAATTCTTCCTTTTCACATAGCAGCCTGACTCGTACTAGAATTTCAAGTGGAGAAAGTGAGAAAAGCAGGGCCGCTACATTCTCTCCCATTTGTTCGCTGACTTACTGCGTGAACTTTTGGCAGACACCGTGCACCAAACATGTAGACAACTATTTTCATGGTTCAATTTATTGGTTCAACTATTGTGAAAGCACAGCTCCTGCATCACCGCGTCGACCACATATGGTTCTCTGCAAGGGTTCCGATACTCGACTCGTTTTTCAGTAGGCCTAGGCACACCCTCAGGGCTTTTGCTTGCGTGCCAGTAAGCTCTTTTATGTTGGATTGGTAAAGTCCCTGTTGTACCGGAAGGCTGTATCGCCGAAAACCTTCGAAAAGTGCCGTATACATGCGTAGTCGGCATTATGTAGCAGCAGAGAGGGAGAGCGAGAGAAAAAGAAATAGAAGAGAGGAAAGAGAGGGAGGTTAACCAGACGCACGTGCTGTTTGCTATCCTGCACTGGGTGAAGGGGATATAGGGATGAGAAGAAAGGAGAGAAAGAGAGAGAGAGACAGCACAATTTTGCACGCATTTGAAAGTTCGCACGGAGTCTACAAACGGTCGCCAAGACCTGTCGACTTGAGATACTACAATAACGCTTTCGTGTCTTTCTGTGCCATCGATGCGGCCGTAGTCTAAGAATCTTCACTTGCAAAAATAGTCCACATTCCAGCCCGAGTAAGCACCAGCGTCGCTTGAGAGCATACGGGAGATGCTCGCGTATAATCCGATGTTTTTTTCTATAGTTTTCCAACTATAGAGGTGTACAATCAATCTGCCGAATGTCACACCCAGACACTGACTTGACACATACTGAATAAGAAAGTGCGCGACCATTAGCCTAGCGTGTAGCGCGTGATATTTCGCTTATTGAAGGCTATCGCGGCACACGTACCTGGTGGCGTCATCAGACCTCGTGCCAGTAGAAACGCCTCAATGAAGTTGATGGTTTTCTGAAAGCTTCCGTGCAGAACATGTCGGTCGTGGCGACAGCTCCATATGTAATGTCACCTGCATATAAGGAAATTTTAACCGATTCGCGAGTGCACTTCTCGATGCATGCTGGGGAACAAAAGCGCTAAAAAGACAGGGACAGACAATGACAGACCATGTTGACAGTGTGACATACCAACTAGCCCGAGTCAATGCCTCAGTAAAGTTCATTTCTCTATGCAGGCCAGTGAGAGAAATGTTGAATATAGTATGGCTTAATACATCGCCCAGGGGTATTCCGTGCTCGATGCACTCTGTGCAAAGTTGTGTCGCCGTCTTTTGTGGTCACGTATATTGACCAATCGGTGAGGTAGTATGAAATACAGCTGTACATAAAGCCATATGTCGAGTAAGTAGCCAGAAGAATGTTCGAAGAGGTTCATCTGAGAGATACAGCGACATCGGAGGCGCACTGTATTCCTCAAGTGTACCAACGGTCGACGTGCGACGAGGTATGCATCGTCATATCGCTTGCAGGCCTTCCAATGTGCGTAAGCAAGTACAGCTCAAGTTGATAGAACTGGAATATTGTGACTAAGATTCAGCGGTTTCGATTTTTTTTTCATTTTTCCAAAATTCGGTGCATTTCTTTCTGTTTTAATTTCCTCCAAAAAAGTCTTTTTTGTGTGTGTCTGGATATGTTTTTGCTGATGAAGATTTCCTGTCTTTTTTTTTTGTGGGTAATATTTCGCCTCAATCTTGCCGAGCCTTCTTTTCTTTTTCGGGGAATATCTTGCTTATTAATATTGTTGAAGCTGAAATGGGCTGTATCAGTGCAAGCCCTGCTTCTTCCGCACACGCACTACATAATATAACCAAGTTTTCGACAGCCATTCTAGCAAAGGCACAAAGTCATTCCACGATGTGACTATGCAGGACTTACGTGCGAGTGCACTTCATATTCTATCACAAATACACTGAGGCTTTATTTGGAACATCACGCAGACGCATTACTTCCAACGAATAACATAGTTTCCAATGAATACAACAGAAGAAAAGGTTCGGTAGATGCGATCACACATTATCCCAATTGAACTTGCATAATTCGTCAACCGCAGTTGCCGTAGCGCGAAGACTTCAAGGGCGCGGGTCGAGACTCCCCTGCTTCCTGTCCGTAGCCTCGTTTTGGCCACAGCGGCAGGCAAAACTGACGCAAGTAGGGAAAAGAAATAACCATTGTGGTGGGCAACAGGCCTACGTTACTTTGACATTGCCAGGCTCCTTGCATCGGAGGTCATGTTGGCTCGCAGCTGCGCACCAATCACCGTTTTAGGTCTGTAGTAAATTTCCTTTCGCTAACTCTTTGTTTTTAGAAGGAAATACTGAAAAAAAAGTAGCGCAGCTTTTTATTCGGTTTCAGTTCAAAAACGCAGAACCCTAGTTACAGTATAATGCATGCAGCCAAGAAAAAAAAAAAGTACCTTACAGTTGATGTAGGCAGCGTTTGCACGGGCCCCATGACATGCCCTGCAATGTAACGTAGGACGTGTCCAAGACCAGTGATTCGTGATTTTAACATTGCGATGCCAGGACCAGGACATGCATACCACAGCCAGTGACAGCACCCAGAAACCTATCCAGGGCCAAGTAGGGAATTGCCTATCCGTTGATAGTGATTGTGTAGTGGTAGATGACTTACCGTTTGTAGGCAATGGCAGCACACATCGCTGTTGGCAGCTGCGTTCCCTCACGGTGTAGGTGCTTAAATGCACAAGTCGCATCTCGTTGCAGTCGACCAGGCATCTGCGCACACGTTGCCCCAAAAGTTGAGATGCAGATACCATCCGCATACACGCTGATATATGTAGGAGCTCACCACTACGGAGTAGAGGTGGGCAACGTTTTCTAATACGAATAGAATACGTTTAGTAAGTATCAAATGTGGAATTAAATATCGAATAGTCAAGCGCAGACGCATATATTTAGAGCAGGAATGTTTCTTTCGATATGATTAGGTACCACGCTTGTAAGCGACTAGTGAAATGAAGACAACTACCGATCAGGGAGCATTAGGGTCAGTTTCAAACTCAATGTTACTAATTGTCATAAACAAACTGCACGAGTCGCTTCTCAACATCTTTCGAGTCTAATTGCAAACAAGCTTTCCAAGAATGAATGGCTGCTGTATGACTAACTGTCCGAAAACCCTAAGTAGGTGGGTACCGAAAAACAGATCCGAAGTTGTGGAGAAAAAGAAGCTGCTGAGTTACTTGTGCGCCGTAGACACATGTAATATTATCCGTTGCAAGGAAAACATCCCTGTTTGTAGCGTGAAAGATAAAACTGCTACTGACTACCAGGCCAAAAACACTAAATGACAGACTACAAGCAAAAATCACAGGGTGTCATGTAGGCTTCTCCTGCGAAGATAGAAACAAAGCTTGCATTACCCGTTTTGTTTCTAAATTGCTTCGCAACACTTTTGTCGTTGTATCACATTTGATAATTTGCGATACTTTGTTTAACCGAGAAAGAACAGTAACCAGCGGTGCGATCTTGTACGCGTTCCAAAATAGAACGGAGGCGGTTCGTTCTTTACGTCATGAAATAGGCGGTATGTTCCGTTCCGTTCGTCCGATAGCAGACGACACGGAATGATTGACAGCAGATATCACGTCACAATTGACGTCATGGCGTTCGGCACGGTTGAAATTGACGAATCGTATTTGGCTCGGTGGAACGAACCGCCTCCGTTCTATTTTGGAACGCGTACAAGATCGCACCCCAGGTGCCCTATACCGTAACACTATTCTAATATGTTTTTATTCCGATCTCCTGACGTCAAATTTGCGCAACCGCCGACGCAAGCATCGGGCAGTCACCCACAGGGTGGTCTGAACAGGCCAATCAAATGCTCCCTTCGTTCATAGGAGGTCACGTTTGTTTGCTTGAAAAACGAAAAACATTGCCTACACTGAGCGGCTTGTCTTATCTAATTGGCTGACAAGAAGCGAGGAGCACGCTAAAGTGGAGAGGGATTCGATGGGGCCCAGGCACTGCACTGAAAATCGGTAACCGGATGAAGAGGGTGGTGCCTGCGTTTGCAATTGGTCCGCTTTCCCTTACTTAGCTTGCGGTGGCTGGTCGAAAATCGCGGCGGCATGTAACGGAAGCTTAAGAATGACGCTAAAACGGATCCTCAGCAAAGAAGAGTTGGCAGAACGAAGTCGTAAACGTGCTGAAAGTGCTCGAAAACGTTACACGGTGACGTAAAAAGTTTTATTGTGCGCAAATAAACCCATGCTCTCCAGCAGGTGCGAGTAGCCAATGCCTGAGTGATCCCCGGTACCCATCTTTTATTCCTTTCGGAACGGGGCAGCCTGCGGCTATTCAGAACAAAATTCAGTTTTGTTCGGCATATTAATGCAACTTTAACGCTTTAACGCGTACACATCACTTTAACGCGGTAAGTTCTTGAATAACTTCTTGAACGTCGCGTGACAGGCAGGTGAAGTGGATGCAGCCCGTAAACTTTTGACTAATAGCCGAAGGCTGATGGTGAAAAGACGTCGAATCAGAAATAACTGTTTTTCTTTTGTTTGGTCACATCATGCATAATCAGTGTGTACACGTCGTATCAGATGAGGAGCTTTCGCGGTTTTCGTGACGTCGCGTGACAGAAAGGTGAAGGGAGGGTGGTCCAAAAAGTTTTTGGCCAGTCGCGGAGGGCTGGTTGCAGAATTGGAATAGAAAAGTTTCGAATAGTTTCATGTTGTAGCACCCCAGGCTTTAACAGCTGTTCTTTTTTTTTTCCTTTTCTTTTTGCGAAATATTTGGTTTGCTTCAATATTCGAAAATACCGAATAGTTCATTTTCGAAATGAATACGAATAGTTGCAGTCTAATATTTTATTTCTATTCGAAATTTCGAATATTCGCCTACCCCTACTATTGCAATATTGTGCGCGGAATACTGTAAGTATCTGAAATAATCCTTGACTTTGTTTATGAGGCAATGCCACTGGTGATCGCACAAATTAACTTCCGCGCGGAAACAGAATGTAGCATTTATATCTGGCCACGCTTTCAGATTGCACTCCGTGCTCGCCGATCGAGCAAAGGCATCGTTATCTGCCGTCGCTTTCAAATCAAAGAAATACTTTCCCTTAGCTGGCCCAAATTAAATAAAATGTATAAGAAGACGACGAAATTACACGGTCGAAGTGCCGTAATAACTCGCATGTAGATTTGTAATGTACGAACAAGCGTCTGGTATGCCTTCATTCTGAAGACCCTTGCGAAATCCAAACAACTCGCTCGACATACCAGACGAACTGTGAGCGCCCGGGTGCGTTTATTGGGACCCATAATGGCCGAGCAGCAGAAGCTTTCAAGTTCATAATTTGTCTTTCAGATGTAGAAGCCGAATTTCGATTTTAAATTCGCGAGCTTTTCCTTCTCACGTAATAAACTGCGGACCGCGAAGCAATTCTGGGAATAGCGTCATTACGTGCACCTTGCGTCGCTGCATGGCTTTCTGAGTGAAGGAAATTCGTGAGTAAAATGTTTGCGTGATGTATTAAATAAACTTCACTAATGAGCAGCATGAAATTTTACTACGTAGCGGTATTGCACGTTCAAAATACCCTGCACAAGCGCAAAGGAGAACACCCTATGTTTTAAATACCTCTATCTTCCACGACGCCGTGACTGTCTTAGATAAGAATGCGGGATTTGGGAAAGGTTGTTTTATTTACTTATGAAGTTTTAGAGCAGATGCGTACATCAAAATTTGTGCAATAATTATACAATAATTAATTAAGAATAGGTCACAAAATAACTTTTTTATATATATACCCGCCGTGGTTGCTCAGTGGCTATGGGGTTGGGCTGCTGAGCACGAGGTCGCGGGATCGAATCCCGGCCACGGCGGCCGTCTTTCGATGGGGGCGAACTGCGAAAACAACCGTGTACTTAGATTTAGGTGTACGTTAAAGAACTCCAGGTGGTCAAAATTTCCGGAGTCCTCCACTACGGCGTACCTCATAATCAGAAAGTGGTTTTGGCACATAAAACCACATAATTTAATTTTCTTTAACTTGTTTTATAATTATTGACATTGGGGGGTATGTTCTAATTGTACAATTGAAGGCAGCTAGTACTCAAAGCAGAAAACTTTTGCCATATAAACTCTGTGCCTTGTACCTGTTTCTAGAAGTAAGTGTACTCAAAATCCGCATTTAAATTAATTGCGCTTCCGGTTAGCATGTTTCTGCGCTGTAGAAATTACTGTACATGAAACTAGGTCGACGTCGAGGGAGGAGCGTGAAAGGGATGACAGGAGGGGGGGGGGCGGTATTCTGCAAGCGTCTACCTAGTGGACAGGTCCATTTCTTCTGCTGCTAAAGTGCTGATTGGCTGGGAGTGCCTGTCTCCTTCTGACGCGTACCTCAGCCCAGCCAATCAGAACTTCAGCAGCAGACGATATGGAATAGCCCCCCCCCCCCCCCCTTAGGACTACAGTATGTGACTGACTGACTGATTGACTGACTGATTCACGGATTTCAACGTCTCAAAGCTGCTATGGGGCTATGTTAGGCGCCTTAACGGAGAGCTGCAAACTAATGTCGACTACCTGGGATTCTATAACGTGCTTCTAAATCTAAATAAATTTTACATTGTGCTTTCAATCAAAATGTGGCCTCCGCGACCGGGAGTCGTACCCGCCACTACGTGCTCACTAGTATAGAACTGAGCCAGCGGAGGGTCAGTTCTATCCAAAGCCGCAGTCAGCAACTGCGGCTCTGGATAGGGTCTTCTTCCGCTAGTAGTGGAGGTGAAAGAGTTTACCCTTACAAAAATGCGTATTAACATTATTTAGTACTTCTACCAACTTTCTATTTACTTTACTGACAGTCTATATACATTTACATTCTAGTAACATTTATTCATACACTGTCAAAATACATCTTTCTTACTTTTGTATAAAGAATGTTTTAAGTACACCGTTAAAAGACTTCCTCCTTAGTTTTGTATAAAGAATATTTTATATACATCGTTAAAAGGCTTCCTTCCTACTTTTGTATAAAGAATATTTTAAATACATCGTCAAAACGCTTCCTTTTTACTTTTGTATAAAGAATATATTAAATACACAGTTCAAAGACTTCCCTTTTACTTTTGTATAAAGAATATTTTTTAATAAACCGTTAAGAGACTTCTTTCTCACTTTTGTATAAAGAATACTTTAAATACACCGTTAAAAGACTTCCTTCTTACTTTTGTATACAGAATATTTTAAGTGCCCCGTTAACATATCGTATTCTAACTCTTGTCTAAATAACAACTTTAGTACTTCGTCAAAAGGCTCGTTACTTTTGTGTAAAGAATGTTTTACTATACATCATCAAAATATTTTTTTGTGAAGGACATGTATCCTGAGTACGTCCATAGCTCGTACTGTTTCCTGAGAAATATTTAGAATGGGAAGTAACTTGAGAGTTCTTGATAAATTTTTCCAACACACATTAATGCCGATATATGACATACTCAGAAATCAAGTTCTTTGTTTTAAATCACAGTTCCAATCCAAGTCGGTAGCGAATTGTTGACAGAGTGATACTAAAATGTTTAAAGAAATATGTTCGTAAACTGTTAGAAGTAATCTTTTTAAAGGTTCTACTGGACTACGTGAGCATGCGGTGACGTCAGCACACTTCGAGAAAGTTTGCTTGAGCTACACCACCTGACCGGTATGATAGCGGAGTACTGTGCAGGTCGCACACCAGTTACACAGCTTTAACCCGGCCTTAGGGCTGGTTAACTAAAGACCGATTTACGCTTGAGCTGTGACACCACCCGCTCGCCACACGCGTGCAGTCGTGCGGAAAACTGCACATTTCGCACACTGGTTCACAAATTTTGGTATACACTGGGCTCGCACATACAGTGTAAACCGAAATGTGTATACCAGTATGCGAAATGTGCAATTTTCACCCGACCACATGCGTTCGGACAGGCGGGTGGTGTGGCCTGGGGCTCGAGCGTAAATTTGCCCTTACCATGCACTGCTATTGCTAGGCCGCCAATTAGCATTGCAACGAGATAATCAGGTCAGTACACTCCGAGATGTAGATACTACGCCCTAAGTTGGGACGTGTCAGCACAATAGCGTCACGATATTTGTTAAAAAGAAGAAAAAGAGACAAAACTCTGGGTAACAACGGCGTTGGAATATTGTCGCTCAACTATCCCAAAGGCTGCAAAATACAGCTGCTGCTGAGTGAGTGTGTTGACCTGAATACGCGCACAGGTCGAATAGAAAAAAAAAAAAAGCTGAGCTCTGCAAGTGATACCTTTCTGTGTAAAAAGAATGCAATTATCATTACTGTATAGAAAAATCTAGCTTTGTTCGCGTCCCTATTCGCACGCTTTCGTCCCTGCCTCCTACCAACGGCTTCTGCACATTAAAAGAAACTAATAGGACGTTGCATCAAAGTGTGGGCAAAGTAACTATGTCAATTGACCTGCTTTACGGTGATGGTGGCTTGCTGTGTAAGAAAACAGATCGAAAAGAGATAATTATGCACTCTTAATATTCAGTGCTTTCGCTTCATAACACGGCGACAAAATTCTGAGCTCCGACAAGATGTTGCGGTGCCCTTACGACATACGTAATTATGGCATTCCGGATACCAAGAGCAAGGATATCAAAGGCCAAGATTTTGCCCTGCTTCGGGCGTATGAAAACCGGTAACATCATAGCCGCCCCGCTTTGGACATCTATTTAACTATAAGAATACGCCTGCAATAGACTTCAGCATTATTTTGCGCTGAGCGCCATGAAGCAAATTTTTGTCTTTGAAAGCGGCAAGTGCTAAATGATGTTTTTCCGCAAAATAGAATAACCACATAATTTGCCCTACATGATCTTAGTTTTCTGTTTTAGTTACATTTGGAGAAACAAGTCAGTTTTCAGAACAATAATTTTCTCGAAAAAAAAAATTATATAGCCCCTAAATTCACAACAAAATTAAACCGGCTGTCTTGTCAGGTCCTTTTTCAACTTCGGCCATCCCCTTCTGGGAACTGCACTCCTCCCTCTGAGTGCAGTTCCCAGAAGGTGATGCGCACACAAGGGCCCGCCACACCTGTCACCGAGAGGCGATTTATGTCTATAATAAGTCGGATACAACTTTACAAAAAAGGGGAGGCCCCGCCAAGATGACCGAAGTGCGACCGCCGATTGCCTCAGCGAATAAAACAGTCCCGGTCGAAAAATCGTCCTCCTGAAACGTGTAATTCTCGGTATAAATAAATACTTTTGTATTTTGATGAATGGTTTAGTAGAGCTCTCATGTGCTACAGCCCATGTCGGATAGCGACAGAAATATAACCCCGTGCCTTCTACAACGCTGCCCGTCGTCTGCTCTTAAGCTTCATTGCAATTGACAAAAGTAAAAAGAGCAGCTCTGCAAGGCTCTTGTGCCTGTTCACATGCACACGGCGTATCTACTACTCGTTTTCCAAGCTTAAAATTAATCAGTTGCTATTGGAAAAGTACCTATATAAAACAATGCATTTATCGCCGCCATTACAAACCTGGGGCGAGAATGCGGTCGAGGCAGCAAGGTACAAAAATGCTTCATTCATCGTTTTAAATAAATACTCTTGATTTTAAATAGCATAAAATTGATATTTCTGGTTTTGTGCTTTCACAATTTCTTTTCCTTTTCATTATTTTATTTACTTTATTATTATTATTATTTATTTTTTTGCAAGCTTGCAATCTCGCCAATTCGCGCACGGCATTGCGTGCGAGTTTTCCGCCGCGGAGCCCAGCGAGCTAACTTCGGACTTTGTTGCCGAACGAGCCTTGTGTCGCCTCGATGTCCACACCACCAAGGAGCCTCGACAATGAGAACAAGAGTGGCAATATCCTGAATAGCGATTCACGCAACATGATCCTCCAGTGCTACACGTATTGGCGTAACAGGGAGCCTGAATGCAGCGCGGAGGCCACGACCAAGTTTGTCGCCGAGATGCTCGGTCCGACGAAAATCGACCCCGTCCGACGAAAAACGCAGTGACACAGTACACGAACACACCTACCGCTAACAGTAGGCACCAGTCATTGTAAAACTTTTCTCATCGTAACTTCACTCGGGAGCGAAATAAAACAACATGGAATAAACACGCAGGATGTGTGTTCGTAGCGGTCGCCGCGGGATCTTGTTTCCAAGCAAAGCGTAGCGCAGCGCCAGCGATGCTCGCTGCAATGTTCCTTCGCCGGATCACGGCTCAGAATAAACGCACGCGGCACAAATGCCGCATTGTAAGCTAGCAGTAATATTTCCGACATGATAGACCATCACGAACACTTCTGAAATTCACTCTGACGAGGGGCTCGAGCACACAGCTGACGCGACCTCGCCCAGTTTGAAGCACGGGTGGCCATCTTCTACGTCGGCCGGGTAACCGGCCGTCCAGCTCGTGGCGTTAGTCCAGCGTGCGCGCCCATTGGTGGATGCTCGTGTGCCTCCGCCTCGGAGGAGTAAACGCCCCCTTTTTCCTAAGTTGTATCCGATAGTTGTCAGTCAATCCTCGCAAGGTAGGAGGGGGGAGGGGGGGTCATGGTTCGGCGTAAAGAGGTGCTTTAGTTCCGCGGGGGTCAAGGCGAAGCGGGTGGTTGTAAAGAACGTCGCATGCCTCTCCCGCGCATGCGCACAAAGTTGACAGTGGTCCGAGTAGAGAAAAAGAGGGAGACCATCGCAATCGCCATCAGTTCCTTTGCGACGCCTGCGTGGTCCGGTCGAAACGATGTAGGTGTTTGGTCGCGTATTGTAGCAGCAATGTAGCTATTTTTGCTGCTGTTTATGCTTATGCTGTGTTGTGGCTGATTCATCGATGCAAACCAACCAGCAACGTGCTTGCGAAGCCCACGGTGCTTGTGATGTGGACGTTCTGCAACTTCTCTGCCAGCTGCGATGCAGTGTCGTGTGAAGTGATCTAATATTGTCACTGCCCGTGTTTTAAACTGCACACTGCACAAATAGCGAACAGCTGTTCCTCAAGACAGCACTGCCAAATTATAATAAAATGTATGTTCTTTTCCATCATTTTTCATAAATATATTATGTTGATGTTATTTTTATTTCAGTTTCTTATGCCGCATTTTGACAGGCTATTATAGCGCGAACTGTAATGATGTGAAATGTTTCAAGAACGATTTTCTTACATACTTGAACTATGCCGCGTCATGCGGTTCGCTTGAAGTTGCTATAAAGACGAACCGTACAAATACTTCGTTTTCACAGCGGTCGCAGTGACTTATTGTCTGGTAAATATTGTCTGTTCATGAACTCATTATTTGCTCTTTCCTACGCTGGCTGTACAGGATGAGGGATAGTCAAATATTGAGCGTATAGTTTCACGTTTCACAATGACATAGGTTGCACTGGTTAGACAAGTGCGGATGTGAGAGAAAACCATTCGCATTAGTCTAACCGCTGCAACCTATGTCATTGTGAACCGGCATTTTTTGACAATGATATTTTGTTTTCGAGTAAGAATAAACGAACACGTGAAATTACAGAAGCGTTCCATATAATAAGGCGTGCTTAAAAATGCGTCAGTTGGCCATTGGTTGCTATCACTGACAAAGAATTTGTATTCTTGAATACTGCTTCAAGCTCTGTAATCTGTTTACATAAAAATGAATATGTTTTGAACATGCCCAGTGCAGCTAGCTGACGCCTTTACGTCCTAAGTCTTTCCAAAAATAAACAGGGGCTCTATAACGTAAAACTATTCCAATATGTTTCTATTCCAATCTCCTGACGTCAAATTTGCGTAACCACCAACGCAAGCACCGGGAGGTCACCCGCAGGGTTGTCTGAACAGACCAATCAAACACTCTCCTCGTTCATAGGAGGTCACTTTTGTTTGCTTGAAAAACGAATAACATTCCCTACACTGAGTGGCTTGTCGTATCTAATTGGCTGACAAGAGGCGAGGAGAACGCTCAGTTGGAGAGGGATTCAATGGGGCCGAGCCACTGCACTGAAAGTCGATAACCGGATGAAGAGGGTGTTGCCGGCGTCTACGATTGGTCGGCTTTCCCTTACTTAGCTTGCGGTGGCTGGTCGAAAATCGCGGCGGCATGCAACGGAAGCTCAAGAATGACGCTAAAACGGACCCTCAGCAAAGAAGAGTTGGCAGAATGAGGGGGTAAACGTGCCGAAAGTGCTCGAAAACGTTACACGGCAACGCAAGAAGTTTTATTATACGCAAATACATCCACGCTCTCCAGCAGGTGCGAGTAGCCAGCGTCTGAGCAATCGGCGGCAGCCATCCTCTATTCCTTTCGGAACGGGGCAGCCTGCGGCTATTCCGAAGAAAATTCAGTTTTGTTCGGCATATTAATGCATCTTTATCGCGTACACGTCACTTTGACGCACGAGTTCTTGCGGTTTTGTGACGTCGCGTGACAGGCAGGTGAAGTGGGTGCCGCCCGAAAACTTTTTACCAATAGCCGAGGGCTAATGGCGAAAAGAGGTCGAATCAGAAACAACTGTTTTTCTTTTTTTGTGTGAAATCATGCATAATCAATATGTACACATTATATCAGATGGGGAGGTATTGCGGTTTTCGTGACGTCGCGTGACAGACAGGTGAAGTGAGGGTGGTCGAAAAAAAGTTTTTGACCAATCGTGGAGGGCTGATAGCAGAATTGGAATAGAAACGTTTGGAATAGTTTTACGTTATAGCGCCCCAGTTGTGAGTATGCGCTCGCGTGTCCACCTTCTCTACGTCCGTGTCTATTGTGCGCGCTACAAATTTCACCATGAATAAACCACTGACTTTTTGAGTGAGCAAATTATTTATGCAGATAATTGGTTAAGAAAACATTTTGGGAACCTGAAATTATCCAGGCCACAACTTTGGAGGGGCTGCAACAACAGTTTTAGGCTGTTCCATTTTTTTGCGGGAATGACCTTCCTTTCCTAATTTCCGTCTTTCCTAATTTTCCTACACTTTCCTAATTTTAATAACACGTAGTAAATACAACGCAGCAAAGGATCTGCATTGCAAAATGGGCCCCATCCTGGCCATTTCCTCTGCAAGTAAACAGGGATGACGGTTAGAATTTTAGGCTTCATGTGAACTTGCAAGTGAACCTTGTTAAAAAGCTGTTCTATACATGTGATGTGCTAACCTGAACATGATGTTAACACTGACCATCTTGTTTCTGTGCAGGTTCACTCTGCAAACATTCTGAGAGACATATCAGCTCTGAAAGCAAAAAATACATTATAATCGATGCTTGCTAGACATTATGCGACAGCTGCCATGCCGTAATCAATTAAGTCATTATTTATTATTTTTACTAATTTCTCTATTACTTTTCTGACGATTCTGTAAATATTTTTGTGTGAATAAACTTCTTTTAGTGCAAACTTGCATCTGTTTTCCATGTACATGCACCTCCTAGGTTGCATACTACCTTTTACCAACGTGTTCACACATACTGACAAATTTTTACACTATGCTACTAGGTCGTATGTAGGACAAATGTTACTAGGGGGATAGTAAGACCTCAGTAGCAAGTACATAAGCACATGTAAGTAAAATATTGCCACAGTGTTACTACCGAGCCTAAAGACTTGTGTTGGTTGACGGTTACTACAATGTTTACAGACCATTGTTAGATATGGACCTGTTTCCTGCGATTACTTCGAGTTCCCCAGACCACATCGGATGGCAGCACAGCTAATTGAGGAATGCAGAAGCAGGAAAGTGCATTCCAGAGAAGCGGCCGAGCAAACAAGTTTAAGGCAACAAGTTTACGTGCCAACAAGTTCGTGCGCCGCCGGGATTAGCAGGTGGGCATCCGACAATGGAGCAGGTGCAGCCCTCCCCTTCTCCTCGTTCGAAGTGCATTGCCAGTCTGCGAGGCAAGACCGCAGCAAGCCGCCAGGTGTGACACCACGACACGGGCGCCTACCATTGGCTGAAAGTGGCGTCATTGGAGTGGACTCTCCCAATGGTCAAACATGACGTGACTTGCAGTGCTCGAAGGGTTTATAAGAAGCCTTCCAGAGAGACCTGAGCATTCTGGGACATGCCCTGATTCCCTGATTCACCTCTCTCGAACTTCTTGCCGCGGGCCGCAGCGTCCGAGTTGCTGCCGGCCCGTAATGTCTGTACGACTGATAATTGACGCTCACCGCCTCCCTGTATATAATATGTAAATAAATCCCTCCCAAGTTGTGGTTTTCATCCCGACGTCCCGTCCTCCAACCCCTACATCTGGTTGGCAGCGGTAGGATCGCCTCCGAATGCATCAGCTGGTGGCAGCGCTACGGATAAACCTTCGTCGAGAGAGATCCTAAGGAACCGGGAAGAGCGAAGAAGAGAGAGCCTTCGTCGAAAGAGGTCCGAAGAAACTGGGAGTAGCGAAGAAGGAGCGAGCCTTCGACCCAGGGAGTCCGGAGGAACCGGCAACAGCGGACGAATGAACCGGATGGCAGGGTGCTCTAACCGTAAGTGAGCGCGTGGTTTTTTTCCTTATGATTCGCCAGACTCAAAGGTTGTGTGTTCAATTTTGATAGTTCTGGGAATCGGGGGTTTGTTGCATTGTGTGTTTGCACAAATTAATTAAGGAAAACAGTTTTAACCACCTGTCGGGGCAGCTGCCATGGATCTTAGAAGGTTGACGAGGTTGGACTTGTTGTTGGTGTGCGACGATTTGGGAGTTGAGGCGGACGAACGGATGAAAACGCCAGCTATCATAAAGGCGATTGAAGATAGTGGCAATGATGATAAAAGCATTGAGCTTGCTTGGGAGGTGATACAGGAGCCACGGGAGCGTGCGCGTCGTGTACGTTTGCGAGAGCGTCGTGAACTTAGGAGTGAGCGTCAGCGTGAAGAACGCGAGAATGAACGGAAGCATGAGCTTCAGGAACTTACTCTTAGGTGCGAGCGTCACGGACGTGAGAATGAACGCGAACGTGAGCGAGAGGAAAAGTATGTGAGAGAGAAGGCAGCACTGATCAAAGAGATACAGTATTGTGATCAGTTATTGGCACAGAGACAACGGCTGTCTGAGAATTCTGTAGGTAGTACAGAGCGAAAGAATGAGGAAGCATCTAGCAAATTTTCGCCAGAAGCCGACGATAAGAGTAGTGCCTGTGAGATTAGCTGCAGATCCATAAGTAAAGGGAAAAGGCTAGCTGCTAACGATGCCTTAGTGGCAATAGAGGCCGTTAAAGGCCAGAGTGAGAGCGACGAGGTGCTGTGCCAACAGATGACTGTGGAGACAGCTAGGCCAGCTGCGAACAAATTGGCACAGTTACCGAGCGTGTGCGTCGCTGGTAAGGTTAGCGAGGTTGCTAGCGAGGAAAAGGGTACTGTTGACGCGACAGACGCGAGCACCCATGTAGAGCCAGATGTGCGTGCAGAAGTGAAGTGCGAGCTGAGCGATGCAGTTGAGAGTAGTTCTCGGGGTGGCGAGCTCCGTAGCTCACGAGAGAACAACTGCATTGTTCAGGGATCGGTGCGGCTCTCCGCCAGTCTAGATAGCCTAGATAGGGATGATTCCGTTATTAATCATTCGGACTGTGCGCGTGAGACAGCGATCGATACCGACGGGCTGTGTGCCGATTCACAGCGTGAGCTGGGCAATGTAGTAGAGGGCAGTTCGCAAGAGTGCGAGTTGTCTTACTCGAGTAAAGCCTGCTGCATTGTGCCAGAGTCGGTTGAGCTGTCCGCCAGTCGAGGCAGAGAGAGTGTTTATTTAAGTGAGAATCACTCAGACTGTGCGGGTAAGAGACCGATCCGGGCCGACGAAAGGTGTACCGGCCAGCACGAGGCACGAGAAGGCGACATGGAAACGAGTGCAAAGAGAAAGCGCCGTAAAAAGAAGCGCAGTAAAAACCGAAAGTCGGTAACTAATGAGGCGCCGCCAAAGATGGCGAGAAACCCAAATGGGCAGGGCGCGAGGAAAAAGGTGCGGTCGTCTAGGACGATGTTGACGCATCCAAAATGGTCGAGCCACCGGTCAAAGGGGGACCGCGAAGAATGTTCTGCACGGACGCGGACAGAGGGCACGAGGCTGTTAATCTCCTCGTCGTTCCGTAGTTCTTTTCATAGCTCAGCGTGCAGTTCGAAGAAACGCAAGGTGGCAGGACGAGACCAGGTGGGGAGTAGCGACGCGGTCAATCGAGTTCGTGTTGAAAGCGGGGCGCGGGGACGCAAATTGGCAGTAGACCGTAACGTCTTGGGGGAGCTGATAGTGAATCAGCCCTTTTGTTGTCTCTCGGCAGCCAGAGTAGCTTTCAGACCACGTCCACCCCGCGTTCGACTCAAAGTATGAGTCAGACGGAAGCGTTTGGAAAAGGAGGCCTGGAGCGCTTCCGTAGAAATGAAGTGTCTTGTTTTATTTTTGAGCATCGGAAAATTTCGCGATTTGAGACTAGGTTTTCTTTCAATATGTAAAGGTATGAGCTTTGTTTGTGTTTTCGTTTGAGAAGCTCGAGATTTGAAAGATGCGTTTTAAGTAAACATGTAGTCTCGCGAGATGCTCATTAATAAGTAGATAGGCCTTTTTTTTGTGTGTGTGAGTAACCTGAAGGTCAAGGTTATTGTCGAAAGGCCTATGGTAAAGCGCGTGTGTTATTTAACCTTCTTTCTTTTTAAGTGTTGAATTTTCTAAGGTTAAGCGCGTAGATTTTCAGTGAGTGCATGATTTGCACTGAGAAGCGTTTTTAGTTCCATTAGCGCGTGTCCTGTGTGGACGGAAGGAAGCAGATTTATGACTGGGTTGCTCGTGTGTGTTGAGGGCAGCCGTATTCTGACTTCTTTAGTGAACGTGCGTGGAAAGAGTTAGTAGAAGACGCATCATGTTAAGAGTTCTGCGGAGTGTGTAAGTCCCGCAAGTTTCGTTTATGTCACGTGTCCTAGAGGGACTAAAGGAAGAAACGTGAGTAGGCGTAAATGAAAAGTTTGCCCACAACGCAAGTACGCGTTCTGTTTAGTGACCACAAGGCTAGCGCGCTTGTGATTACGTGCTTGTGAGGTTGACCAGATTGTTCAGTGGCACCATTACGTGCGATAAGTACGCCACTGCGATAGAGTGGAAACATGCTGTTCGTGTAGTCAGGCCACTTAAGTATGTTCGGCTGTTTTCATTTGTTGTTTGCATCGTCAACGACCCTTTTGTTTTGCAACAACAATAGTACTCTGGTCTTGTCGGCAATCGAGGAGAAATGGATAGCTGTTTGGAAGGGTGGTTGGAACTGTTGTCAAAATTGGGGAACTAAAAGATCAGGGTTCATTTTGACTCAGTAATAGCCTGGCGAGTCGGGGGTGAAGAGCCTGCGCTTACACGTGGGGCAGCGCTGTGTTGTTTGGTTTGTTTGACGTTTGTTTTCCAGGGCCCAGGATCCCGAGGGTTGTCAAACGAGGCTCGACCCCAGTACCCGAAGCTTCTATCAGCGTTCCTCATGGCCAGCGAATTGAGTTCACCGGCCATTCAGAACTACCGGGGCGAGGACGAGCTGTTAGATATGGACCTGTTTCCTGCGATTACTTCGAGTTCCCCAGACCACATCGGATGGCAGCACAGCTAATTGAGGAATGCAGAAGCAGGAAAGTGCATTCCAGAGAAGCGGCCGAGCAAACAAGTTTAAGGCAACAAGTTTACGTGCCAACAAGTTCGTGCGCCGCCGGGATTAGCAGTTGGGCATCCGACAATGGAGCAGGTGCAGCCCTCCCCTTCTCGTTCGAAGTGCATTGCCAGTCTGCGAGGCAAGACCGCAGCAAGCCGCCAGGTGTGACACCTCGACACGGGCGCCTACCATTGGCTGAAAGTGGCGTCATTGGAGTGGACTCTCCCAATGGTCAAACATGACGTGACTTGCAGTGCTCGAAGGGTTTATAAGAAGCCTTCCAGAGAGACCTGAGCATTCTGGGACATGCCCTGATTCCCTGATTCACCTCTCTCGAACTTCTTGCCGCGGGCCGCAGCGTCCGAGTTGCTGCCGGCCCGTAATGTCTGTACGACTGATAATTGACGCTCACCGTCCCTGTATATAATGTAGAATAAATCCCTCCCAAGTTTTGGTTTTCATCACGACGTCCCGTCCCTCCTCCAAACCCCTACACCATCTATGAACATGCTTCAATTAAAGTACGGTAGCCAATTCTTGATAGGATGTTACTAGGGTGTATAAAGACAAATGTTAATAGGTGGTTGGTAGGAAGTTGGCAAAACGTTTACAAACTTTCTTCAATTCGAAAACTGTTAATATGGTGTATAAAGAAGGCCTGTTAATAGGGGATTGGTAGGAAGTTGGCAGAACGTTTACAATCTTCAATTGGAAGAATGATAATGAGTAGCTGGTAGGAAGTTGGCAGAATATATATGAACATTCTTCTTTTGAAAGTATGTTACTAGGATGTATAAAGACAAATGTTCATATGAAATTGATAGGAAGTTTAAAGAATCCTGTGAACACGTTTCTATGGGGAGTTGGTGGCCAATTGTTTCTATGGTGTTACTAGAGCGTTGTTAGGATGTATAAATACAGATGGTAGGATTTAAATTGACTGTTGGTAGGTTCTAGTAACGATAGCCTAAAGACAATATACAAAATGTTGCTGTAAATTTTTATACAGGTAGGCGAGGACAGCGACACGAGATGAGAAAATTGCAGCAGAAGCGATCTCACGGTGATTGTCGCCGTTAATGCTATTATCATTGAAACAGTGTCGCGGCACACCGTATTGCCGCCACCGAAACGCGCCATGTACAGAGATGCAGAATGGTCGTATCGGTGCACAACTTTTGGTGAGGGACTGGCAATGAGGCGAAACGACACAGAATGTGACATCACGCTCTGCAGTGTTTGTTTCTCTGTATTACACTGAAACCTCTGCACGGGTCCGGGGTGACACGAAATCCCGTACTCGGTGTCAAGGAATCTGATGTGATTGCAGGTCGGTGCTATTGACATAATCAAGTAAACATGTTCCCGACTGACTCAAGCTTATTGCATTGTACAAGAACAAATGAGCGTTGACTGCCCTTCGCAGTGCTGCTTTTATGCACTTCCTAGAGCGTTCTTATTGCTTGGATGATGCACTACATTTGCTTATGGATGGTGCGACAAGGTATGGCGCGTCAAGAAACATAGACCCTGTTCGAGCGGCCTCAGGATTCAATATACAGCTGAGGAAGTAGTATAGCGCAAAGCGTCAATAATTTGTATCAATGCTTGAAACAGAACAGCGCTTATTACGCCCATTGCCTCATTCTCGCTTAGCAAGCAAAATAGGGCACTTAGTGTGCCATTGGCGTAGCAGGGGGGCAAACTTCTTCTTTCCCACGGGAGTGGCTGTTTGAGGAAGCGGGCTTCGAAAGAGCGCCATGGATGAAAGGATGAAATTATGTGCAGGGCTGCTTCTGAACTTACAAATGTCCATTTGCGAGTGATTTCTTTGAAATGAACACTCCCGCCATAACGCAGGCTAAGCGCAGAGCGAAGGAGCGTTATTGCACGCCATGTTGCGCGCGCACTGCGCGCACCAATGCGGCGGCATCACGCGAAGCCCACATTGCAACTCCTTTCTCAGCGCAGAGATGGCGCCACGCATTCTAGAGGTTGGTTTTTTGCAAGGACATCGCCCTTGGAGCATTTTTGCGTCAGGGCGGCGAGTGGCGCTGCTGCTGCGCAGTTTTCGCGTCTTCAAGTACGTTGGCGGGGCGCTCTTGGCAATCCGCTGAATATCCGCGGTGGGGCCTGTGAGGCAGCGCGCCGCAGCGGAGGTAGCGGTGTCTTTGAGAGGCGCTTTCTTCCCCTACTGGCGAGAGTGCCGTCCGGACGGGCGGAAGATGTCCGCGCCCCACTGCTGTCGCTCGTTGATGTTTATGTCCTGATAACCTGCAAGTGAAGTACGCGTGCGTGCAAGTGGCCTGCACGAGACACCGGACCATGGCTGACGCACTTTGGCGCGATTGCGCTAACTGGCTGATCCGCTGCCAAGCGCTGCCGTCGGACCACCGTGTCACTTGGGTGAACGCACAACTGATCGACTTGGCCAACACGCTGCGGGACGGTGTGCTCTTGTGCCAGCTCCTCAACAAACTTCAGCCGGGATGTGTGGACTTGAAAGAGATGAGCCTGCGGCCGCAGATGTCGCAGGTCAGTCCCGGTTCTGCCTTTCTCCGTCTCATGTCGTTTATGCACGTCGTCGTCTTGGAGGGGCCGTTCGCTGCGCCGCTCTGTGTGTGTGCGTGCGTGCTTGCCCCCTTCCCTGGGTCCGCGCGTTCCCTTGGTTCGCGCGTGCCCTTCTCCCTCTCGTTGTCCGGCGCCGTTTCAGGGGCGCCACTTTTACTGACATTTGTATCGCGCCGGTTGTGTCGCATTTTCTTCGTAGCTGTAGTGCGCCTGTGTTTATCGGCGCAGAAAGTTGAGCATGTGATGTTTTAGTGACCGCTTCGCGTCTTTGCATCTTAAAGAAACGCCCCGCGCTAACTTCGTAGACGAAGAATGGGCGCTCCTACAGCTTGGCCGTTGTGGTGTCAAGATAGATCTACGGTCCCGTGAACTCCGGGCCACGCTTCCGTGCCTTGAATTCTTGCTTTTCTTTTTATTTAAAACTTCAAGTTCTTGCAGTCGAGACCAGTTTACTTTGGCTGGGCAATATAGTATACTTACAGCGCTTATTGGAATTGCGCTTGACAAGGCGCCGGATGTTTACCTCAAGCTTTTCCGACCGACAGGCTGCTGCCAATGAGGGGTTGAATTTGGAAGCTGCTCATCGTATGCTATTCTGCTAAAGATTGCGGTTTTCATATCGCTGCATACCGCTGTGCATAGTGTTGTCTTATATCTCGTTTTTATTTTTCGTGTTTTTTTTCCCCGGCTGATGGAGGGGGTGCGCAAACCCTGCGTTGAATGCTCCATCCCAACAAGAGGAGCTAACGATAGGCGGCCTTCCATCCTCTATTCAGCTAGCTTTCCCCACTTTATAAAATTTGTCTCTTGTTTCGTTATATCAACGTTTCTGGTGTAGCTCAGAACAGCACTGGCATGCACGTGAACGACTTTCCGCGGTGCTCAATTGCCGAGCAGAGAGTCCTGGGTTCAGTACCCGCTTCTGCATTTGCAGCATACCGACAAGTCTGAAATGCAAGGATATCCGTGTTCTTGCGTATCGTTCGCATTAAAGATGCTGCGCTATTCAGAAGTTGATCGGGAGGCTGCCACTGCACCGTTCCAATCGCCAAGAGCATATGAAACACGTGTAGCAACACAGTGAAGAAATTTAAACGTCGCACAAGAAAACTGAGGCACTTATGTATTTAAAAATTTTTTTTTGTGAAACACAGCAGTAAAATCGCACGCAACAAGACACTCTCACGTACAGCGCGTGGCTGAATAGTGTTGTCTAAGATGCTTGCGCTTGATTCGTGCGGCGACCGCTGCACATTTTACACGGTATTCTGGCAAGTCTCCAACATTTTGCGGGCACCGATCAACCCGCCGCTTTATTCTTTCATTCCCAAGGGCATGGGTGGCGGAGGCACTGAGGCGCAGAGGTGGCTGGAGCGTCTGAAGCTGCCTTACTGAGCCCGACTTGCTCCCGTACACCCGTGCTCTTGCATTCGTCATTGACGAGCCTATGGCGTTAGTGTTTTGCTTAATGCTGCTCACACAGTCCCGCTTCTGTGTCCACGAGATGTTATTGCAAATTTTACACGTTTATCTGTAAGCGCCATGCGTTCGGATAAACGTCGGTGTCGCTATTTTGCTCTTCCGTTCTGCCAGTTTGCTGAAACTGACTCCGAGTAAGTTCTTATGAATATTTCAAGTCTAGCCTCAACTATCCCGCTTTCGCTCTCTATTCCCCCTCCCGGTGTAGCTATGTAAGCTAAACATTATGAGGTTAATAACATCTCGAACCAGCAAGTATTGAACGAGAAAGATCTCATGTTCCAGCTGTCGGGCGATGTACACTGCGAGCGAAAAAAATGTAACCGATAGAATCGGGCAACACAAGAAGTAAGTCGGGAACCTTCTCTCTAAAGCTTCTATAGAAACTCCTCTCAAGTGCGCTGTGCCGCCACTGAGTTAGCATTCAGAAGGTGCCAACAACTTGTACAAAGACCAAAACCCGAAAAAGTGCGCTGTTGCTGTATTCATATTGCTCACCAAACAACAACAGTCATTCGAAGGGCTATCTCCCCCTGGCCTCTGCACTACGACAAAGGAGAAACAAACGGGCGACCGTATAACAATAGCTTCCTGTCTTCTTCATTTACACCGCCTAGCAACCGGCCTTCTCGACCTTCTATCCATATCAGAAAAGTAAGTTTACCCGCGTAAGTGAAACCCGGACTTCTGTTATGAAGAGTATTCTGTAAACTGCGATACCTCCATCCTTTGTTTAACCTCTGAGAAACGAGCCGAGTTGGCCCCGAAACGCCGCGCTTAATAAATCCCACTTTTTTTGTTTGCGGCGTTGTTAACTTCACAATCTTTGTCTCTCTGTGCGGGCATGCTTGCTTGCTTGCTTCCATCCTTGCCTGGGAGGTGGGAGAATGGAGTGGTACGGGGAAATACTGCGCACGATGGCCATTGTTTGCTCGTATGAAGCCCCGTTGTGTTGCCATGAAAATTAGTTATTGAGGTGGTACAAGCTTATTGACAACAAATTGGAGTAAGCATACTGGGCGGCCCGCTGGATTACAGCTTAAAGTTTATTGGAAGCCCCGCGCCCATATATGCTTTCAACAAGTCGAGAATAAGTAGCGCCTGCATCAAAGGGCGGGAGGCACGTGCACGTGCAACCTTCACGGCGCCAGCCAACTGCGACCAAATAAAGCGAAGTCTTTGAAATCGGACGTTGCGCTTTCGATGTTGGTACCGTGCTTTTCAATCAGATGCACTTCTATCAGCTCCTGTTATTTCGTTGTTCAGCGTTTCCCTACAGCTGAGAGGTTACTAAAACTGGACTGGCGCACAGTCCCAACAGCCCGACTTTGCCGGTATGTTGCGAGGCTTAGGCGCACGTGACGAAACCCCCAAGTGCACGGAAATTAATTGTGAATCATTGATGCGGCGTCCCTGAAATCACTTTGAGACGTAAATTCCGCCAGTTTCGGGAAATTGAAAATAAATAAAACGCAGTCAACACAGCAATTAGCTTTTCTTCTTTTTTTTTTCGACAGCAAATCATAAACGGCGGCGGACATTAAATAGTACGCAGTACGTTGCACGAGGTAGACAAAATACGGATGAATTTTTTTTATTTGGAGAAAGGACAGGCGTTCTGTACCGTATAGCTATAACGTAATAATGAACTCTCCGTGTGGTAGGTATATATATACCTTCAGAAAAACAGCTGGTGTTCATGATATGTCTATATGTGCAGGAAATCCTCGTGCTATAGCCGTCGTCGATGATTTGCCGCCAAATAAATGCATTGACATTGTGCATACAGCTTTTCCTCAAAACCCTCCTCACGCTGGTGAGTTCTGTACTACGCGAAAGCATTTACTTCACCGCAAGCTTTTGGGGGGCACTGTAAAATAATTTACACCCTCAAAAGTGAAAAAAAAGCTGTAAATTTGTCTATAACTGACACCCTTAGGGTGTCAGTTATATAAATAACACCCTGAAGGTGTGAGTTAGAGAAACATTTACACCCGATTCCACTTTTAAGGATGTAAATTATTTTACAGTGCGGATATTTCGAAGCTTTTGTTAGTGTAAGAATTTATACTAAATGTATATTAAGGACCTTGAGCACCTTGAACAGCCGAATTAGCAACGTGAGACATAACATTAATATTTGAAACAGTTATTCGACTATAATTAATTAAAAAAGTTCAGCAACACTGGGGACGAATTACAACAAATTATTGAGGAGCTTAAACGAAAAAGTGTATGAGTGGGGTTGAAGAATATCTGCAGAAGACCAAGATAATGTTCAATAGCATGGCAAGGGAACAAGGATTCAGGATCGCCAGTCACACTGTAGAGTCTGTACAGGAGTACGTTTATCTAGCGCAATTACTCACAGGGGAGTATGCTCATGAGAAGGAAATTAACAGAAGAATAAAAACGGGTTGGAGTGCATACGGAAGGCATTATGAAATCCTGACTGGGAGTTTACCACTGTCGTTGAAAAGTGTGCAGTCATTGCATTCTACCGGTGCTAACATATGGGGCAGAAACTTGGAGGTTAACAAAGAAACTAGAGAACAGGTTAAGGACCGCGCAAAGAGCGATGGAACAAAAAAATGTTAGGCGTAAGGTAAAGTGACAGGAAGAAAGCGGTGTGGATAAGAGAGCAAGCGGGGATAGCCGATATTCGAGTTGACATTAAAAAAACAAACGTTGCAGTTTCGCCCGAAAGGCGAAGCATCGATTGCGATAGCAAATTAGCGAACAGCTGGCTATAGGAAGCAAGGATAGTAGTTTTATCCGCTGTTTAAACATGTAAACATGGACATGCTAATTAACAAGCATGGCGCAACGCGTGCACAAGCAAACACGAACAATCTCATTCGATGGCCACGGCAGCTCGCTGTCAAAACGCTGGTGTGAGGAAGCGCGGCAGCAGCAGCGAGCGAATTGACATTCGTGCTGCGTCTCGCATCAACGCGAACTAATTCGCGAAAACGCAGCGTGCGGCGCCCCGGGCCGCCCAAACTAGAACTAGTGTAACGCGCCCCCATCATTACCTTCCCCCCGGATCCTCGCGCTCGACGGAAGGCGGCGCGCTTCCTCCTCTCTTTCCTCGCTTGCGTGCGCGAGATTGAGCCGCGATCCGCCCGGCTCACCCTCGCACGCTTTCACTCGCACAGACAACACACGGCGCGCGGCGACGATGTTGTCGCCCTTGTACTTTTTACAGAACCTCACGACGACGGCAGAAATGTGCCTGGAGTGTCCACATAATTGCTGTCGCAATAAAATGTAGTTGGGCAGGCCATCTAATGCCCGGTACATAACCGGTGGACCATTAGAGTTTCAGAATAGGTGCCACGGGAAGGGAAGCGCAGTCAAGGACAGTATAAAACCAGATGGAGTGATTAAATGAGGAAATTTGCAGGCGCAAATTGGAATCAGCTAGCGCAAGACAGGGGTAATTGGAGATCGCAGGGATGGGCCTCTGTCCTGCAGTGGACATAAAAAGAGTCTGATGATTATGAAAAAGATGAGGATGAATTAAAGACGCTGTTAGTTTCACGCGCTTTGCGAGTTCCGCCTTTGCGAAAAACATGATCGAAAAGATATTGTCTCCTTTCTCACATGGGACGAGATATAACTGCCTACATCAGTATATCTGTGTCCTTGGTGCGTGTTGCTAAGCCTGCGTTGATGCGTGAGGTGTGCAGCTCAGTATACGGGGAACAGCCATAGGGCATATTCACACCGTTAACCACCCGCCGCGGTGCTTAGTGGCCATGGTGTAGGGCTGCTAAACACGAGGTCGGGGGATCGAATCCCGGCCACGGCGGCCGCATTTCAATGGGGGTGAAATGTGAAAACACTCGTGTACTTAGCTTTAGGTGTACGCTAATGAACCTTGGGTGGTCCAAATTTCCGAAGTTCCCCACTACGGCGTGCTTCATAATCAAATTGTGGTTTTGGCTCGTAAAACACCACAATTTAATTAAATTTTAACGCCGTAAAGCACGCCTGCTAACCAACTGAGCAAGCTGCATCGCAAGGCGCTGGTTAACGTGTTGGCTAACATGCCTCTTACCACCGGCGACGTTGTTTCTCGGCGTTGCGTCGTTCATTATTCCATCGTTTACGGAGGAGGAGAAAACAAAAAGAGAGAAAAAGAAGACACGGAGGTTAGCCAGTGTAGGTACTGTCAAGAACGGCGAGTTGCGCAACAAGATTGCCACCTTGCCACCCGATTACGACAAGGGATGCAAGACGCGCACCTCCCCCTCTCCGTCGCTGCAGCTGCGAGGCGTTCAAAGAAGCGACCTTTGCGCTGGAATCCGCCGCCTCCCTCCAGCCCCTTCGACATTGTGACGGGACGAGTTCGGTGTGAGGACAATGATTCCACGCGGAGCTGATTTGACCCGCCTGGTCAAGCTGCCGCGGGAACGGCTTATTTTTGTGCTTCTCACGGTTCGGAGTGGCTCGGAACAATGAGCGACGCGCGATCGACAACGACAGTTTCCCGGAACGGCACCCCGTGCGGTTGCCTCTGTGTACGGAATGTGTGTGCCTTTGTGTCTGTAAACTGATCTTGAGAGCAGCTGCGAGTTGGTGACGTGTAAACGAACAGCCGCCGCGTCGTAGGACCGGCGGATCGAGTGTATAAAAACTGTGGTTGTGCGAATGTTGGACACACTTCTCTTGAGCAGTCATGTTAGACTGAGTCACTTCTCTCATGCAGTCCTGTTGGACTAATACTCTTTTTCTCAAGCAGTCATGTTAGACTGAGTTAATTTCTGTAAATAAACCCCTTTTTCCTCGTTCTCGATGAGAAGCAGTTCTTCACTTCATCAACGATCTCAGCGTAAATAAGTTGGACGACGGCATGGGCCAGCTACCTTCGAATTCATGCCGTACTCCAATCTTGGCAAAGGACCACGGACGAAGGGATTGAGCCCCCAATCCTGACAACTGGCTGACAGCGGTGAGATGGACTTTGCGACATGGTGCTGTATCTGCGGTGAGTGCTTGGTTTTTGCTTTGACTCTCTAGGCTTCATTTTGTGGTTGTTCTGTTTAGAACAGTAGGGAAGCTAGATTGTTGTGTGTTAGCTAGGTTGTGTTTTCCTAGCTAGATTTAGAGAGCAGAATCAAGGCAGTAAAGCAGCAGTCATGGAGTTAAGGACACTGCTGAGAGACGAGTTGTTGATTGTTGGTGAGGAACTGGGCCTAGATGTTCGCAAGGAAATGCTCAAATCGGAATTATTGGAGCTAATTTCCAATCAGGCCAGTGAGCAAGATATTGAAATGGGATTGGAACTTCTCAAAAAGAGAGAGAAACGGGAAAAAGAAAGAGAAGAACGAGAGAGAGAGGAACGGGATAGAGAGAGAGAGGAACGCGATAAAGAAAGGGAGGAACGCGATAAAGATCGCGAGTTAAGAAAAATGCAACTGGAACTTGAAAGCAAACGTTTGGAGATGTCTCAAGGAAGTGAAGGCGCTCTGGGACGATCAAGTGAGGCAGAATCGTACCGCATGGACAGGCTATTAAAGCCATTTGAGGTCGGGACCGACATAGGCTTGTTCCTAAGCAATTTTGAAAGGACTTGCGAAAAGATGAACTTCGGCCCGAGTACATGGCCACAGCGGTTGCTGTCTATGTTGCCGTGTGAGGCGGCGGAAGTAATCGCCAGATTGAGTGTGCAGGATGCATATGATTATGCAAAAGTTAAGGCTAGTCTCCTGAAGAAATACCGCCTTTCAGCCGAAGCTTTTCGGCAAAGGTTTAGGAGCACAGGCAAGAAAGATAGCGAGGGCTATCCGGAGTTTGCATATAGCTTAAAGGCCAACCTAGTCGAGTGGCTTAAAAGCGCGGAAGCGTACGACAGCAGAGACATGATCATTGAATGCATGTGTCTAGAGCAGTTTTACAAAACCATCCCCCAAGCTGTGAAACTGTGGGTGCAAGACAGAGGTAACGTAAACACTGTGGAAAGGGCGGCTGAATTAGCCGAAGAGTACGCAACCCGTAGAAAGTTGAACGCCGAGGAGGGAAACTGGGACGGTCGAAATGGACCGCGGAAACCATTTCCGTTCAAAAAGGGTGCGCAAACGAGACGATCAGAGCCTGTAGACATGGCGGAAAAGCCCGCAGAAAAGAGCGAGGAGAAACTTAACGGAGAAACCACACAAAAAGAACAGAAAAGAAAATTCGAATCTGTTAGACCAATTCGCTGTTACAAATGCCACAAACTGGGACATATAGCTGTAAACTGCGAGAAGCCTAGCGTAGTTTTTTCCTACGTGGAGGAAAAGGATGAGAATATGGAACTTTTAAGTCCATATCTCCACGACCTGCAAGTTAATGGAAAACCATGCCGAGTGCTAAGAGACAGTGCCGCCACGCTGGACATTGTCCATCCGTCCTACGTGATGGTAGATGACTTCACCGGAGAAGTAGCATGGATAAAACAGGTTGTAGAAGAACACAGCGTGTGTCTGCCCATGGCCAAAGTCAAAATCAGTGGACCATTCGGGGAGCTAGAGACTGAGGCTGCAGTTTCCAAATTTTTGTCACTGCAGTATCCCTACATCTTTTCGAATCGTTCGAATCAGTTACTGCGTGACAGAGGGCTCAAACTGGGAGAGGGCATAGTACAGGCATTGACCCGAGGCCAAGCTCGTAAGATCGCGGCGCTTTCGGCTGAAAATGCTCAAGCTCCTCCAGCTGAAGCAGAAAAGGGGATAGCTTCAATACCCGAATCCGAGCTAGGCCCGAGGGACAAAAGAACAGTTGAGGAGAGCCTGCCAGTTGACCAGCTCAATGAGAGCGTAGCACTAGAGTGTCAGAGTTCTAGCCTGCAGGAAGAGCAAGCAGACGCGCTCACAAGCGAGACAGGGTCGTTATTATCACCGGCCTCAAAGAACTTCGATCAACTCTTACGCGTGGATAGAGAGTCACTGGCAGCTGAGCAAAAGAATGATGAGAGCTTAGCTAAATTACGTGACACAGCTAAAGAAGGCATTGCTAGGCGCAACGTAACGATACATGAGAGAGGAGGATTGTTGTATCGGCATTACAGGGATCGAAAGGGTAAGATTTTAGATCAGTTAGTCATACCTACGAAGTATAGGGAGGACCTTTTGAGTCTTTGTCATGGAAATGGGTGGTCCGGCCACCTAGGCATAAACAAATCAAAGGAAAGATTGCTTATGGAATACTACTGGCCTGGCTGTTTCAAAGATGTAGAAAACTTTGTAAGATCATGCGACGCCTGCCAGCGTTCTGGTAAACCAGGAGAGACTTGGAAAGCTCCACTGAAGGTAGTGCCCTTAATAACAGAGCCTTTCAGACGGCTTGTAATAGACACGGTAGGGCCTCTTCCAAAAACAAAATCAGGCTACAGGTACTTGTTTACCATGCTGTGTCCGGCTACCAAGTTTCCAGAAGCAATCCCTTTGAAAGAGCTCAGCTCCACCGAAGTAGTAGACGCGCTTTTGACAGTGTTTGCACGAGTTGGGTTTCCAGCCGAAATTCAGGCAGATCAAGGGTCAGTATTCACGAGCGCACTGACTTCCACATTCTTGCAAAAGTGCGGGGTAAAGTTAATACACAGTTCTGTCTATCACCCTCAGTCAAACAGTGTAGAGAGGTGGCATTCGGTGCTTAAGCGAGTTTTGCGTGCGCTCTGTTACGAGCACAAGGAGGACTGGGAGAACTGTCTGCCGGCAACTTTGTTTGCTTTGCGAACGGTTCCACATGAAGCGACAGGGTTCTCACCAGCAGAACTAGTGTATGGGAGGACACTCCGTTCTCCACTGAGAATGTTAAGAGAGATGTGGGAGGAAAGAGGGGAGAGTCCAACAGTGATTGAATACGTACTAAATTTACTGGAACGGCTAAGCGCAACCCGAGAACTAGTCGGAAAGAACATGGAAATAGCTCAAAGGAACGCCAAATTCTATTACGACAAGAATGCGAGGCTTCGTACGTTTGAAGCCGGCTTAACGATGAAAGCGGAAAAGTGTAGGTTTGGTTGTTCGCAGGTTACTTATCTGGGCCATGTTGTTGGTCAGGACATGAGACGGCCGGCTGAGCTGAAAATAGCTACGATTGGAGAATTTTCTCAGCCGCGCCCGAAAACGGACCTTCGTTCATTTTTGGGACTTGTGGGGTACTATCAACGGTACATTCCGAATTACTCGCAATTGGCAAGTCCATTAACAGACGCCCTCCGAAAGGGAGCACCGAGTAACGTACACTGGGATAAGGACAAAGAGAACGCTTTCCAAAGTTTGAAGACGCTATTGGTTTCTCGCCCTGTGCTTCGCGCGCCAGACTACACAAAGGAATTCATAGTTCAATGCGACGCAAGCGACAGAGGTATGGGCGTGGTACTTAGTCAAGTCGGCGACGATAACGAGGAGCATCCTACCCTCTACGCCAGCCGTAAACTAAATGTAAGAGAGGAAGCCTACAGCGCTTCAGAGAAGGAATGCGCTTGTTTGGTTTGGGCCGCCCAGAAGTTGTCGTGTTACTTGTACGGAGCGAAGTTCATCTTCGAGACCGACCACTGTCCTCTGACGTGGCTCAATCAAATGTCACACAAAAACGGCCGCTTGCTCCGATGGAGCCTCACTCTCCAAGAGTACAACTTCTCCGTTAGATATAAGAAGGGAAAGTTGCATAACAATGCGGATGGTTTGAGCAGGCTAATTTGAATTCTGCGTTTGGGGGTCCCGCCTAAATTTTAGGGTTACTAGTGTTAATTTTATTAAGCGAAGAAGATCCCCTCTCATTTAGCAGGATTCCCTCCATGATTGCTGAATTTGTCAGCAGGAATTTGCTTCAGAAATTGGCATAGCGAAATGCAGCATTTTTTGTTTGCTTCTGCACTTATGTTGTTGTTGTTTTTTTTGAAGCCTAGCGAGTTTAAAGTGAGAGCCAATGCACGTCATCTCGGCGCAGAGCCGTGTTGTGGGGTTCATTTTGCAGTTGCCTGTCCTTGTTGTATGTTTTGGGGCGGTGACATCAATGCACAGGTGGTCGCTGCGAGCCAAGACATCAATCCCCCCCCTGACCAGCAGCCGTTCTCTTCCTGCCTAGCGGTTGTCAGCGCTAGACAGTCGAGACTTTTCGGGCCATGGAGGCGCTGTCAAGAACGGCGAGTTGCGCAACAAGATTGCCACCTTGCCACCCGATTACGACAAGGGATGCAAGACGCGCACCTCCCCCTCTCCGTCGCTGCAGCTGCGAGGCGTTCAAAGAAGCGACCTTTGCGCTGGAATCCGCCGCCTCCCTCCAGCCCCTTCGACATTGTGACGGGACGAGTTCGGTGTGAGGACAATGATTCCACGCGGAGCTGATTTGACCCGCCTGGTCAAGCTGCCGCGGGAACGGCTTATTTTTGTGCTTCTCACGGTTCGGAGTGGCTCGGAACAATGAGCGACGCGCGATCGACAACGACAGTTTCCCGGAACGGCACCCCGTGCGGTTGCCTCTGTGTACGGAATGTGTGTGCCTTTGTGTCTGTAAACTGATCTTGAGAGCAGCTGCGAGTTGGTGACGTGTAAACGAACAGCCGCCGCGTCGTAGGACCGGCGGATCGAGTGTATAAAAACTGTGGTTGTGCGAATGTTGGACACACTTCTCTTGAGCAGTCATGTTAGACTGAGTCACTTCTCTCATGCAGTCCTGTTGGACTAATACTCTTTTTCTCAAGCAGTCATGTTAGACTGAGTTAATTTCTGTAAATAAACCCCTTTTTCCTCGTTCTCGATGAGAAGCAGTTCTTCACTTCATCAACGATCTCAGCGTAAATAAGTTGGACGACGGCATGGGCCAGCTACCTTCGAATTCATGCCGTACTCCAATCTTGGCAAAGGACCACGGACGAAGGGATTGAGCCCCCAATCCTGACAGTACCGACTGACTACCCTGTGCTCGCGCCCAATGTGCGTTATCGCCACTTCGTTTTCATTTCCTCGCATAGTTGGGACTCGCATAGGCTTCTCTGTCTGACTTGAACCGGACTTTTCGCAAGGAGCAGCAGACATTTCCGGCTCTTTTAGAATCCACAACCATGAAACTTCAGCGCCTGCCAGGCCATTGCGGCAATGAGAGGGCCGACAAAGCAGCGCGCTGCGCCAACTTAAGAAGTTCCGCGCCTACCCAGACACTTGTTGTCTCGAGACGTGACGCAGCGCACCAACTTCGACTGCTTGCTTGTCGCACCGCATTAGAAAATGAAGTGTAATTTGCCATTTCTCGCTTGCACATCCTCAAAGCGTTCTTAACGTTAACAAGTTTCTGTCACAACGTCGCATGTTATGAAGCGTTCTTTTTATTAAAAGCACAAATGGAGCATTGGAAACCGACAAACCCTTCATTGCGCTTTCGACTGTTCCCTGCGGGCCTACCTTCTTGCGATCTATAACTTGACTATATGTGTATATATATCGATTGTGGTTTGATGCTGCGTTGACGAATGCGGACTGTTTCCTTTTCGGCATTGACAGCGCACGTCGTGCAACTCTTTGCGGCTGCGACGAGCCCATTTAACATATCCTCTGCTACTGCCCGTCTTTTGACGACCAAATATATATGAGAGAGCTTTAGATTAGGGGACGCAAGCGGCTTGCGTAAGCGAGGACCCGAATTCTGATCGGGTTTTACTGGGACTGAAGGCTGCTTGCGTACGCAAGCGAAACGCAACCCTTTATCTTCCCCTAATCTAAAACTCTATTCCCTGCGTGTTACCCGGCGCCGCTAGACGACATACCGCTGGTAGAAGACAAGGTATTGGGATCTTGGGCTCGAACGTCTTCACAGAAATAAATATCTACTCTTGAAAAGACACCTGGGGCCGTATTTCTTTTTCTTCGTTTTTTTTTACGCTCTTTTTCGTTGGATCGCACGAAGCCGCACCCCCACTGTCACTGGAATCGACCACTCGTCGGGACGGGTTTTAAGAAAAGAATAGAATCGTAAGAAAAGAATCCTTACAAAATACGGTCACCGGTCTGTGCGACCGCCTTTTAATGCGCAGTGTACGCTGTCGCGTGGCAGGCGCAGTTTCTTGTCACTGTTTTTTTTTTTTCATCTCCTGCACTCACGCTATAACCTGGTTAACCTGGTTAACCTGGTTGCTTTTTCCTCTTCTCTCTCTCGGCTGAGAATGCCCTGCTGGCGATCGAAGAATCCTGCCTTGAAATCGCCGGCTGTGGACCCCTTCTGCGAAGTCTTTCTCTAGCTTAATTTCTTTGTTATCTGGTTGCCGGTAAAGGGATCCTGTCGGCGAATTTCGCCGACGAAGGCGAGGCCTGGCAGCAACTCCGAGGCCCCATAGGAGCCCAGCGATACCTTATAGGGACTGTGATAAAGAGTCTTTTTTTTTTTCTAGAACCTCGCAGATACCGCCTATATGAATATATAATGCACGCCAATATATACAACTTTTCTTTCTTCTATTAAACCTTTCTTACTACACAGTGTAATTCTTTCTTTCTTTTTTTTCTTTCTTTAAGCACAAAGGTGGTATACGCTATAAAGCTAATACATATACGCGCTCATCCGCTCTTTAGGCACTTCATTAGCATTCCAGCGCTGACGGCCAGCCTAAATTTGACGTGAAGGCAGTGCGAAACTAATCTTTCTTCAACAGAGGTCTGCTTACGGTATCGTTTCCGCACTTTATTTCCATAAAGTACAAATAAAAGGTGTACGGTAGCGAATATCAATGAGGCAGTCCCGCTAACAGTGAAGGACCTCCTTGTAGGCGCGCGCGTCGCCAACTGCGCCTGCAAGAAGCCCCTTGACATTTGGGATCGAAGAGGGGACTCTGTGCACGCCCGCGTAGCCTCGTGACCACACCAAATCATTCTTGGTCTTCGTAATCTAGGGAAGCTCGGACAGTTGTTTATATTTATTTTTCCTTACTACCCTGACGTCAGCGGTGTGCACGGAGATACCACTATTCAAAAAAAAAAAGACACTTGAAAAAGCTCTACGACTCCGGTACTGTAGTATCAGAGTTTGTAATATATTAAACGCCACGTTACGTCGGGCAGCGACGTCGACGACAATTTGTATGGATTTAGGGAATAGGGAATAAATGAACCCCATTTCACAAAAGGCATGTGTCACGTTCACGTTATAGGCAATTCCTTTTTTTTTTAAGTAGTAAACCTGAGTTTTCCCTTTCACTAAAGCACGCAGTGGGTAAGTATACATTTGGTATATTATTTAAAAAAGGATTAAGCATCTCGAGATCCGCTACTGCGTTAGCGCAGACCTTGGCAAGCGTGGCTGCGCTGCAATCCTTGGTCGCGTTAAAATGTTTTATTATGATGAAATTGGACTGAATGAAATTGAGCCGCTTGAGCCGCAACGCCGAGCACGAGCGCGCCTCGACGAAGCGGAGTGATCGAACGGGAGCACCAGTTGCCGCAGTAGCGCGTGAGGCGTTGCGTGAGTGCGTCGCCGAGGCGCCTCGCTGTCGCTCTCGCAAGCCTGTGTTATGCGCGCGTTCCTTGTCCAAGCAAGCTCTCGCTTGCGTTCTTGCTGCGCCTCGGTTAGGCCCAATGAAAACGCGCCAAGCGTCTCAACGGGCTCGCTTTCCCGCGAGGTGTTCACAACTCGAAGGACGCACAGCAGCATTCAAGTGGACATTGAGCCACCCCAGAATGTCAAGTTGGCCCACACCCACATTGCAGTTTTGCCAACCTCATATTTCAAGTAGGCCCACCCCGAAATTGAAGTTGGCCCACCCCCAAAAGTAAGTTGGCCCACTCTCCAG
The DNA here is from genome assembly GCF_038994185.2 of Dermacentor albipictus. Classification (NCBI taxonomy): domain Eukaryota; kingdom Metazoa; phylum Arthropoda; class Arachnida; order Ixodida; family Ixodidae; genus Dermacentor; species Dermacentor albipictus. The sequence goes on along the minus strand of NC_091821.1, from coordinate 72,594,980 downwards.
CCCCAAACTTTAATTTCACCCACTCCTAAATTTGAGTTGGCCCACCCCTAAATTTAACCTGACCCACCCCCAAATTTCAAGTTAGCCCACCCCCAAATTTAAGTGTAGCAACTCTCAAATTTCAAGTTGGCCCCACTCCCTTATTTGAGTTGGCCCACCCCCTAAATTTCATTTCGCCCACCCCACATTTCAAGTTGGCCCACCCACAAATTTCAGGTTGGCCTACCCACAAATTTCAGGTTGGCACGCTGACAAATTTAAGTTGGCCCACCCCCACATATCAAGTTGCCCACACTTAAATTTCAGTCGGCCCACCCCTACTATAAGCTTCCCTAAGCATTTTATAAGGAACCCTATGTATGTCTATGGGTATATTCGTTTTATTTGTTTTCCTTTCTTTAAGTTGTACCTTGTCGCCTAAAAGCTTCTAATCGTCTTCATTTACACTATCATAACGATAAATGTCTTAACTTTGCAAGTTACGCATTTTTGAGCAGATACTAGGCATTACACTTCTCGCGTCACAGGGCTGGGGCAGCTCGCCAATGAATGCTTACGCATTAAAAAAAAAAATAATAATCCCCGAGCGAATTTAGTGTTGACGAAATAGCAATTAATAATTGCCGCGAGGAGCACTGGACATGGGACAACCCGTCCTAATTTGCTTCCGAAATTTTGATCAGCACCTCAGGCATCGCTGTCGCCTCACTTGAGATGTTTTGCGCTCCAGCACGTTACATACGAACACGTGCAACTACGCGGACGACCGGGACGGCGCTGTTATAGGGCAGCGACCACCATGCGCCAGGGGCGGGTCCGGTATATGTTTAAAGCTGTACAGTGACCGCGGGGCCTTCCGAAAGACGTGCGCTTGACGTAGCTCCAGCTTTCCTGCAGCTTATTCGTTACGTAACGCTGCAGAAAATTTGAGCCGGCAAGAAAGACGCTCTAGTTTCGTACGCGCTGTGCGCAAAAATCCCATTAGGGATTAAAAAAAGAAGACGAAGAAGAAATTGCCAAGCTTTTGTGCAGCGCTTCCTGCGCATCTCCCCACGTGTGGGCCAAATTGCCTGTCACCGATAGGCCAGCGCCGTGAGCAATGGCGATGGCCGAGACAAACGCTCGCGCTCAAATTTCACCAGCGCGCACCTGTAGCCGCACGCTTTCGATTTCGCCTGGAATTCTCGCGCTTTTCCTTTTTTTCCCCTTTCTTTTGTTCACTGCGAATATTGTCTGTGCTTGTGAAAAGTATATTGTGTATTTCTGAGAGGATGCGACCGAGGATAGTTTTTCAATCCGTGGTTTAGCGTTCGTGTTCCTCGAATACGTTGTTTTTGCGAGTGTGTTCACATTAGCTGGTTATGAGGCCTGCACAATATTAATAACTAAATAATATAAAATAAGTAAATAAAGGTTGAGAGTTATAATGCATAAACTGGTCGCAAAGACACAACCAGTCAAACTACGGGCTTCGATTTTTCCAATGAATGAGACAGAGAGAAAAAAAAAAGAAAGCAAGAAGGGCTGTTAACGAGGAAATAGTCTGGTTGGCTACCCTACGCTTGTGGCAAGGGAAAGTGGGGAATTAAAAGGAGAGGGAGGAAGGTGGTGAATGTGTACACGTGCGCGCACAGCGCCGCGCAGTCAAAGGCACTCGCACAAGCAAGTCGTCGTTAAAAACACTGCTTTCACTGCCTTCATGGGCCGATGATCGATGGGGATGGTTTTCCATAGCGTTTGTCCCGACAGTCAACGATCGTCTAGTCGCCGCAGTGCATTGGACACTGATTATCTTTGTATGTCAAATCGAGGACATAGGAAAAATCCAAGTCATACACACACTGCCCCACACACACCCTAAAACTAGCCCGACTGGTTCTAGAATGTATGTATGGGACGCGAAGCATGCGAAATAAAAAAAAAGAACTGAAGTCCCACGAAGTCAGGGCACACATCGCTTCGCAATTAAAGCTTCAGTGCGTTGTAAACCTTGCGATCCACGCAGTGATCTATTAAATTATAAGCACAAGCCTTAACAGAGCAGGTCCCGCGTACCGCAAACTTTTGTGACCGACTGGAAACTGCTTGTTTCTCAAAGAACAACCGTGACGCTCCACATTGCTGAGTTCTGTTCAGCTCTTTTTCTAAATTGCATGCTCTACACGTGACAGGTTGATGTTCTGCTTCTTTCGGCTATTCTATTTCTATAGATTTCGCAGCTAGATAACAAATACATTAAATGCACTAACAAATTGCCGCTGACTGGGCTTCTCAAACCGGCGGCTGAGCGTTCCTCGCAGTATTTCCCTTTGCTGTTCCTCAACGTTCGCAGGCAGACAGCCGTCGGCGACGGAGAATGCCGAGCTTATTTGGATACGATGCATCCTGGGCTCATCGGTCGAGAAGCGTGAGAAGGCAGGCGTGGGATGAGACAGAGGCAGAAAAAAAAACAGCACATATGGCAAACTAACGCCAGGGCTCGGTGATAGTCTCGCTGAGGGATAGCGTGGTGCGAATGTTCCCATGGATGCGGTCGATGCAGCGGCAAGGTGCTATTGCGTTCTGTCTGCCTTGGTTTTGTCCTCTTGTTTCTTGCCGACGGGAAACAATAGCGTATGACCTCGGAACAGCTAGTACCTTATTGTGTACTCCCATTCTCGCTGCGGCGGCACGATACATGTCCCGCCAACGCTCAAATAGAACCATGCAGTAAGAATGAGTTCGCTGCATTCTGTTGTAGACCCGGTACAGTTGTGAATTTCAGGGGATACGCGGCGATTGTTTGGGTCATCGACCAACACGTACAACACAAACCTGCGGGAACACCGCCACCAACACCTCTTTCAGTCTGCATTTCCTTCATAAATGCCTTTTTGATTACATTTCTTGAGTAGCGTCTTTTTATGAGACCGTTAACTGGGCGTGTGGTGCAGTCTCAGGCTGTTCTATTCTGCTATTAATGGCTTGCTACTCATAGGCGTGGATATGGAAAATGTGCCTCAATGTTGCATTTCTGATTGCTCGGACGCACGCACGCACGCACACGCACGCGTATATAGAGATAAATGTAAGAAAAAAAGACGAGACAAGAAACGGCTCGCGCCGTTTGACGCGAGAGTGGCTGCCACAGTCGGCGTGATAATCAACAGTATGATTAATAATTAACATACACTAATTAATAGACATCTCATTATTTTAGGGAGCGTGTTGTAAGCTTCATAATTGAAATCAACCAGTTCTCAAATCATAATATTTCGCAACAAACTTGGGGCCGAATTCACAAAGCTTTTCGTTCGTAGTGCTGTCTATCATTGGCTGATTGCCTTCGCTAATAATATGTCCCACATCGCCATGGACTGACACTAACGCTTTTAGCGTAAGGGCGTTTTTGTGAATACGGGCCTTGGTGCGTAGCTCCAGTTTCGAGAAATAAACACTCCAAATCTGTAGCGAGATGTATTACTGCTATAGTTGATATTTCCGCGCTGTTCAAAAATGCAGTACGGAACGCTCTTAAATGGTGTGTATAGCAGTGCCTATCGCAGCGCCGTTACCCTGCACGATTTTCTTTTTTTTTTTTTTTTGTCTGAGAACTCGCGCTCGTGCAACTCGCTGATGAGACTGAGTGCATCGGCGTGACAGCAGCACGGGCGTGAGAAATTGGGCTTCCGCAGTGCGAGTGTGCGACTGCACCTGAGCGCCGGGAATAGTGACACTCAGACGTGCCGGTTGCATATATAGACGTCGGCGGCACATGCACAACAGCCCGCTTCTTACATGGCACACGTAATCGCGATCCAAAGGAAGCGCTCCAGCTTTCCTTCATTTTTTTTTTCTTTTTGGCGGCGTGCTTGTCTTTCTCGGCTCGTGTTCGCACGCATGACGACTACCGGATTCCCACCCTTGGTGGCGCAGTGACTTTGGCGTTGCGTTGCTAGGGCCGAGAGTGCGGAGATGGACTGCCGTGCGCAGAGGGTGCATTTAGATGGGGGCGAAACTTAAAAAGAAAAAAGAAAGAAACAGAAAAAAAAAAGAAAAAAGCCGCCCGCGTACTGTGCATTGGGTGCACGTTAAAGAACCCCAGGGGGTCAAAATTAATCCCCTACTGCGGCGTGCCTCATAACCATATCGTGGTCTTAGTACTTGAAACGCCCGAAGTTAATTAATTAATCTTCTTAAGTACCGGATCTCGACTGCGCGCTTTTGCGATTTGTGCCTCACGTTGAGTTTGAGCTGACTCTAGGCGTGTTATCCATCGGCTGTGACGTCTTTTCCGGCCGATTTTCGCTTTATCACAGCGATGGGTGGATGCCCCCTTCTGTTTCCTCACGACCATGTATATAGGCTTACAATTCAGCCGGAGTGACTTGAGAACGTGCTTGTTTGAATGCATATAATAAATTTTGGTGAACATCTTTTACGGTCGATATACTTTTTCGAGAGACGAAGACCGGCGGTGCGCACACTGCGAAATTCTCATGGGACGCACACTCCACTCCGCACTGCTGTCGCTGGATAGAGTGCACAGGTTGCGTCTCCTCTCTCTCATTATATCGTTTTTTCTCTTCGCTGGCGTATATTTTCTAAATGTCGCGTGATCCGGGTGCTTTTATGGGACATCTAGCGGCAACAGACGTCTGTGGGCCTTGCTAGTACAGGGATGGTCGGACAAAGACAAATCGTCTCTCGTGAGGTCGGTTAATCCGCACCGAAGTTGACACCTCGCCCCATTTGAATATGGTGTTGCGAAAGGAGGTTGTTTGCGTACCGCTCAAGAGCATTTACATTATACAGCGTTCATGGTACTCTTGGGCGATTCTGTTTCTCTTGGAGTAAGTTTCAGCCAGACAGTCCCGGGCTATCATATATACACTATAGCGGCGGGCTCCGAAGTTTGCCGACGGCACCGAATTGACCCTTTTTGCGAACGCACACCGCGAGACACGTTTTAACTGGTTGCGTGTCCCGGTATGGAAAGCAGGTCGTCCTGTACTTTTAAAAAGAAAAAAAGAAAAACGTTTTCGTGTTTCATTCCCCATTGACCGGCTCCTGGCTGTGATAGCGGCGTGCTGCTTTGCCGCGTGACCTATGGGCTTGGGAGGAGGGACGGCAAAGCCGTTGAGGGATTCCCCGGTCATGATCCAAGCGTTGGGGCACGATGAGCCCGCGCCTGCGTGTCGACTGTGTGCGCATATTAGTATAGTTACTCGGGAGAGCGTCGCTGCTTTCGAGCGTGAAGCGCAAAAGGCGGCGCGATAATAGCATTGACCTCGTGACTGCAGGAACGAGATTGTACCACTCGGATGCAGGGTGCGGCGAGTATCCGCGGGAAGTCTGTGACACATACAACTATGGCACAGCCATCGTCGTTGCTGTGCATACTTGAGTGCGTCGCTCGGGATACGTTCGACGAAAACAGAAGGCACTCAGCCCTGTTCTTGTTGTCAGTGTTGCTATTATTCTTGTACATGCAGCAGCATGGCTCTTCGGCATGGAAGCCTAAACGATAAAGTAAGAAGGGCGGCGGGTCTATAATCGGCGGAATTTTATTTTATTTTCAAAAACTCTAAAAGGCCTACAACTAACGCTATACATGCGCATGGATGTGGATCGCTGTAAAGGCGCGCTTCTGGTGTGAGCATACGGCGACTCTTGCAGAGGGCGCTGTCGCTGCGCGTTGGCCGTTCTTGTGCTGGAGCAGACGACAGGGATGTACGGGAACATCATCATTTTGCTCGAACAGCACGCAAAGGTATTGCGCCATAAGGTCTCGCCGCCGCTCCGCGTTGTTCGTGTGGGCGCTTAGCAGGCGCGCCAGGCAGCCCGCGTGCGGATGGAGAACCATCGGTCTTCGCCGACGTCGTGGCCACCGGTGCCGCCGCACTTTCGGCGGCGACGTACGCGCACTGCCTGTGCGTGGCCCATTGCGCGGCGTTTGCCGGAAGCACGCACACACGTGGGCGTTTTGCGCCGCCTGCCTTTGTAGGCTGAAAATGGCTCCGCGCGTATATACGTGTTTTCGACCGCCGCGCGCACTTCAAGTTAAAAGGACAAGTGACGTCGACGAGCGGCCTCCCTGACACTTTACCGCCGTTCAGATTGGGCAGCTGCGTCCGCTTGACCATTTCCATAGATGTCATAGTCACTATGGACCAACATTTAAATAGTATACCGTGTCCTTCATCAACTACTCGATGGTGCACTTGTCTGATCTTTGCGACGAGCTGATCGTGCGATCCGTGACGTAGTGCGGAGAGCAATCTCCGAAGGGCTCAGAAGATTGACCACAGATGGGGTGGTTTCTCCTGAATGAAATCAAGAGCTGCACGGAGGGCTACCAGCTGAGCAGCTGCACTTGTTAGATGTGACGTCGTTAGCTGTATTTTCACTGATGATCTTGCTCACCGCGGTAGCTGAACTTCTAAGCGTGACTAAGCCATCGGTGTAAACATGTAGGCGGCCACTGTGCATCTCACGTAAAAGTTGTAGTATGGCTTGTTTTGAAGGCAAACAATGACATCTTAGCTTTCTTCGTGATTTTTGGGATGGTGATGCGTACTTCACAAGCTTGCAATGAAACGAAACGCATTAAAGAACAAATGGCACGGATATCAATCGAACTGCGGTTACAAGCGTATCGATTGGGGATATAAAGCGTTGTTTATAGCCTATATACGCTGAAAAACATTGATAGATCATATGTTCAGGGCCGCTCGCGGGAAGGTGAGGTGGGGGAGAGGGGGGAAGACGACGGAACGCGTTTACTCTTTTCTAATGTCCCGTCGCACTATTCGCCAATCTCCCACAATCGGTATATTCCGTACGCTTTTAATTAAACCGCCTTTCCTGCGCACGCAATAAAGCTCAATATCCAGTGTTGCCTTACCCAGGCGTGCGAACCGCTAAGAACAAATCTTTTCTGTTGAAGTTGCGCTCAAGTCTTTTACGTCATAAAGAAACCCGCAGCGCGCATTTCGTTCCCTCGTGGAGAACTTGACTCGTAGGCAAGATGTCGTCTGGCAGCGATCGCGTAATTACCTGCTCGGTACATTACTTTCGTTTCTGTTGACAAAGGCTAGCGTTACGTGCGGGTGGGTGTAGCGAACGTTTCGCTTTACTCACGTGAAGAAATGCTTGGGTTTGTGTATATCCTCTGTCAACCTAATAGATAGAAGGCGCTGACGCGAGCAGAGGTGGTTTTTCAGGTTCGGCTGTGTTCAGTCTTTCTCTTTCTTTCTTTCTTTCTTTCTTTCTTTCTTTCTTTCTTTCTTTCTTTCTTTCTTTCTTTCTTTCTTTCTTTCTTTCTTACCATAGCACGACGAAAGATGCGCAAAAGTCGCGGCCGGCATTCTCTTGAAATCGTCGATCGAAGCCGTGGTATTTCAATCTTACTGTATAATGTCAGTACTGTATAAGATATGTACACACGCACTGAGAAAAAGGTGTGCGTGTGTGGATGGAGGAGCATAGTTGAGTGAGTGAGTGAGTGAGTGAGTGAGTGAGTGAGTGAGTGAGTGAGTGAGTGAGTGAGTGAGTGAGTGAGTGAGTGAGTGAGTGAGTGAGTGAGTGAGTGATTTGGATGAAGTTAGAAAAGCTGGTAACTATGGAGTCACAAACACAAAGAATAAATTGTTTAATGATCAAAGGATGTGAGACGATATGAAAGACATTCGAACAACAAAAGCATATTTATTTCGCAAGCGTGCTTTTAAACAGTCAGTATAGAAAAATAACACAGATCACCTGTGCCCATTGACTGCGGCTGTCAGTGCGTTTCCGGTTCTCCGCATTCGATTTCCTCCAATGTCCAATAGATAACTCCAAGAGGCAGGACGTCGAAAATTAAGCCGTTCGAGTAGCTGCCTTCGTCTATAATCGTTCTTAATCTGGCGAAGCGTCCATCCAGTGGCATATTCGCGCTGGGTGCGCGGGTATGGCAGTAATTCCGACCTTTTTACACGGCCGATAATCGGACGTGCCGCGTTGTTTCGCTCCGCCACGAAATGAACCGTTTCCGAGCGAAAACTGACCTTCTCCAGGGCTTTAATTCAGCGGTGGGCTGCCTGAATGTGCGCCTTCTGTTGTTGAGTCGAGAGCCGTGGTTCCTTGCCCTACGTGCCCCCTTGCTCTGTAGCGCAATGGTCGGATAGCCCCACACGCACGGATTGTTCCCGAGCAATCAGGATTAAACAATCGCAGCAGCGCTCTATACAGTCCCGCCAGCGAGTTGACCTTCGAGTGAATTGCGGGAGTTGAGTACAGGCAGGCACACTGCGAGCAGGTTACCTCCCCGCGCGGGAACATCGCTTGTACTGGGATCAGTAATTATTCTGCGCTGTGTGCTTCGCACTCTAAATGCGTCGTCTTTAGTTTTCACTAGCAACGCTGCGCATGCAGCACGTGCATGCACTGTCGGAGCCCACAAATCAATGCAACTACTTATATGTCGTGAAGGCCGGAAGGTTTCCATCTAACCTGCTGCTTCTTGGCTCGCTCGATTGTTAGCCACTTTCCGGTGCGAGCTGGTCACGGAGCCTCCCACTGGGCATTGCAGTGCATTATTTTATTGCAGCGTTGTCTGTATCTCTATCTCTCTCCTCTCTCTCTCGTATAGGTCGTTAGGCCCATCTCGTTACTTATTTCGGGCCCTTTGACCTATACCACCGAGTGGTTATAGCGACCGAAAAACGTCCGCATTATTATTATTACTTTTTCTCTCTCTTGCCTCATGCACTCTGCGTTAGATGTGTCTTGTTGCCGCACATCGTCTGCTTTGTAAAGCCAGTGAACTTACCTGTTTTTCTTTGCAGTAAAATTTCGTGCTGATCTGACATGTGAAGAGTGAACAAAACACGCCTCCCTACTTTCTCTCTTTTTTTTTTTGTGCCATTAAGCGTGACTTTCAACTGCTGCGCAACAAAAGTAGTGTAAGGCTCGTTTACTGGCCATTCGACGCATGCATATGAATGAAGACGACTGCATGCATAAATTATCTCGCTCGTAATTAATGTCAGCTTCCGTGAGAAGACACAAGACCGTCGTCAGAATTCTTCACTGGTACCACATCCCTTGTGTAGACACTATAATGACTGTGTGTGCCGTTCATTGCTGCACATTTATTGGGTCGTCCGTATGCTTTACATCTGATGCCACGAATCCAAGCGAAACGCTGCTAGAACTTTTTGAGCCGCTACACAAGGCAGCAATTTGTGCGCTTTGCTGTGAGGTTGGAGAGTGGGGTGTCGTACCTTCGTTTGACACGTGTATAGAGCTCTCAACGAAAGAAATTCGGATCCCTGCGATGCTCGGTGCGGCTCTTGCCATATCAGCCGCTCTCTTCGTCTCCCCGCAGTGAACACTCTCACTAATCTCCCTATCGTTGTCACAATGCAAAGATAATAAGCTTCTCGCACTGCGGTCCTTGCCGCGGGAGTGACCCAAGCGGCGCGAATTCCACGAAGCGAATTTCGCTTAATGCACAAGCCGCACAGAATCTCAAGCCGAAAAGGCACGCTGAGCGCATCAACTCTCGCTTTCCGGTAACCGCTTCATTACCGCTCTGCGACGGAGGTCGTCTGCTCCTCGGAGGAACGACCGCAGTTTCGGGCGACGTTAGCGGTGGCAGTCATGAAATGGTTACCGACCGCCTACGCATAGTACCCGTAACGACAGTCCTTCTCTCGCCGTCTTCCTTTCCGCGCCCCTACATCGCGAAAGCATTATTCCCTGCTGTCAGATGGACTGAAGGTGGAACGTGTCCTGCTCTTCTAATAGCTTTCACCTCAGCCGACGTTTTCAAAGAACGAAAGGAGGGAAGGAGCACTTCTACTGAACCCAAGATAGATATAATATAGGGGCCATTTAGGTTCATTCCTCGAGAAAAAGACCCGCCGTGGTTGCTGGGTGGCTTTGGCGTTGCCCTGCTAAGAACGAAGTCGCGGGGTCAAATCCCGGCCGCGGCGGCCGCATTAGGATGGGAACAAAATGCAAAAACGTCCGTGCACCGTGCTTTGGGTGCACAATAAAGGAATCCAGGAGGTCCAAATTATTCCGGAGTCCCCCACTACGGCCTGCCTCATAATCAGATCGCAGTTTTGGCACATAAATCTCCAGCATTTATTTTTTTTTTTCCTCGAGAAAAATTCCAGCCGAGGCCCTCTATTTATTGCGCTTCAGCGCCGTGGGGGTAAAGGGTGTAGTCAACGAGACGTCCATCTTTTCCGGGGTGTCGCACTAATAATTTCCCAACGTATTACTACTTGGGGTGCAGGTGAAACTGTATGCGTATGCGTTTCTCCGTTATTACATGTTTTCTTTTGTATTCTAGAATATGATTCACTTGAATTTAAGATACACTAAAATCAAATAAAGAGCGGAGCTAAATTGAGCTGAAGCGGTATAGATGACTTCGCCAAGGGATCAAAAACGCTGTTTCCCAGTGTAAAGGTTTTAGAAAGGAAGACACACCAGAGAACTTATATGAGAGGGAAGGCAGAGTGGTCGACCTGATATAAAGCTTGTGTAGCCCGGTTGACGTGCACAGGTGGAAGGGTGAGCAGGACAAAGAGGAGGATATGCAATAAGCAAAATTATGTAAACGTTCGACAGGATTGCCTATGCTACTGTAAAAATGCGATACCTTGACGTAACATGTCCAGTTCTCGTAAAATGTAGTTAACCGTTGTTTCGCTGCTACAGATGACAGGCGCCGGCTTGTTCGCTCAATTAGCCATTTGACGCTTTCGCATCAAAAGTTGGATCACGTTATATTACAATATGAAAAAAAAATGCAGTTTGTCCAGTTCAATAGGATTTCCTTATGCTTCCATATGCTGACGTCGCGTGTGTAGCAATAGTAACCACCTAAGAGGTAAAAACGAAATCAGGAAAAAAACAATTTATGTGAACTCATAGGGACAGCTCCTTACTTTTCGAAGCGAGATCAGGATGCGTTAGAAAGCATGGTTATAAAGCGAGGTACACCAAGGAGGAAGAAGCGTGGGCTTACTGCGGTAAGGCTATATAAGGAAACGATGGAAACATTTCTTTTTTTTTTCCCCCTTTAGAAAGTGAAGATATCTACTCAGCTGTCGGTTTAGGCTCCTCTGGCCTCCTTGAAGCCTTTGGGTTCAGGGATAGCAGGGGGAAAGTAAACAGGTCCACAATAGAGATTAGTAAAAGGCGAGTGGAGTTTCGGTGGCAGAAAAATATGGAGACCACAAACAACGGGGTCGTACAAAAACAAAATTCCCTATAGTGGTTCAGAAAGTTTGATGCTGGAAATTCTAGCGTGGGTATGACATTAGGCGAAATAAGAACAAGAGCTTGGTGGCGCAACCCACCGCTCCGTTTCAAAGGGGACGCTCATAGCATTCATCCTAGAGTTGTAGCATATACAGTAACTCTAATCCATCCATCCATCCACCCAGCGCCCTCTATGATCGTGCCTTGTGCTAAAGGTAGCCAGCACGTATTGTCCGGCAGAGCATTGCCCCAATAAACGTGAGAAAAAAAAATAACGGAAAATGTTAACCTCTACTGCAGAAAATGTATTTCACTGGAAGAAGCAGAGATTATTTCACTTCAAAAAATTACCTTTTCTGCTTGAGGTCACAGGCAGAATATTTCTCGATTTTAACAGAATTGGTCCTCATACGGTGCAATCAAAAGTTTGTCGTCACTATTGTGAGCGAAATGATATTTATTCATCTCTTTATTGTCCTCAGTTAGCATTCCTGCGCAGCGTCACCAGGCACGCAAGTATGAGTAGATACATGTCGTATGCACGCGCCAATTGGTCCTAGTATCTGGATAAGATGCCGCTGCAATCAAAGGAAGTGATGCCGCTCAGAGCATGGCTCTATATATGTATACTCGTAGAGTGCATAACTCTACGAGACACGCGCGTAGTACGGGGTGTCTTGGTGCCAGATGAATTGTCAGTGGTCGCATAGCATATGTTTTATGTAGTGTGTTTATCTGTACGTGTATGATCTGGTACAACCGCATCCCAGCGTTTGACTATTTCCTACTACATCAAGGCTAGTCATGAGGGGAGTAAAAGTTAAACCCTTAATAAAATTATCTATTTATTATTTATTCCTTTCTCTGTAGAATTACAGAAAAGAAATGAACACATTATTTTGGTGAAATAAAACAAAATTTTGCGTCCTTTGGGCGTTATCTTGTCCCACAACAATAATCGTCATTTGGCTTGCATGCGTTTCCCTCCTTGAAGACTCTGCGCTCGCTACCTTCCTGTCAATAGACAGCTTTAGTTTAGCGTTTGCAACCGAACGTAAAAGCATTACGTACGTAAAGAAATAGCGTCGTCCTCGCTGCGCATGCTCGGAACGTTATTGGGTTTCTGCGGTTTACGCGCGCTATGATAACAAACGTTATTTGGCAAGTTTAACGTCCGTAATCTTTACGGACGCTAAGAAATAGCGTTGTCGAACATGGCGGCACCCATGGCTCCCGCTTCAGCGTGAATTCTCGTAATGGCTACGCTCTCGTGATCACTCGCATTGATCGCCAGTAACTGTTGAAATGAGCTTTCGCTTTCTCTAAACTCACCTGAAAGGTTAGTTATGAGCGCATAGCACGTCCATTTTCTGAGATCGTTCGGCGATTCTGGCGCCCGTCCACATAGCAACAGCAGGAGGGTTGCTAATCGACCGTCTTGGCTTGGATACGTTTGGCACGAGGCACCAGACGGCGCCCTGTTTTATAACGTTTTCTTTACGTTTGTGTTTCCGTAAGGTAAACTAAAAGACTTGAAAGGACACGCACCGTAACGTCCCGCAAAGGGTTTTATGTTTAACGTACGTAAGGCGACAAACGCTATTCTAAAACTGTCTTAATAATGCAGTGTCACACTGTTAACGAGCATACGGTTCGTAAACTGAAGTACCGGGCGCGCAGCGTTAAAAAAAGAAAAGGCGCGCGAGATAGATGCCGATTATCATTGCGGGACAAGATAAGCCACAGTGGCTGCAAATCTTTCTTGGGGTGAAGATTTTTAACCGTGTATAGGCCTCGTTACCACGCAATCCACCGCGTTCGTCACGAGCGATTTGAATCGGTATAGAAAATCGTGCGGCCTCTTCAGTCGCGGTTTTCTCTGGAAGCACGTACATAATACTTGGCGTGGGACAAACGTTGCGTAGTATATATAGTCTATTAACAGTATAGGTTAATTCAATGTTTGATTCTTGTTTCCCATTTTACTTACGTACTCCTGGCCGCTAGCCCAACAGCCATGGAGTCGCTCGTGCCTGCGTACATACTTGTGCATTTGAACCTCCAAGGTGCGATACCCTGTGCAGGCGAGAGAAGGCGTGCGCAGTGCTCATGCAGCCAAGTGCCGATGCTCGGTCGTACGCAGCCCCTGGCCTGTCGGCTAACAGCGCTCCGCGCAGCGACGCTTCCCTCCGGCGGAAGCGTCATTTCCGCGCGCCATCACTCGCATGGGTGCCTCTCGGGCAAATCGAGCTCATCGCGGTAACCCGTGTAGCGCGCAGCGAGAAAAGGCAATAGACAATAAACATGCATGCTTCTCTTGCCTCTGTGAGCTTACTGCGCGGCCTTATATAATGAAATGTCGGCGCTCTTCTCACGACTCGCTGCATTTTCCTTGCTGCATTTCCTTTAAGTTTGCCTGTTCAGGCTTAGCCGAGCTAGATGAAAGCGATCCTATACGCGGCATACTTTTGCGAAGAGGTGTTTTACACCTCTTCGCAAAAGTGTGCCGCGTATAGGATGTATAGGATAGGACTGACGCCATCTTTTAGATGGCGTCAGTCTGTTTTGTACTTTGCTTTTTCCACCCCCCGCGTCGCTTTTTCAGCAAATCACGTCAGCGGCAAGCCAAAATCGATCTGTTTGCTCGGTTTGCTCGACACGAACGCCATCGCCTTCAAATCGCGCGCGACTACGTACCATTCGTGCAGTTGGGTGATAGGGCCTTTTCATTGTCCATGTGCTTTAGCGGTAATACACTCACTGCATTCGCTGAAGCTCTAGCTGCTTCTTTCGCGTTTTTCCTCGTGAAAGACGTCGTCGTACATATTTATTTATTTATTTATTTATTTATTTACTTACTTACTTATTTATTTACTTATTTTCATAGATGCGAGTTGTATTGCCCAGCCCCTCTTGTGCCGCGCATTCGCCGCACACTTAGACCCGTGTTCTTGTTTTATAGGCTTAGATGCGCATTTATTTTGCGCTATTCTTCTTTGGCTGTTGACCGTTTTATTTTGGCGCTATGTCGCAACGTAGAGTCGTTTCCTTTTCGACTCCTTCACTGGCGAGTAATTCCGTTGAGTTGGCTGCAGACCTTGTATGGGTACAGTATGCGCCTACTGAATTGTGCAGTGACCACTGCTGTAGGCAACGTTACCGCGCGTGAGCGTGTGTGCTCTAGAAAGCCCTTGGATGTAGTAGCTTTGTAAGCTTCTCGCTTCCGGCCTGCGTGTAACGCAAACCGAGCTCTGCCGCCTGCAGAACAAACAGGCTGAATAACGTGTATATACAAAGACCTCGCTTAAAGAAAGATCGCGCAAGGCGCTTCATAGCCGACTGTAAGCTCTTTCTCTCTCTCGTGTGTACACTCGTCTTCTTATCCTGTCAGCCACGGACCCTGGGTTTCCCGCCCATGTGCACCCACGGCTGCGTCGCGCCTGACAGCGGTGTCGTGCACATCATCGTCGCCCTGCTGGACGAGGCCGGCGCGGCGCGTCTCTGTCCGTCGCTCTCGCCTCTCGTTCCGACGCTGCCAGCGCTCGTGTTTGTTCGCGCCCATGCGTGAAAGGATTTACGCGCTTTCCGGTGCTTTTCTTCTGTATGCCTCCTCGACGAGAAGGAAGCCAAGCAAGGCGGAGCAGCCGCGACAAATATTCGCCCGCGCCTCCGCATTCGTTCCCGTCAGACCGAGGAGAGTGTGTACTTTTATTAATGTTCTCATTGTTTACTCAAAAGCCCACCACCTGATAAGCAGCCAATTGGCGTGCGCATTTTCTTTTTCCGCGGCACCCATGGGCGCCCTGGTTTCTGCTCGCAAGTTTACTTTTCTGCAAGCGGTTTGTGTAGGCTCCTTTGGATGGCCGTGCCCACCCCCCTTTCTTGGTCCTCCTCGTCGACGGGACGTTATTTCACCTCGTCGCCTAGCAACCGAATACGTCAGCCAGGAGCCGCAGCTGTAGTTGCGATGCGAGGAACGCTATTTGATGATAACCAAAGCGGGTGCCTCGTTTCAGTTATTTATGCGCGAACCTCTTGGCCTTATTTACAATATCTTGCGTGTTTTCCGTAGTTGCTCTCGGAAGGTGTCCGCCTCTTTCTTTTCGTTTCTCTTTCCCTCTCGTTCTTCTTTCTAATATTTCTCTTTTTTTCCTCGTCGCTCTGCTTCTACGTATTTCAACGTTCGCGTATGGGCATGCGGGCGCCAACTCTGTTGGTCTGCAATGAGCTGAAGACAGCGCGTGTCTTGTATCTGTAGGAACCACTGATCTTTACTGTGGTAAGAACTGTACGCTGTATGTGTATACCGGGTGTCCCAGTAAACTTCGACCAAGATAAAAAAAAAAAAATACCACGAGCTCTAGAGAAATCATACCGTCTGCAGAGTAGCGGCCGTCGCATGTACTTACAGTCAGTATGCTTTTTAATCACGAAGTATTAACTAATTGCTTTTTATTTAGTGAACTTTCTCATTATTGTTTGAATCGCAAACATGTCAATACAAAGTTGTAGAGCACCTTAAATAACCTCTGAATCGCGTTTATTTGGTGCTGAAGTGTACCTGGTTGTATTTTTCCAAGAAAAAGCAAAAGCCCGCAAAATACGCGAAATATTAAATACGTGCGTGCTCGCGTGCCACTACTCAAGCCCCTCCAAGCAACCTTTGAAAGATATACGGCTGCATTCCTTTATCGCCACATCGTATCAGGCTTCGTCATGTAAGATGGCTCGAGAGGCTTCGCGACCTAACTAGCGTAATGGGATAAGCGTCAGCATCTGCGGACGCAAGAATGTTGTGCTCGATCATGAGGTATTCGTGATAGCTTTAACCTTCGCGTATCACGAAACAAAGCTACAATAGAAATTCAACCAATGTTTAAAAAAGAACAGTGTGCGAAAGAGCGCGAGAAAAGAAAGGGGCAGCTCTCGGAATAACAGGAAAGAGCTACTCAGGAGTTTATTTCAATAAAAAATAAACCAAAATCACGTAAGGCGTCTCAGCCGCCCGCAAAGAAACATCCAAAGGTGCAACTGGTTTAGCCATTTACCTTTTTTTTTTTAACTCCGGGAAAGAGATAAAACAAAGCAGTTTTTAACCTATTTCTATCTTAGTCGCAAGCTTTTTTTTATGTAAGGATAGGGTGATATCATGAAGGCGCGTTAACAGTCACGTTTTACACCAGTTTTGGTGGTCAAATGCAAATTAATGAGAATTACACGCATGACTAAACAAATCACTCCGTGTTCATACTCCCTTAATGACACACCGCTCACCCGCGTTAGCAAGTTTAAGTACATTGGTGTTCAAGTAACAGATGATCTGTCCTGGAAGGCGCACATTGAATATATTACTAACAATGCCAACCGCATGCTTGGTTTCATTCGTCGCAACTTTTCCTTTGCCCCTATCCCCTTAAAACTGCTGCTCGATAAGCACACTAGTGCGTTCGAAGACTGAATACGCTGCATCAATATGAGATCCATACACTAACTCTCTCATTGCAATGCTCGAATCAGTTCAGAATCGCTCTGCTGGATATATAATGTCTAATTACTCCCGTCATGCTAGTGTTTCAGGAATTAAAAAAAATTTAAAAAAAAACACGTGGGCGGATCGAAGCTTTAGCTCGGGCCCAACTCCGACGCGGCCTATTCAAATACATGCGATACGCAAAGACGCTTTTCTGAGATAACCGCTTGACCGATATTAATTAAATTTGTTGTATTTGAAGGAGAAAGTTAAATTGTAGTGACTGTTGGAAGCGGAATTTCAGTTTAGAGCCCGAATTTTGATTAAAAGATCTTCCGAAATTCAGAAGTTTGAAAAAAATAGAAGCACGAAGTTTACAAATTAATAGCTCTGCATCAAGAACAGCATCAAGAACAAGAACGGCATCCACTAGATCATTGAATGCGGACAAATTCGATATGTCATCTTATATCTTACGTGAATTTGTTACGTTGCGTACAAAGGTTCAGCAAAAGCCGTATTTACATATTACTGTATTTTATTTTTTTTTTAGATTCATGTGTAACATATAAATTTTGGCCGCTTGAGATGTACTATTAGATGCAATTCACAGAAGTGTGATATCGTTTTTCAGTGCTGAGTTACGAAGCTGTAAAATTGATAGTTTCGTTTTCTGAAAGCTTTCGATTTTGCCACTTTTTAATAAAACATTGACGGCCTAAATCGAAAATTCGAAACGAAGAGTCACTAGATCTCAAGTTTCTTTTTTTTTTAATGCAACAAACCTTGACAATTTAGGTGCAGTGGCTGCCGAAAAAAACGAATTCTCTTTTTACGTGTATTTAGATAGGAGCACCTATCTTAAGCTTCCTCTTAACCTGCCAGATCTTTACATACGACGGCGCATATTTCGCCTGTTTACATTTCATAAAATATATTACGCTAACAACAGCCTAAAACAATCCCTATTTACTCCTCCGGTGTACGTATCGTCTCGCAGAGATCACTACCTAGAGGTACATGTTCCACAGTGCCGGACACACCAGTACTTGAATCCCTTCGTCCCAAAAACTGCTTCGGACTGGAATCACCTGCGCTCCTCGATCGTCACCATCATCGATCCTGCGAAATTTAAGGATGCTGTTCATAGTTATCTGCTATAACCTTTCCTGTTCTCGTTTGTTTTTATTGTATTTTCCCCACTCCTCTCTGTAATGCCCGATCGGCCCTGAGAGTAATAAAAACAAATAAAAAAATGAAACGAAACACGATCAGCACGACTTTGACTTTTGCTTTGCCCTTCCGCGCTTTTTTGGACTTGGCTCATCTTCATATTCCCCCTCATTGCTATGCGACTACTTCGCCTCGATTTCATATTCATAAATCCAAGTTTTGACGCCGGTGATGACTTTTTGGAAGAATTCATTGCTGTCGTCCGAAGCTCTCCAATCAATCCAACATTCTTTTCTACGCAACTTTTGCTCAGCAGTTTCAGAACCACCATCTTTATTTACGAATATTCAGTCAAATCCGGTGAACGGGCGACTTTCCAAAATCAAGTGCTCCTAATATCATTTGTCATGCGATAGTCACTGCATGAGCACAGTAGAACGCACATGATCTACGTTTTCATCTTCTTGCGAGGTGAAGGAACGTCATGATTTCGCATCGTCCCTTGGAATCTCCATGAATTTCCCAAGAACGCTGCACCCACTTCAACATAGTTTTTTTTTTCTTTTTTTTCCTTTAGGTGATCTTTTCCATAGGCCTTTTGCAAAAGTGATGAATTTCTGCCCCATTTTTGCCCAATTTCAGAAGAAATGTGATACTGATCCTTTATTCCGTCTGTACGTCGATATCCATTTCGATAGACTAAAGGTTAGTTGCAAAAGGAGTGCACGTGTACGGTTCTGCCTTGTCATACATCAGTCTCGCTCGTACTAAAGGTCATGCGGGTCCTTTTGAGGGAAGAGAGCGAGGTAGCCGCGTTGCTACGACCTCTCCCACTTTTTCGCTGACTCACTGCATGAACTTTTGGGACATACCTCTTATACTGAGCATCGCATAACACCCCTAATAGAAGTTGTATGAGGCAGTTGTGCAGTGAAGGGAAGAAAAATACTGGGCGCTTACGCATAAATCGCTCTCTGCAGCAAATCAGTGCTCTCCTTCACCGAAGAGGCAGAGGCAGCTTCTCGGATATAAGACAATGATCAAGTCGGAAATTTAACACTGGTGCCGATGCGGCTGTAGGTTATGCACGGCATGTTGAGTATACGGTGTCCCAGGCGCATTTTATGTGCATCTGTGCAAATGTTCGCAGTGTTTGCCTATTGCACGCGTCCTTGGCGACGTTTTGTCACTGGTCGACGGACATATTTTAGTACGGGGTGCTCCTGTCCTCGTCGGTGCTCGCCACCTTGTCGAATTCCCTGCTGGCCAAGCTGCCACGTCCGGGCGGTAGTCGCCCACAGCACCGCGGAGCAGGGAAGGAATGCTCCTTCCGGCGCATTGCTGTCGGGTCCTGGGCTGGACGCCCCATCGGGTAAACAGGCCGTCCGGCCCTACGCATCTCCGATCTCCGTCCGCGCTGTCCGGCCTGCGTTGTCTATTTTTAAAGAGTGCGGGTATGCCCCACGCACCTTTCGTCGGGTGGCGCGCAATGGCTGCGGTGGCGGCCATCGGCAGCGCCAGCCCACCTCTCATTCCTCGGACGCGCATTCTTCAGCAGCCGATCACGAGCGCCACTCGGGTGCATGTATGTTCAAGGCCAGACACTGCATGTCCCTTTCGGACGAGGCTCATTTGCAGTGAATTGCGACATGGACATGATAAATTTGTTCGGTAACATAAAAAACCGTTCTTCCTTGCTGTCAGCGAAGGCTATGACGTCGTCCCTGCGGAAATTTCAGCCATACCCCCGCACGAGCAGGCCATGGTGGCCACTTGGTATCCTCTTCCACGTCGAAGCTGCAGATAATTTGTGCCTGCATTCTCGCAGTGTACAAAGATACCTTTGCCCGGTCGCTCTTTGTGTTAGAAATGAGTATACTGTATGTTCTCCGTGTCCTCCACATCCTGGCTCTATGCATAAGGTGCGCCGTGACTGATGTTTGCCTACAGCATGTAGATGTACTTCCTGAACAAGCCCTGTGCACTTACTTACACCAGCGCAGCAGGCGAACTGCGCACTTTTTGACACTTTAGCCTGTAAATGGTGCAGTGTAATGTTCAATGTATATATACACTCTGAGTTTGATGCTTCAAAGTGCAAATTTGAGAGCGGAAATATTAACGCGAAGCCCATAGTGGCGCTTTTGATGTATGCTGGAGGGAAGTTTAACCTTTAAGTTGGTTTAAGTTCAAACCAACTACTAAAGAGAAAATAATGTAGAGAAAGGCAGGGAGGTTAACCAGAGGTAGTTCCGGTTGGCTACCCTGCGCAGGGGGAAGGGTTAAGAGGGATAAAAAGAGAAACAGAGTAGAAGGGGGAGATAGAAAGAAAGGGAGACAAGCACGAACAAAGCGCGTACACTACAGAGCGGTAGGGGGCGGCATTCTTAGAGTCTGTCGTGAAGCCCCGTGGACCGCAAGAACCTTACTAGCGCGAGTAAGGCCTTCAACGCGGATGTTCTTTCGGAGCATTGGCCTAAAGCTTTTAGTTCTGAAAGTGGACGATTGTCCAACTGGTCCAGCACTCTGCACATCACTTGTCTCTCAGCACTGTATCGCGGGCAGACACAGATAATGTGTGCGAGCGTCTTGTCGATGTTACATGTGTCGCACGTGGGGCTGTTGGCCATTCCTATGAGGAAAGCATAGGCGTTTGTAAAGGCAACGCCTAGCCACAGACGGTAGAGCATAGTCTGGTCACGTCGGGGTAATCCAGGCGGGAGGTGTATCCGCATGTCCGGAGACAACGAACGCAACCGACACATTGTAATTTACTCATTATTACACTCTAAGAAAAGTACCGGAGAAAACGGGAGTAATTGCACAATTAAATGACGTCCACGCTAGCGGCACTTGCCGTAACGGTGAACCGGCCTCCAGTGCCGTTGAACGTCTGCCGCGCGAGCGGTGTCCAAAGTAGACGGCAGTTCGGCCGGCGCACCGCCCGCCGCACGACCGACGGGCCAGTCGACGACATCAAAGATGCGCGCCCGGCGACGCAAACATAGGCTGCAGCTTCTGCTCCAAGCAATATAATTTTACCTAGATGAAGTGATGCGAAAATTGTACATTTTATGAGAAACGATATCCACTGCCAAACGTTAAACACGAGAGAGAGCGCCGATATTTGTCGAGCTCAGCTGCAGCTGGGCACGGCTACCGACAGCAGACGACCGCCTCGGCTGTGCTCGAATCGAAGCCGACAATACCGCTAATATTAGCGTATTTTCTTCTTTGTCTATAATTATGACGAATTCTTCTTTGTCTATAATTATGACGAAGAGCGACAACAACGGTAAGAAAATATTGCGGCTTGTAAGCGTCGGTGATTCATTCCGAAGCGCCGTCAGCTTTAGCTTTGAAGTGAACCGGAGAAGGCGATGATATCGGCGCCGCCGAGCGATCAGCGGCGGTAAGGCTGGCGTCGGTGCCAGAGTCGCCACTCCTCGGTCGCTGATTCGCCACTTCGCTGTACCGCTGCTGCGCAAATAGGTCCCGGGCCCATCCTCTCTACGGCGAGGAAATCTCGCCGTTCTAAACCACCGTCGAACGGCGGTCCGCGAACGGCAAACGGCGTGCGGCGAGTTGCCGTGATGGTAACGTGGACGGGCCTTTTTCAGTCTTAAAAGGGGCGCTTTCGTCCCTCAAGGGACTAACTGTAGCAGTGTGCGTGCCGTGTGCAAATTTGGGAAAGTAAGTGCCTAGTCCCTGGTTGGAAAGAGAGGAACGGGAGGACGGACCGGCGACAGTTACTCCCCATGCAGTCCTCTGTTTTCCTCCGTTTGGTGGAGTGATGCGGCGAAAACATTATTGTCCATAATCACCAATAATTTGAAGTTCGTGCACTGTCTATTGAACTACATGAAAAGCAGTTCTTTGGCCCTTCGGGAGAAAATTGCGTGAAATCTGAAAAGAGGAATGTGAAGGGCTATGCACTTCATGTGCCCACCATATGTGAACGATACACATTAAACGCGCGAGTCATTAATGGACTGCCAGATAGATGTTCTTGGTCAATAGTACCTAGGTTCATCTGTTCCAAGGAGATTAGAAACATAAGTAACAGGTGTAGCTCAAACGGGGTACGCTGAGCGACCGAGAGGTTGACCTTCTCTGTCGTCTTGCCGGTTGCGCTCGCCACACGTATACATCACGTTATGTGTCTCAGTTTAAATCATCCTAAGAATTACCGGGCAGCTTTCTTTTTGCAGCCGCTTATGGTTGCAAGTACAAGTGACGTTAAACTCTCGCCCCATAGCATACACAAAATGCCGAGTCTTTCTTGTACTGCCGCACCTGCGCTCAGACGGTTTACGTGGTCTCAATATCCTGTCTCGTTAACTGAACTGTCATGGTGTAATCATTTGAGCGAAATGCGATCTTGAGGAAATTGTTCTTTCTGCATTTCGGCCTTGCATACGAGTTTTCCATAGGCTGTGCATGCCTATCAGTAAAAAACATATCGTATGGTGCATAATCACACGGAACAAGATATTGGATACTGTGACAATTTAGATCGAAAGATTTTTGCGAATTTCTTTCGAGGAAATCCGAGAATAAGATGGCATCTTTACAATCAATAAAACAGTGTTCAATAGTTTCAGGCACGTCACAAAGGCTACAGTTAATACGAAACGAAAATACTCCTTTTCCGAAGCCATGTTCTAACCGGCAAGGTTTCAGTGTGTGATTTGTAAAAAAGTTTTTGTAGAAGGTGGAACTGGCATTTTGCGCACGCTTGCAAGTACATCACGTCCTGGTAATCTGATGTATAGTGATCGATAAAACGGCGGCGGTAACAACATCAATAATAAATCTTGTAGAGATTTTTTTGTGACACAGTGAATAAATAATTGTTAGAGAAACGAACAGTGAGCTAAGCAATAGAAAAATAAACCTCACGCATGAACGCCCATAAACAAATTCTGGAAAGAAAATTTTTAACACCACCACCAATTTTGGCAGAACATGAACCAGGTTAACCTGCGGAAAAATTCGTATTACCGTATGAGAACTATCCCGAACAAAGATAAAGTGCGAGTCTAACTGTCGCATACACAAATGGATAAACCCTAACCCTCCAGCACTTATTAATTCAAATTTAATTTATGTCATTTCGTCGTTTTCTCGTATTTTTTCTTCATGACCAGAAATAAGGGAGGACAAGTTGTTACAATTTTCTTCATCTGAAACTGTGTTTGGCTATTGCAAAGCTAACGAGCCGCGAGCCTAACCTAACTGGCCTCTCTGCAGGCGTTCACGGTTCGTTGACCACAAGGAAAACTTCAATTGCTTTCCACGTTTGCGTGTCTCTTGTAAGCATCATGCTGTGGCTTTTGCTGAATAGAAGTGAGGCGTGCAGACAGGACACAAGAGTAGAGAAGTGGACAACACGAACGCCGAACACGAACGCCACTTCTCTGCTCTTGTGTCCTGTCTGCACGCCTCACTTCTATTTTGCATGATGAATCCTTACCAACTAGCTCAGCTTTCTGTCGCTCTAGGCTTTTGCTGGTTGTGAAGGGGGATTAACTGTGAGCATGCTCTTTTTTGCCTAGTGTTCACGTTGCGTGTTCCAGTGCTTCGCTCGGGTAAGGATCGAGTCCCGTGGAAGAACGCAACGATCGATTCAGAAATCCTCTATACTGTCGGCTGTGGTTAGTCTGTATAGTAAGCAAGCGGTCATCTACACTGTAAACGAAAATAAACCCAGCTGAGAGTTTTTAAGAGGTGATGTGCCCTAAAACCTCCCCTCCTCAAATATTTACTCCGATGTATGGGAGCAAAACAGCGCCATTCCCTCGTTTCACTCCGCTGGCTAGCTGCCGGAGTATTAAGGCGACATGACGCGATTTTACTCCGCTTAAAAATTTTGTTCTCCCGTGAAACTCCGACAGGGAGTTTTGAAAAACTCCCCTCCGCCGATACAGGTTAGTCACGTGGCGCTTCCCATGAGGCTGTGCTCCACGCCAGCGACCGGGCGCGTTCGGCGGAGCGGGCAGTGCTCATGGCTGACGGTTTGTTTACGTCTGTGAAGTGTCGTTCCGTGACAGCGTTTCGTCAATTTGTTTCACGTATCTCCTTCCAGAAAGTGTTATAGGCATGCCTGAAGCTCACTGTATCTCAGCTTCAAGTACATTAGCTGTGATCACTTTGCTGACAACGATGATTGCAAGAACCACGTTTTCAAGTGCGGAAAAAGGCTTAGGTATACCTCGAAGCTGCTCACTGGCTCGTGATGTCGGCTCACGTTCTGGCTGTGTTTCCGTGCTGCGTCACCCTGTCTTGTGTTCTTCAGTACGTGAAATGCCACTTCTATGTCCTTTTGAGTACACGCTGACAACGTCCGGTGTAATGTTTGTAAGGACCGCGTAGCAATGGCAACAGCAGCCACTGTTCGAGCGACGACATCCGTGCTAGTCGCGCATGAATGGCGTAACCCAAGTTCGTTGCGGTGCTGTGTTGCCAGTGAGAAAGACCGGAGTGCAAGCAACTGTTTTTATTTATCTGTGAACGGATATTCTCGCCCGAAGAAAAACGGTAGGACATAAGTATATATGTGTGCTTAAAATAAAGCTTCTGATTGAGCGATGTGAATCGAATTGTTATCGCGCATATAGGTTTTGGTCACGTCGTTGCTTCCGATATTGCATTAACATTACGCTCTATACGAGACACTGATTTAGACGCATGCCTGCTGGCTGCGAGTTTAGGGGTTCACTCGACAGATCAGCGATGTAGCTCCTTTTCGCAACCGAGACAGATTGCTTGTACTCAGAGCAAGTAGTGCGGTGTATAAAATGTATGTCTGCGCATTTTTCGGTGCTACGTCGGCTGCTGCGGGTCATGCTCACACGTAATAATTTCTTGATACGCTACCACTACATCGAAAAAATGTAATTTTGCTATGCAGCACATGCACTTACATTTTTCTAGCTTACTGTAACTAACGCACTACTTTTTGGCCGCGAACGCCGGCAGTGTGCGAAGTCGCTTCAGCACTCACAGAATGGCATAGTTTTGAAAAATAACGCCATTAACTTTTTTTCTCTCACTATTTTGAATTAACAGTTTTGTGTTGATTAAGGTATTCTGTTAGTTTCAAAGAGGCAGATCTCGTATGAACGAGCATGTGAGTCGTAATTCTGAAAACAGCACAGCTGCTCCCTTGGCGGTTTCGAGGCACACAGTATCGTGGCTATATATGCTGGCACCGTTGCATCTTGAGTATCGCGTGTACGTGGGATGTCTTTCAAATTTCTGCATTGGGCGTTTCTGGAATGTTTATGTATGTCATGATATATGTGCTTTCATTGACTTGTTTCATCGAATTTGACGCGGTCTCGTGTGCATATTTCGAAATTTGACCAGCAGCCTCTGCATGTAAACATGTTCGCGCAAACTGACGCGATGCCTCTTTTTATACTCCCGTTGCACCTCGAAAAAACTCCGTCAATTGCAAAGCAAAAAATTAAAAAAGACAGAAAAAAACCTCCCATAATTCCACGCAAAAATTCCGCTCGTACGGATTAAAAATTCTACTCCGATCATACGGAGCATAATAAACTCCGAACCGGGGGGTCGCTAGAGGACAAGCAGTATACTCCCACCTCGGAGTTATTTCCGTTTACAGTGTACCACGTAACGTGCAGGCACGCGTATTATTAGTCCTACATCATGGACGCTCGCGCCGATGTGGTCTCCTGGCGCACTCTTCCAAGGTTTCAGAGACGCTTTTCGCGATACCGCCGGCGCACTTTGCACGCCAGCCTCTAATTGGCGCGCACCGTAATGGGGATCAGGCTGGATCAGGACCGATCGAGCGCCCTTATCGGCGAGGCTTGTATGGTGGTGACGCTGTTCGCCCTGTCCTGTGACATTCTCAGCTTGTGGCAGGGTGCCAGACGCACTTTTTTTTTACTATTTAGTTGGCCATTCCGTCCAGCTCTATTCCTCTCTGGCTGCGTTGCTGAGGCCGGACGGCCGGAGGTGAGAGTGCGGCGCGTTTACGAACAGGCCGGCCATTGGGAGCACCTCGTCGCCTCTGTGCAGCGAGCGCGAAAGGCTCGCCCTTCGTGTCCCGAAAGTGCTGCAGGTTCGTGTATACAGCGGCTCCTTCTCACAGAAGTCTCTCAACTTCGCGGCAGTTTCCATCTCTCGCACGTTCAAGCGTAATACAATTTATATTACCACCTCACCCACTTTCCTATTTTAAAAAAATTCGCGTGAACCGTTGACGTCCCGCACGCAGTCTCCGTCCTCAAAAGACGCGTCCGCGTATGAAAAACGTGTGCAGACCATACACATAACCTGTAGCGAATGTGCGATGTGCAGCCCGCCGCTGCTCATGGGCCTTCAAGGTGACGTCGGAGATATCCTTTCGCAGGGGCTTGAAAAACGGCGTCGCGCGGCCCGCGACAGTAAAGAAACAAAGAAAGAAAGAAAGAAAAGAAGCGCGGTGGGGGGGGGGGGGTGCCGTGCTCGCTGCAGGTCCAAGGATGCGAGTCGCGGCTCTCCATCACGAGCCCGGGTGCCTCTCCGTGCGCAGGAGCGAATAATTTATCTGGCGCTCCGAAGACGTAGGCATGGCAGACAGGCAGCGCGCATAGCTCCGGGGCGCCTGCACAATTTTAAGCCGCCCGTGCTCGGGGTGCCTCCAAAATTTACGAAAGGCTCGCCGCCGGCCGCTCCTCGCGCGATCGATCCCAGTGTCTCATCTGCATGCTATAAGACCGGTGCCGCCCGCCGCCTTCGTTCGGCCCGCCCACCGCGCGGAATATACGCGCTTTCCGCTTCTCAGCTGCGCGCCTTCCCGGGCTCTGCCTCGGTCGGTAACACCCGTGGCGCGTGCAGCATACGGGCTCTCTCTTCTAATCCTCGCCGTCATCAGAGCCGCCTCCGTTCTCTCACGTGGCCGGGTTTCTTTTTCTCCTCGACAGTGACGGTGGCCGGTCGATGCGTATACAGCCGAAAAGCACCTATATCGTCGTTGTGCATCGAATGGAATGGCGCGCATGCAGCGCCTCTCGCTTTTCCTTTACTTCGTACCTTTGGCGAAATATGGTTGATTAGTTGTGCAGTAAATCAAGGCCACAGTTCTCTTGAGTTTTGCGGCCGACACCTCAGCGCTTGCGCGCACGCCAGGGTGAAGCCACGCATTTCAAATGTATGCTCGCATTCGGGCAATTTTCGCGCAAGTTATCTAAGCTTGCTATAGCTTGAGCTTGAAGTCCGTCTTGAATGCAGTGTGTTCCTTCCTGACCCACAAACAGTTAGCTATAGACCCGAATAGACGCTGGAAAAATCCACTGTGTTGCGCCAGACTGCTGCGGTGACTTAGCGGGAGGGCGTCGGCCACCCTCTTTAGTTTTTGATTAGTTTCTGAGGTTACCGTGCTTCCACTTACAAGCAATATATAGGTACCGAGTTCTTTTTTTATTATTATTTACTAACAAATTTGCTAATACAGCTTAACATTCCTCTTTTGTGGCTCCTTAAGATTGTGGTAAAACGCTCGACCAGCTGCGAGGGTGAGTTAGCTGGTAAGACATGCATGGTGCGCCCCCAGACTATAGGACGAAAGATTTGCAGAGACTTGTACGGTCTGGGACCGGGTCGTGAAGTGCAGTCCCGATCGAATTGTTTTCAGAAAGAATGTTATTGCGAGGTCATAACGGCATCCTGAAAGCAGGCCAGCGAAGAAAAACTGCACAGAGCCTGGCATAAGGACAGTAATCGGCGCTAAATTGCTAGAACGACGTTGAAATCGCTTTGCGGCTTTAGCGGGATGAAAGAGCTAGGAGCGCTGCTCTCCTATTTGTTTTGAATGCGCTCAGCCTAATCAAATTTCTTTCTTCTTTGTAGAACCAAGGCATTAATAGAGATTGCCAGGAGGCTATTACACATACGCCGTCGGTGGCACATTTGTTTGTGTGCGTGTGTGCTTGCGTGCATTCTGGTTTTACAATTACAAGTTTGAAGCTTTGTGATCCGATCTTCAATTTACTCGAAAAGTAGAGAATTATCAGTCTCCCCTTTCCGTATAGGCACAAGGAAAGTGTCCCAGACAGATGAAAATTTCGTTTCTCTTTTAGATGCACTAATAGGTGCAGTATTTGAATATTGCGACATCAATTTTCGTTGCGATTTCAGAGCTGCG
Organism: Dermacentor albipictus; assembly: GCF_038994185.2. Lineage (NCBI taxonomy): Eukaryota > Metazoa > Arthropoda > Arachnida > Ixodida > Ixodidae > Dermacentor > Dermacentor albipictus. Next base: position 72,566,934 of record NC_091821.1, on the reverse strand, counting down.
AAGTAATTATCTCAAACTTTTGAAGCTTTTGCGGTTATTCTTAAAGAAATATATATCAAGACCTAAACCAGCGTTCAGAAAGAATTTGTCATTTCAAACCATTTCTCTGTTTGTAGTGCTGCAAACTTGTCGGTTACCTAATGAGAGAACCGGTATAGAACAAACCTAAACAAAATATTCCATTTAGTGAAACAGATATTGTAGGAATAAACACCGTACAAAGAAACGCGCTCAGCATCCCGTGCAGTTCATCTTTGTATGTCGAATGCCCGCTGTTTCGGGCATTGCTCGCGAAACAAGTGGCACGGATATCAAATTGGTCGCCGGCGTTGGACTCTTGCACGGATTGCTTCTATCGCGGGGCGAGAATGGTGTCTCTCCGATGACGGCTCCCGGTGTTTGAGCCGTGTCCATTTAGGAGGCGATTGTCGAGGGCGCCATCTGCCGAGCGCGCTCTTGCGCATTGCGAGCGCCGTGCCGAGTTTGCCCCGCCACACCCGACGCGGCGTCATGGGCGCGCAGCTGCCGCCCTGTGTGTGCATTCGGTGACGCGCGCCCTAATTTGATTACTCGCGGCCGAGGACTGCTAGGAGGGGGGGGGGGGGGGAGGGGTGTCCGAGGCTGCCGCCGCTGTTGCCTTGGTCGCCGGCCTGGTTATTGGAAACGATGCCGGCTCCATGGCGACTCCTCGTAATTGCGAGTTCCCCCCGCCAGTGACATGCGCGAGGTCATTTGCCCGGCAACTGGCGTCGCCGCGGACGACTCTGCGGCCGCTGCCGGACGGCGCGATGGGAATGTTTCTTAGTCGCCGAGGGTCGTGGAAAAAAAAAAAGAAAAATGGAGAGATCGAGGATGGAGAAAGAATTGCAGAAAAGAAAAATTAAAATGACCCTGACGTAACGAAAGGCACGTTCGCTCGTGCAAATCGGGTTAATGTGCACGCGCACTTCGTTGGTGTCGAGTGCGCGGCAGGTGACCAGCCCACCGCACTTGATACATACGCGTGTTCCTTGTCGTGTTCGTGCCCATTTCTTTTGTAGCGTTCGGGATTTGTCGTGCTATACAGCGCTCGGCGATGGAGGGTGTACGTGATCCTTACTTTCTCGAAAAACGTGTTCAACTCGGTGATGGCAGCCTCCCCTACCTCCTCGTAATTTTCACCAATGCTGACTGATGTTTAGGTCGTTTCCCGCGCTTTTCGCTCCCCTCTCTACATCGTTTTCTTGCTGTCACTAGCCGACTTATTCTATGCCGGTAATGCGCGTATCTCCAATCCTCAGAAAACAGCACGAACAAAAACTTTGTCCGTGCCTTACTGTTTCCTCTTTCTGGCAACCGCTGTGGGGCGTCGTCGCTGCATGCAGGGTACAAGCACGCCCGGAAGATTTGCGATAGCGACATTGCATTCAGCGCTGGGAACTTATTTCATTATGTCCTAAAGCGGGGGCTCTCGCAAACGACTGTTCATCGTGATGCTGCGTACCTTTCGGCACGCCAGGGATAATACTCTCGCTGTAGTAATGTGCTGCCGTGGGGACGCTGATGAGCATTAAAGCTCGCGCTGAAAACGGTGATATGGCGTGTCATCCTAAATTATCATGACCGGGCCTCCGGCCTTAATAAACAGCCTGATAAGGCTCTTTGTACCATGCGTAACCGGCTCGTAATTATAATGGGGGAGAGTGTGTGGGTACTGCGAGCAGGGTTCTTGCGAACACTGTTGCGTGGTATCCGTTTCCGCATTCAGCCTTATACCCATAAAAGCAAAAGTTTTCGGAGCACTGGATCCGCGAAAAAGGAAATGGAAAGTAACCAAATTTTCTTTGCTCATGACGCGTCCTCCGCAGAAGTTTTATTGCGACAGCAACTTTATGGACACTCCAGGTGCATTTTTGCCGTCGCTGTTATGTTCCGTATCTTCCATTTCTGTATTGCTGTCACCTCCCTTCAGAAGAGTAGGCAGGCATTGTGCCCCTTCCGGTGGCAGTTGCCAGCCTGCTCCTCGCTTTCCCTTTCCTGTTAACTGTGTATATGTGTTCAAAACAAATAATAATAATAATAATAATAATAATAATAATAATAATAATAATAATAATAATAATGTTCCGCATTAAGTCCAAGGACGATAACACTGTCGCCGCGCGTCGTGTGCTGTACGTGCGAGTGAAAACACTCGAGGGAAGCCGACAATCGCGGCGCAATCTGGCACGCGCGAAAGAGACAGCGGAGAGCAAACGCGCCGTCTTCCGTCGCGCGAAAGGCCGTGGGGAGATGGAAGGGAGGGGGGGGGGGCGGTGTGCTCCGTCAGCAACTGTGCATTTAATTCGCGACCGGGCGCAAGAGGAACTGACGATCGCGGCTCAATCTCGCATGCCACATATGGAGGAAAGCGGAGAGGCAGCGCAAGAGGGAGGCTTCGACTTCGCTAACAAGTGCCTACTTTGCACAGTCGCGTGCGCGGTCGCGCGCTGTATCTCGAAAGGTATCTGTAGACGGCTCATTTCATACCTTTGTGCGCGCTGTATTCACGGCGCTCCTCCGTTGAAGCGATAGACCGCACGAAGGTCACTTACTTCGCTGCTGTTAATGCACTTGCTCACGCCAGCGTTTTGCAGCGAGTGTTCGCGCTCGTTGAGTGTGATGTGTTCATGTTGCTTGCGCGCTGCAGTGAAGCCATGCTTGTTAAAGTGCAACTCCGGCGATTTTTTTACCGTGTCAAGGTAATGGAATATTAAGGTTCCCTAGACTCCCTGTCACGCGTCTGATAGTATAATTGCTACGCAAATTGGAAAATAATTTTACATGAGCAAAAAAAAAAAACCGCTAGAATGAAATCGAAACCTGACCAAGCAGCCAAGCGAACCCCTTCGTGTGACGTCCCGGATGTCCACCACCGGGAAAGGCGCGCAAGGCATGCCGGTCTCGCCTGCTGGCAGCGAAGAGCGCACGTTCGGCTGAATCGTGACAGCGCCGGACCTTCGCATGACAATGTCAGCTGCAGCAGATCTTTGGATCTGTCCAATATTGACAGTTATGATTCTGACGAATTCAATAGCCACGAATCGCCGTTCGCATTCGACCCGCCACCACGAGACCCAGCGCCCATGCGCTACATATCGTGCTGCAACATGAAGACCAAGGGTAGCCCTAACCACTGATTTTATACGTGCTGCTTGCTATTTTATGTGTTTTACCCTTTCTCAGGGAAGCGCTTCGCATGCTCACTGTAAGATGTGGATCACGACTTTCCGCATTTGCACCCCGCAAGAACGCCGCTGACAGTCTGAAGCACTGCGCGACTGGCCGTTCGAGGCATTTTGCGTGTATTCGCAGGCTTCTTCTTCTTTTTCTCGATGGAGCAGGGAGTTCCGTCGGAGTAACGGTATCGTCGTCTGTACTCCATGCTCCTTTTCAGACCTTGTCAGTGACCTCTCCAAGTACTGTGTGGCGCTGTCACGCCTCAGCCTGCCTACTGCTCCCCACTCTATAGCGCCTTATGAATAAAAGCAGCCGCGGGCGGCCAGTACACGGCCCGTGCGTAGACGTGCGGCGCCGTAACATCGCGGAAGGTCGCTGGTGCGCGGCTTGGCGGAAGTGTGGGAAGGTGCGCGATGTCGGCCGCTGCGGCAGGAAGAGGCCCGGAACGCGGGCCGTGTTGCGCGCCCGCGATGCAACAATGGGTGTAGCATGCGCGCTAAAAATGACCGTGGCCAGCGCCTGCGCTTGCCCCGAATTGCCTTCTTTGTCGCCCGGAAGGCGTGGATTTGCATGCGGAAGAAAAAAGAACAGTGTGGTAGCATTAGCGCTTCTAGCCTCGTCTCTGAGTGAACTGTCCGTGGCACTGCTCCTGACATAAAAAAAACAACAAATAAATAAGAAAAGCCTTCGTGCGTTTACACGATTCCGAACAGCGTTGTTTTCGAGTCGCGCTGTATGCGATCGGCTTAACGTGGTCATCGCAGGCTCGCATCCAAACCGCATGCAGATAAACGTACCGGTTGCCGGTGGAATGCAAACACGTTCGTCTACCGGATTTCGGGTGCTCGTCAAAGAACCCCAGGTGGTCAGAATTAAACGAGCGCTACGACGTCTCTTGCAACCCCTGTGAAACCAATTGGTTTCGGGCGTAGACACCTATTAATTAATAATTCATCAATTAATTCATTCGTCGCATGCCGGAAAGTTTTCACGCGTTGTTCGGATTTAACGTGATATACCCTCGTGTTGCTGATACCAGGGTTGATTGCCATCTACGAATAGTTGCTCAGCACCAATTAGCTGCATCCACGTTCGCGTCGCCGGAAAGCCGGTCATTGCACGGAGTTAGTGTGGCTGCCTTTCAACTTGTCTTTCTAGCAGTGGCGAAGCGCGGATTGGCGAGTTCTGCAGACTGCTTGCTTTTCGCAAGTTAGATTTTTCGCGATTTCCTTTCATATTGAAACGTCGGAATCATTCTCAAACATCTAAATTTCGCGACGAGGTGATGTCGCGCATGAGAGCTAGCTGCTCACTATTGTAAATATTACTGGCTGCGAGTGGTCCACGCCGCAAGCTTTTTTTTTTGCGAATTGTTGGCCATTATTCGCGAAAATCGGAAAAATGTTTCTCGCGCCGATGTTAAGTCGTTCCGCCGCGATTTTCACAGGCCAGCGAGGCGCTCGACGCGCGCTCTCGTCCCCATCCATCGTTCCTGCGGTCGCCGCATCTTTCACGTCGGATCGAAACTCTCGCCGATGTAGGGCACACGCGGAGCTTCGCGATCCTCTCCCATGTGGCTTTCATTTTCGGTGGGCTTGTATAAACATCGTATACGTGCCCGTACCACGCATCCGCGAGCCGCTGAGGCCGCACGACTCTGCTTGCGTTGTCCTTGAGTGCGCGTCCTCCCTCCTGCGGCCATGGCGCGAGTCTTTCCGAGGGAGAAGTACATTTCCTCAGAAATTCGCTCGGGCATCCGTGTCGTGCGCAGGTAATAACCTCTCCGGGTGTCTGGCGCCGAAGTGCGTTATATACACGCACTCTCCGCACGGCCACCTTCGCGTGACGGGCTGCCCGTCGGTCGGTAATGCAGAAACCATGTCTCGCACCAGTCAGTTTTTGCGAATGCGACACACACGTCTCATACCTCCTTCTATCCCAAAGTGGACTCCATCCACTTCGCGGCGGTCTTGATCGGCGCTCCTTGTATTATTCTCCCCAAGTTTCGGTCCGGCTTTCCGCTCCAGCCTCTGCAGACCAGAGTCAGTCTGCGCCGCCGATAACTTCATCTTCCGGGGGCGGCCCTTTCGGCAGCCGCGGCGCGCCACCGAATCTGGGTCACCGGTTTCTCCGCCGAAACTGGGTCGCCGGCCCTCCCGAGAGCCCACGGGAAAAGGGCGCGAGCGCCGGCCACTCAGTTTTGCAGCGCGTGCGCCCTTATGCTATAACATGTACACGCTCATCTTTTTCAGCGCCGCGCGCTGACAGACTTTCCGCAACACGGATATAACATCGCTGGCCGTTGTTGCCTATACACATCGAAGACGTACGGGACGTTGGAGAGTGAAGCACCGTGTTCTTGGCGCGTCCTGCCCTCCGGTACAGTCGCTCAGGCTTGTCGTGATGCTACTGCGAGTGAGTGTAGGGGCAAGCGTTCTGTTTGACGCACAAATAAGTCGCATTGCGGACAGATGTTTCAGTTGGGGGGGGGGACTTCAGAATCTCGGAGGACCGCGTTCAAAGTGCTAGCACTGCTGCAGTTGGCGTCAGGCGTCATAGGCCGGAGTGCAAACAAACAAACAAACGAGACCAAGTATAAGTGCCATTCTTAGCAGCGTTTCTTCAGAAGAATGGCTTCGGTGGAATCGGGAGAACAGGTCAGTGAAGCGAGCTGATGGGCTTCGCTAGCGCGAAGCGAAATGGGCCAGCACACGGGGATATATTAAGTTCGCAAGTTATATCGCGTTAAGCGACTCTCTGCAGCCTTCTTTAATTAAATGCGTATACCTTCCAACTATTCCGAGTTTCCCGTAAAATGTACGAATTTCGAGCAGTCTTACGATTTTACGAATATTGCTTGAAATTTTATGGAAAACATTTTATTTGCGAAAGAAAAAGCGTGAAAATGCAGTAAAACTACACCCTGGTACCTTGCGTCGCCACGAAAGGGCAATATGTATGCGTGGTATCATCAGCAGCAGCTGCATGGTTGTGGTGACTTCTGTCATCTACTGGGGGGGTCACGAATCCATATCCAAAGCTCGATAGTGCCGATAGCGCATCAAGCGACTCCGAAAACCTGTTGCCATGCTGTTGCCTTCGTTCGCGCGGGCGCGTAGGTTTGGACTTCAGTCAGCTTCACTCACTGCAGTGTTGGCCTCGCCTTTTGTGTGACTAGCTGCCGCGTCAGACGCCGTGCTACTCCGGCCAGTAGCGGCTTCGCAGTGCAATGGCAGGCTCGAAGCCCCGACAGTACTTCCAAGTGTGTTTGAAATCGTACACCGCAGAATTTCCGTGCTTTGTGCCGTCGAAGAAAGGGGAGAAGTTCGGCTTCTGCACCACGTGTGCCAGTGGTGTGAACATCTCGCATGGCGGCAAGTCTGGCATCAAGGTCCACATCGCTTCGAAAAAGCATCAGGGATACGTGCGAGCCGCGGGCAGCCAGCCAGGCCTAGCAAGTTTTGTATGCGGCGACAACGACCTCGGTGTGATTCGTGCAGAATGCCTCTTCACGGCGTTTTTAGTTGAACACAATATCCCGCTGAGTGTCAGCGATCATGCCGGACCGCTTTTCCGGAAGATGTTCCCCAAGTGCGAAGAAGCGAAACGCTACGCCTGTGGACGAACAAAGGCGACGTCGATTGTTCGGGAAATGGCCGCCGACGCGGAGGCTTCTTTGTTGGATGCCCTAGAACAGCAAGTATTTTCGATCGCTGTGGTTGGCAGCAACTATAGAGATACGCAGCTTCATCCTATTGTTGCGACATATTTTGTTAAAGAAACTAGTAGAGTCGAAAGCTGCCTTCTTTTCCTCGGGACAATCCAAGGGGAAGCGACGGGTCATAAGATTGCAAATCTGGTTCTGGACGAGATGAAGTCCCGGAATTCGCCTGTTGGAAACCTGTTGGCTGTTTGTTCAGACAATGCCAATGTCATGATCGCCAAGAAAAACAGTGTTTCTACTGTATTGAGAGAGGCTCAACCATGTTTGATAGGGGTTGGTTGCGCGTGCCATCTCATCAACTTCGCCGCCCAAGAAGGAGCATCATGCCTTCCTGTAAAGGTTGATGAGGCTTTGGTTGACGTTTTTTTTTTTTTTTTTTACCTAGAGAAAAGCTCGAAATGGAAAGATCGACTTAAAGAGTTCCGAAAAATGCATGACGCCGAGGTCAGAAAGATGTCGAAGCATTCGCCGACACATTGGCTGTCGTTGGGAAAGTGTTTGAAGAAGCTGCTCGGCCAGTGGAAACCACTACTCAGCTTTTTCTATCTGCAACTAAGCAGTGCAACAAGCAGAGCTTGTTTTCGGAGTCATACCAAATTCCGAAGACTTCCTCACAAACCCCCAAGAACTCTGCACTGACCCCAAAATCTGCTACACATCTTCACAAGATTGCTGCAGGCCTCGGGAAAAAAAGCACCGACGACCATGAACTCTCGCTAAAGAGGAAAGGAGCTCATTCTGGACCTCAAACAAAAACACTGAAACTTCATACCAAGGATTCTTCATACCATGTGACCCGTGAGAAGCGCCTGTTTTATTTTTTGTCATCGGAGATAAACAGGGCATGCTGTCTTTTTCTCCAAAGTGTTATACCACTTTTTCAGAAGGCAAAGTTCCTTCTTCAGGCACAGGCTCCTCAGATTCATGTACTAAGGGGGGGGCCTCTTGAACCGCCTTTTCGAGGATCTCCTGAGTAGATTTGTGCGCCCAAGTGTTGTCAAGGCATGTCGTTCATTGCTGGAAGTTGACTATGGAGCTGCAGAGAACCAGAAAGACGATGAAGACGTAGTCATTGGCAGCACAACCTACTCTGTGGTTGAGACACTGAGCTGCATTGAGAGAGAGCACTTCTCTGCTGTACGCCTGCACTTAACGGCAGCATGCGATTGCATTCACCACCAATTCCCGCTAGAAGGCGTCAATCTCAAGATGGCTGAAGTTGCTCAAGTACAAGCTCTGGAAACTGCTTCATTCAACTGCGTACGTCATAGTATTATGACGTTCCCTGCTATCCTACCCCAGCAGAGTGGCGAATCAAAAGAAGCAATCGACGCACTTGAAGTCGAGTTTGCCAACTCGCAAGCATATTAGGTTCTGGCAACATATCGAATGAGCCGAGGTGCGACGTACAGTGACCGCAATTAGGAAGCGCTCGAAGTGGTTCCTCAGAATTTCAATGCTTATTCTGGGTATTCTCTCCATTCCCCACAGCAATGCTGACTGTGACAGAATACTCAGCACTGCGAACAAAGCTCGAACGGAGTTTCGCTCATCTGTGTGTGAGAAAACACTCGAAAGTCCGCTGATGGTCAAGGGGCACCAAAGTGGTACTTGCTTTTGGCAAACCTACGCGGAGAAGTTTCTGAAGCAGGCAAAGTCGGCAACAGCAAAATCATAGCAAAAATAAATTGTGTCCCAGTGGAGTTTTCGCCCTTTACTCTCCAAATCACGGATTTCACTTACGGTTATGAAAACGTGAGTAAGCTTAAAGAGAATTAAATTAAATTATTGGGTTTTACTTGCAAAATCCACTTCCTGATTACGAGGCACGCCGTAGTGGAGGACTCTGTAAATTTCGACCACCTGGGGTTTTTTAACGTGCACCTAAATCTAAAGTAAAATACACACTGTTTTCCCTGCGGCTGTGAATCACGGCCCGTCGTTTCAATTGAGGCACGACCGTGAGACATTTTCAGCTATTGCTCCGATCACTGTTATGACAAGAGTTAGACCGCCCTATTTACAAAGTTGACGCTCTAAGGGAGTTGCCCCACCTTGCCGCACGCCAAGAGTGGAATAATAATAATAATAATAATAATAATAATAATAATAATAATAATAATAAAACTTTATTCGCATCACGTATACACACATGATGCTGGAGGCCTGCAGAAAAAGCTCTCATAATGACAGCTTGACAAGGGCGCAGGCGTATCTCTGCGTATCGTGGCCACCGACAGTGTGGACCCTGTATGACATCGAAATTTTCCAGCTGATAATATTGACTCCAAATGATTCAAAGCATTCGGCGACCCGAGCCTCTTGGCTTTCTTCCCTTGCGGCGCTGCTTGTGAATGTTTGGACATGTTGGGTAATTGGACCTGCTATTGGTCAGCCAGCGGGTGACACATTGCAGGGTTTAGCGACCCGTGCCCACTCAGCTCTAGTTCGCTTCCGCCTCTGCTTCTCTGGCGAAAAGGGTAATGAAAAGCGGTGACGGGCCACGAGTAGGCAGCGCGCTTTGCAAAAGGCGAGGCGCCCGTGTTTCCTGCCACCTCCCCCCCACCCGCTGCATGGGTCCGGGGCGCGAGTTGCGCGCAACGGCGCCGGGCGTCGGCTTCTTCGCACGCGGGGGCTGTTTAGGCAAGCCGGCGGCGCCGAGGCGTGCCAGACAGGGCGCCGCACTCGACGCGCGCGCGCGGCGGTGTCAACGTTCGCCAATTATAATCCGGCCCGCCGCGCGCGCTTTGGGGCCTCCCGGCAGCCGTGACACGCTACTGCTGCTGGTGGTGGTAGTGGTGCGGCCGCGCCGGCCATTTGTCGCATAGCGACGCCATCTGGCCTGAGGAGTGGGGAGGGCCGCTCCGTCGTCCAAGTAGTTTGCCCGTGCCTCCTCCGGCCGGTCGGTCGGACGCGTCGTGCATGCCGGGCCTACGCCGTGCAGACTGCGTCAGGTGGCAGACCAGTCGGGGCCTTCCTGAGCGGGGCACACGCAGGCTCAGCAGCCCGCGTGCGCCCTGCTAAATGCTTCCCGTCCATTCGACGATGCCGGCCCCCGTCGAGGCAGGGAGCAGCGACCGCGCCGCCGCCGCCGCTTCTCCGCCCCCTCAAGAAGAGGGAGGAATTTTGCGTTTGGTTTGTTGCATGCCGCTAACTTGTCGCACGTCGTCGTGTAGCGGGCGGACCCCTTGTTGCATATTGTTACAGCACACATACATACATATAGTGGTGCGAGGGTATACGAGGGCGAAGGGTACATACCAGTGAGTCCCCCCTTCCCCCTATAGCCATATCTCTGTCTCAAATGCGCACGCTCGTTTTTTTCACTCGAAGACATCGCTGTTGGGGGCAAGGTTTTTGCAAAGTACGATGTTGGGCTAGTTGGCGCATATGTGTCAGTGTCGCGCAAATGGTTAGCTGTCGGTCTCTTCATTCTTTGCTAACTTCTTCCGCCACAAACATTGACAGGTTACTAAGTTTTTTTCTACCGAAGTGTCCCGGCCTAGGCTGAGAACGTAAAAAAAATAATATAATGAAATTCTGGGGTATTACGAGCTAAGACCACGATCTGATTTTGAGGCACGCGGTATAGAGGGGGGACTCCGAATTAAACTTAAACACTTGGGGTTTCTTAACGTCCACCAAATGCTCGGTACACGGGCGTTCTGAGAACATAAGAAAAGTGTCAGCACGAGTCCAGAACTTCGGCATCGCGTGAACTTCTAACGAACGGGAAAGAGGCAGATGTTGCGTAGATGGAGGGGGCCAAGTGACGCGCGGAATACATGGTAACTTTGGAACAGCGCTAAACGACGGGGCAAGAACGGACAACACATGGACGCAGTTCCCGTGAATCGGTCGCAGAATGTTCAGCCCTTCGGAATACATACCTTGTTTTAAAGTGAAACGCGTTTACTATAGTGGAACCTGGGCAGATAAACGGCGCCGCTATATGGTCACTATCTGCCGAGAGGCAGGAGCACGCTTCACGTGGGATCCGCTCATGTATACGCGCTCTCTCGCTGCACCGCAGTCTAACGTCGCTTACACTGCACTCGTCCTATAGACCCGAGCGCCATTGTGTCTTTCAAGGTTACTGGGTTATTTCTAGACAAGTGTGAGGCAAGCCGCCCAGCAGGTGCCATAGAGCAATTTCGCGCGCTGCTCCCGTGGGTCGCACGGCTTTGTCGTGACCGCGTGAATCAGGCAGACTATACCATAGCCGGGTATCTCTCTGTGCCTATGCTTGTGCAACCTCCAGAAGCCATCCCACAGAATGTCCTGTGCTTTGTCGTGGAGAAATGTGCGGCTGTTTGTAACACGGAAGAATGTTTCTTGCCGCGTCCGCGCGCCATCCGCTCCAGTGTCAGGCGCTCGATTGCACTTTTGTGTCGCCGAACGCAAGCAGACCAACAGCTACAAAAGGTGGCGTCATGGCGTATATACCAAACACGGCCGACGCCGGCTGTATGCAGTCGGCAGGGTTTTCCTGCAGAAAAAGCTATAGCTCGACTGCTTTGTCAGCAGCATGCAGGTGGCGTGTTTGATTCCTGCTGCGGCCGCCGCACGGGGCAGCGCGTAACGCTCAAGCTGCCTTCCGTGCGTCGAGATATTTGGCGCATTGTTGACACGTGACCGCCGAAGCAGGTTTTCAATGGACCAGTGCTGGTCGGTGGAATTTGAGTGTCCTCCGTCGCTGTTTTCTGTCCCAGAAGGTTAGATCTGCTGTGGCACCGGGAATCCCGCAAAAGTGACCGGAAATCGCATCGAAACTTTCGTATTTGGTGTGATATTTATTTCTTATTCAGAAGTTACCACGTTTGGAAAGCGGAAAGACAGGGAGGTCAACCAGAAGCAAATCTCCGGTGTGCTACCCTGCATGCACGTGGGTTGGGGAAAAAAATATAATGTAACATTATTTGCATGGAAGTAAGGAGTAGCCGGCATAGCCAAAGACGCGAAGTTGAATTCGAGAGATGGAAGAAAGCCTACACTCTAAGAAGAAAAGGAGGAAATGGGCTATTGTGGTTACTCCTTTAGGGCAGGAACTGATCTGCCACAGCGATTCCTCCCCTTAGGGTGTAAGGGCGAGGGCATAAACTGTTACTCGCCTTGTGGTTACCCCTTTGAAGACTAACAGTTGCCATTTTCCGATGATCCACAAGGGAGTAACGGTCATTCATTCCGATGCTCCGCAAAGGTGTAATAATGAAATTAGGCATTTAAACCCTGATAAAAAATTACTGAGCTTAAAAAAAAATGAAGGTGCCCGAAAGTAGGATTCGAACTTGAGTCCTCCCACTCACAAGTCAGGTACACTAATCACTTCACCACTTTGTCGATTTTTAACCATGCACTGCAGCGTTCTTCTTTTACAGCTTTCGTAACACACACACACACACACATACACCGTGAATCGCACATCTATATAAGTACTCGTGTTTGCTGCAGGCTCTTCTGCCACACCTGCCATCTCTTGCTAAACTCATCTTCGCCGCCCAGCAGCGAACTTGTGTACTCAAAAGCATCACAAAAGTGCGCCCATGCAAGTTTCGTGTTTTCTAGAGCTAGGATGTAGTCAGTTCGTGATCTCCAAATTGCATACAAACCTAGTAATAACAGGGTTTCGACACTGTTGTTATTTTTGTCATCTGCCAGTGTCAGGAATTTTACGTTATACCAATTTGGGTATATCTGCACGTCAAACACAAATCGTATGTTGTGCCAAAAGTGTACTGCGTTTGTGCAGAACAAAAATACGTGCTGCAACTATTCTGGATAGGGGCAGGGTGGGCAGTCCGTTGACCACGGCACGAAAAACCCTTCTTACGTAGCCATGCTTTTACAAGTAGAACTTCGACTTCACCACGGCAGGTCTGTCGATAAGACAGGATATTGAGACAGGGTTAAGCATCGGAACGCAAGTGCGGCACTATAAAAGCGACTCGGCATATTGTGTATGCTATGCGGGGAGAGTCTAACGTTGAGTGTACTTGCAACCATAGGCGACTGCGAAAAGAAATCTACCCTAGTATCCTTAGGGTGATTTAAGCTGAGGCACTACGCGATGTATACGTGTAGCTAGCTCAAACGGGGCACCCAAGACGAGAGAAGGCCAATTTCTGTGTCGCTTAGCGTGTCCCGTTGGAGCTACATATCACTTCAGTATTATCCTTGGAAGGAAGAAACTTTGGTACTATTGACCAAGAAAATCTAGCAGTCCATCAATGATTTGCTCGTTTAATGTGTATCACTCACTAATGGTGTGCGCACGAAGGACGTGGCTCTTCAATTGCAGCTTTTAAGTTTCACGCAATTTTCTCCCGAAGAGGCAAAGTGCTTCTTTGCGTGTAGTTCAATAGACAGTGCGTGAACTTCGAACTACTCACGATTTATAGGCAATACCGTTTTCGCCACATCACTCCACGACATGGACGAAAACAGCGAAGGGCGTGGGGTAGTAACTGTTGTCGTTCGTCCTCCCGTTCCTCTCTTTCCGACCAGGGACTAAACAATTACTCTTAGAAATTTGCACACGGTACACACATTCATGCAGTTAGCCCCTCGAGGGACGAAAGCGCCCTTTCTAGGACTAACTGACCAGTTACTCCTGTTTTCCCCGGGATTTTTCTTAGAGTGCATGTATGTGCTGAGATGCTGATCCCTTCACTATACAGCGTCTCCATGCCCCCTATACCGCTTTCGGACTCGAGAAAAGGCCATCGCCTCAGGTATATCAGCCCGTATCGTTATCCGGCCAGTGTGCCGATCAGTTCGCTCACTCCGCAGAAAAAAGAATGCCGCCCTTTATCACTTTAAGCGTATACGAAAGCTCTGGAGTGGTAGCGTGCCGCGAAAATATACGGAGCGTGTCGGTTTCGACCGTCATCCTACGGCTCGATGGTTCCCTCGATATAAATGACCCTTCTATGAATAGCGTGGGCGGTCAGCTCTGCGGGCTTACTTCGCGTGCGCAGCGGTTATTACGCTGTTTCGCTACTGATGTGCGAGGGGACAGGATCCGAGTGCTTTTGGTTTAACTATACTTTTTTCGATTTCTGTGCGCTTGCTGCCTCAACCGGTGGTATCGCACGGAAGCTTATTGCGAATGCTCGTCAAGGAAATAAAGCTAAGAAAAACTAGACCTGTGCGCATCTGAGCAAGGAGATGAACAGGTATTTTGGGCGTGGCATCGCCCGACGCCAAGGCGTCCAATTCACCATTCGCGATTTAGTGAAGCTGTTATATGCGACGCCTAATGCACGCTGGGAATGCGGAACATATATACAGCATATATTGGCGGTTAAAATTGGTCCTTGATTTGAACGTGCACGTGATTTGATCGTGATTTGATCGTTCTGGAGAACGTGGTCTGCGCTCCTGTTGCTAGATCCACGATTGACGTCACGCCGTGGTGCTGGCACTCGGCTTCCTCGCGCGCCTCTGATTGATAGTGCTTCAACGCACAATGCGCGTTTAGAAGAACAGGGGCCAGAGGAGGCAAAGCGGAACCACATCTTATATCGTCGAGCGCTTTCGCTTTCACGCGAAAAACAACACAGCGGAAACGTGGGTTGTACGCATACTCTCAATCGAAGGCGCTACGGAACGTCCGTAGACGTTCAAGTCCAGGAATCCGGGACGTCGACTACTGCGGTGAAGCCGGCCCTGGTGCGATGCGGTCGGCGTAACACTATGGGAAGCATTATTTTTTTTAATTGATTGCCGAGCAATGCCTCGCTTTTCGCAAATTGCACTTGAGGCACCTAATCCCGACAGAGGTCTCACGTTATATGTCGCGTCTAGTTTAATGCCGCTACCCGGATTTTTTTCCTGGGACACATTTGTAGACCCGTTTAACGTGCATGGGGTGATTTTTAAAACGTCGATGGCAGCGCAGCGAGAATTTATCCGCTAATTGCACTCTAGTGTCATATACTCTATGGCTCCCTCTATGTGTAGGTCCAGTTTGGTTTTATTCCGCAGGTTGAATTTTTTTCCTGGAGCGCTTTTTTCTTCTGCTACTATGCGGCGACGCAGCATTACAGGAGCAAAACATTCGTCCTTCGTCGAATTGAAGGTCAATGACTCGTCGATCGTGTTAAGACTCATGGACTCGAATGTGCAGCTTGGATGCACATTCGTGCCCTGACGTATGACGAAAGATGACACTGTCAGATTCTGCAAGAAGCAGCAGACTAAATGGCTTTATGGAGTGACATCCAAGCATTTAGCCCCGCAGCTCGCGCCGTTCTTTGTCAAGTTTCGGCGCATGGTAAAATGCTTTATTTGGTATTTAGAAAGATAAACATTATGTTCCCGCTTAACTCATGAAATCCAATCAGTAGTGTTATGAATGGGGGTACAATCCCATCGCTCGTGATCCGTTGTCAAGATTGGAGTCCGGCATGAATTAGAAGGTAGCTGGCCCATGCCGTCGTCCAACTTATCCACGCTGAGGACGTTGATGAAGGGAAGGACTGCTTCTCATCGAGAACGAGGAATATGGGTTTATTTACAGTATTTATATCAGTCTAACATGACTGTTTGAGAAAGTACATCAGTCTAACATGACTGCTTGAGAGAGAGTGTCCTGAGCAGCCGCACAACAGCAGTTTATAAACACTCGGTCCTCTCCCGATACCGAGGTGACGGAAACGGCCGTCCAAGCACCGTAGGTGAGTTGACCAGGCACCGTAGGGGACACAAGGCACCGTAGGGGAGACGACCCGGCACCGTAGGGGCATTTATTCCCCGAGCTGCAGCGCGCCCGCCCGCCGCCCATTGTCTGGCGTCTTGGTTGGCGCGTGGGAAGGGGTGTCAGTAGACGTTTCCGCGGCTCAGTAACAATAGTTGGTCCACCGAGCCCGTTTAGTCATAATGGCGGTTTCGTCAAACTCGGCTCCAGCGACGGAGAGTCGAGGACGCACGTATTGTTGTTCACACACAGTCGACTTAGTCACGCCGTGGCTAGAGGTTTGCGGCGACGCTCCAGGAAAGTTGCCGCCACAGTCGCAACTGGCCGGAAAAACTTGCACTGCAGCTGGCCGTTCTTAACAGCAGTTACACTGCAATGATGAACAATTAAATAAGTAATTACACTAAACAGCTAAGTAATATAACTATATTTATTAGTGATCACTAAATATTAACGTACCATATAAAGTTCTCTCAGTTTTACACATAATTAATGTCATGGATATCAAATAAAATGTCAAGAAAGCAGTTTCAACATGAGACAGGTTGGAAAATGGCATATGATAAAGCCAGTATGTATAATGAATCATTTATTTGACTGGTAAAATCGTAGTTTTGATTCGTGCACGTCGTCATTGGTATCATTCGCACTGTAACTGAACGAACACTTCAATATACCCTCGCTAAGTGATAAAGTGTCGTGGATACCAATGAAAAGCCATTCAAACAGTGACTCATTTATGATAACTAGGCATGGCAGGGTTGAGTTATTAGTGGTCACAAATCACTTTTGCTACGACAGTGATAGCCGTTATTCATATGCATCGGCATTGATATCATTCCAAAAGTCATTAAATGACCATTTCTTTGGTTACCGCTGTTGACCGATCACGCCCAGTTTAGTATCACTAGTCATACGCTCAGTATGATGTTCTCGTAACTTATACAATGTGAGCGTTATGGATATCAAGTGAAAAGCAATACAAATGATGACTCGAACTTGAGACTGACTCCAACCAAATAACTGAATTTTATTAGCCCGACGTTTCGGAGCCCATTCGGCTCCTTCTTCAGGGGGTTGTTCTTCGGGGGGTGGCGGTGTGCCGCTTTTAAAGCGTCTTTTTTGAAGAAAGGAGGGGGGGGAACACGGGAGGTGGGGAGACACTCCACAGACGGAAAGGTGGGGGGGAACAAAAGGAAAGGGGGGTTTGTGTTGTTGACCGCTTCCAAGGTGCTGCGATGACCGGTGCTGGGTGGAGTGCTTACGAGGGTGCCCTTGAAGGGCCGCGGGGGGGGGGGGGAGGTTACAGGGTCGCGCCGACGTTCTGTGTTGGTGAAACGAGCGGGAGTCTATCTGGCTGTGCGTCCTTTTCTTCTTTTCGTCATGTCGCCAAGGCCATGGACATAGACCGAGGGTAGGTTGCCCTTCACACGGTTTATGTTATTCTCCGTATTCTGAATGTGCCATGACTCCAGTAGTAGTCTCTTTCGCCACTTCGTTTCTGTTTGAAGGATTTCAGTTTCCTTGAAAGCAATTTTGTGGTCGGCGACTTCAGAGTGTTCAGCGACGGCGCTGCGAATACGGTTGAATGTCCTGACGTCGTTCTCGTGTTGTCTGATCCTTTCTTTTAGATTTTTGGTTTCCCCGATGTACGACGCCGGACAGTCAGCACAACTGATTTTGTAGACGACGCCTTGAGCTTTTTCTTTTGGTGGACGATCTTTTGAATGATGACTCAATTATATTAAATATGAGGTGATAGCACCGAGTCACTAATGATCACAAATCACTTGGTTTAGTATGACAGTGGCAACCTTGATTCGTTCAAGTCGTCTGGTATCAATCAAATAGTAATTGCATGATTATTTTGGCTTCCATTGTTAATTGATGATGCCGAGCCATTATTGATCACTAGTGATACGTTCTGTTCAATGTGCTCGTACCTTTTAGAAGCTTAGCATCATGGATAACTAGTGAAAAGTCATAACAATGGTAATTCAAATATTATAACTAAAAGATGGTATGTTTGAGTCACTAGTGATCACGAATCACTTTGTTTAGTATGGCACTGGTAGTCTTCATTTATTCATTATCATTTCTATGTATCAGTTTTTTTAAACTCATTTTTCCTCAATACAAAGCAGACAGGGTCGAAATACTGGTGATCACTAGTGATTGTGTTCACTTCTGTGCTCTCGACTGAACTCCTAGCATGGTGGTCAAGGGGAAAGGAAAATGCACTCCTAGCGCGCGCAGGAACTACGCAAGTTTCTGGCGAGCGGGAACAACTTGCCTCGTGCCGCCGCCCATGACGCAGCAGGCGCTTCAACCAATGACAGTGCAGGCTGCAGCACGCGGCCGACCGACGTACTATACATTCCGTGAGGGCGCAGCTCGGGAGGTGGCGGGGGACGCACGTCGTATTGTTTCTATCGCCTAGGTTTTGCCTTATGCCGCACGCATTGTTTATTCCGTGTGAATACGTAATTCTGAATGCACAAGCTTTCGAAGTGAATGGTTCTATTTGTCTCTTAGGCGCGGTTTCGTGGTGGTTGGTGGTGTTTCTCACGCTTATGGCTTTATCTAGTTTGGTGAAGACACGGTGGAAGTTAACGAGCCGGCCTTATGCGGCACGAGTTGCGATTATCGTTAACGCCAAAAAATTGATTATTGGTGCAGAGAGAGAGAGAGAGAAAAAACTTTTATTGTCAAGGTTAAGCGGAGTTTTCTTTCCCAGCGGTGTGGCCTAGCGTGACGTCTGCTTCGCCGCGACGCTATCAGCCCATTCCGCCAACCGTATGTGGTCTTGCGGGTTGGAAGTTTTCGTTTTCATCTCCCACTCTTCGTGTGAAGGAGCTCGCCTAAAGAGTTCTCTCGGGGGAGGGTTCTTTTGGCATCCCCGCAAGATGTGATCTTGGTCCGCCAGGGTGCAGTCACAATGTTTCCAGTTTGGTGGATATTCACCGCCGGTCATAGCAGCTAGTCTTTTTGGACTAAGTGCAGACCTAGTCTGTACTCTCCTGAGGTAAGTGGCCTGTAGTCTTGTCAGCGTCTCGTGCGGGGATGGATATATTCGCCTTGATTCGCGGTAATAAAATTATTGGTGCAAATCTGTGCCGCAAACTTAAAAACTTTTAAAGCGATAGCTGTCGTCGTGTGTCTTATGAGTGTATGGCTATGCTGTTGCTTCTCTGAAGGGAAGCGGAAATCAGTGGGGGCTCCCGCTGCAATGCGAGGGTTATTGGATGTGACAGAGATTGGTGTCGAAGATTTAATGGACGGTTTATTTCAAAGCGATAGCTGTGCACTATGACGTAGCCAAGATGGCTTTTAACGTTGCATTGTGAACGCTATTATATGTTTCCGGGTGTAATGTTGCTGCTTATGAGGTCGCAACAACGCAAGTCGACAGACCGGCTATATTGCGATCTCTCAGCTGAGTTTTATTTGCTTAGTTATCATTAAAGCCGTGTTTAACGCACATTACGTTGAGTGTTCTTTCTCGATGACACCACTTTTCAGCATGATGACATCACTTTGCCGAGCGATGACAGTACTTTTGCGAGCGGCACCATGGTGTTGACACTACATTTCTTCATCGGCTTCGTAGGTTAACTCCACCTCATACTCTGGGGAGATTCTGCTGTCGTCGTCGTCCATGGGCCCCGGCGACAGCGTCTGCGGGTACAACTTGATCGACTGTAGCATGGCCTACAACATTGTTTTATTAGCTGCACCGACACCATTCTATTTCGGGACGTCCTCCATCGGACTTAAAAAAAAACACTTTGAGATTAACGCTCATATGTGCGATACTTGCTGCCGACCTCTGATAATAATGCAGCTTTCGGTGTACGTTTTTTTTTTTTTTCTCATGGGAATGCACAATTTGTTGAAAACGCGAATGATGGACCGAAACGCCGAAACGGTTGTGCCTACAAAGGTACATTTCATGCAGACGACACTACATCTAAAACATGTTTATGATGGTCTCGATATACAACCGGACTGCTACCCCATTTTGGTGAGGTGCCTATCCTTACCACCCTTCTAAAGTGAAACCAACGTTTCCACCCACAGTATGAACGCTGCCTTTTCTGTGTGTGACTTTCATTGTTCCCTCCATTCCCTGACTATGCACAACTTGGGAATGCCTGGTTAAATTCTACTGTAATAAATACCATGAAAAAAAAAATATATGCAAGGGTGGCGCAGTGGTTAACACGCTCGACTACGAAGCGGTAGCGTTGGCGGTGGGGCGGAGGATCGTCCTCACCGTGGCCACTCTCTTTTTTCTCTCTCTCTGTTTTTTTTTTTCTGAAGATGGCGTAATTTGGGTCTTGTTTTTCTGCCACCGCTTTCTAATGACGGCGGCGGGGTTGCACAGTGAGCCTAGTGATGCTATCGCATTAAAAAAAAAAAAGAGAGAGAAAATGATGCAACGAAAGGCAGGGAGGTTAACCAGAGGTAGTTCCGGTTGGCTACCCTGCACAGGGGGGAGGGTTAAGGGGGATAAAAAGAGAAACAAATAAAAAAGATCATGCAGAAGGTTTCGCGTCCATTTGGAGCCAGCGGTTGACCGAGCACCGTTGCATCCCTTCACGAGCGGCGCGTGGGCTGTCCCACTCAGGCCCGCACGACTACCTTTCATCCCCGAACAGGTAACGTACGGCGCAAAATACATGAAGAATAGCGGAAATAGAGACAGGGCAGAGGGGGAAAAAAAGAAAGAAAAGGCTGCGCTCTCCCCTTTGTTTTTTTTTTTTCCGTCCTTCTTCGTATATCTTGCGCAGCACGTTATTTCTTCGGTGTGAAGGAACTAGTCCGCAGCCATAGTACTGAAACTGCTTTCGCCTTCCCCCTCTCGCGGCCGCCCTTCTCCCATTCGCACCGCGTGCACCCTCCTCTCCAAAGTCCAAGCACCACCAGCATCGCCGACCGCAGTGTCTCAGCCCGTCGGACGACAAAACCGTCTCTCCCCCAATAACGCAGAAAAGTAACTTCTCGAGTCCAACCACCGGCCACAACATCAGAATCCCTCCGACTGCACCGAAGAATTTTCGACGCCGTGCAGTAAAGCAATGTGCGCTGGGCTGTCGACGCACCGGGTATTTGCTTTGGCCGATGCCATAACAAGTACCGGCAAATCCGCGCTGGGCGGCTGCTGAAGTGAAGAGAGTCTTGCGCGATGAAACACTGCGATATACTTTTTTTACGTTGTCTTGTGTTAGCACAAGACTAAGAAAAATGACGCCTGATGAAACGGAGATGGAGCGGCACGGCGTTAGTATTTAAAGGAGCCTCTCAGACAGGCATGACTCCGCCAGAAAAAAAGGAAAAGAAGAAAAGTGACACGAACAACTTTGATTCGTCTCTTTCCGGCCACGTATTTTTGGCTCGCAAGGGAGAATGAAACATGGTCAAACTCGCACTTCCCCACTGTCTGCTTCCGCTTTCTCGAGTGCCTGCGTGTCTTGATAGCTGGCGTGTTTTATTCTCGACTTCAGCGGAGGTGAGAGAACGAGAGAGAGATGAACGTGAGAAGGGACTACCCAGCGCTATTTGCCTTGCATAGACGGCGTAAGATCAACCTCTTGCGCGTTTCAAAATACACATGAAAGTGGAAGCAAGACATTGCATTTTGGCAGAACAGACATGCATATATTACTGTATCGCGGTACCTGTTACATAAGCGCGTACATATGTCGTGTTTTCCGTTTACCAAAATTTTGTCTGGAGGAGAAACCCTTTTGTCACGCTAAGAGCCTTGAGCTTACCCTTCCGTTTTCTATATGCACGGGCTTTGACTGTAAGCATAAAGGGTTAAGGCAAATGAAAAACATAGAGCTGGCCTCTATTGCAGCCATGGACTGCGTCGCTAAGCCTGCGCACTGAGAGTAGTAGCGTTTAGGAATTGTTGGCTTTGATGCGAAGGTGCTGTTCCGTGTAGGTTGTGGACTTAATGATCAGTAAAATTTGGTTTCTCTTTCTCGCTTTCTTTATTTCATTGTGCATCCTGCTATAGTCAGAAAACGCCGTGTTCTGGGCCGGTATTTTGTAGCGATGCCTTTTCCCATTCTATGCTTTTCCCGGCTTTTCGCGCTTGGCGAATGGTCAGAGCGACGGTCTGCCCACATTATCAACGGGATCAGGCGGCCCTGTGTGGTCGATGATAAGAATAGCATAGAATAAGGCATAAGGCATCGCTACAAAATAGCGGCCCTGGTGTCCAGCTGTGCGGAAGAAACTTTCTTTCTTTCTTTCTTTCTTTCTTTCTTTCTTTCTTTCTTTCTTTCTTTCTTTCTTTCTTTCTTAGTATCTGTGGGTCAAAATCAAATGCTTACGCCAGTTTCGCGACACCATTGGATGCTTCAGTTGCGCAGAATCATTGCCGCGGCGTGCGCGGCGGTTCTTTGTGCTGCGGGAATTTGTCTGGCCTCTTTTGATGAGCGGTTAGGCGTTGCGCAGGAGAGACACCGACGCGTTTGATGTCCACTGGAGTGCGTTGACTGCCAATAGTGTAGGTCTACAGACGGATCATTCACTGCAAGTCACGTTCCGCCGCGCACAAAGTAGCGCTCTGCATCAATACACAAAGTACAGGGGAAAAAAAAATGTTGGGTAGATGGGGAGTGTAAACAAGACACGAAGCCTGACATATGCGGGTCACTGTGCTCTTCGGCAGTAGCTGGTTCACGAACTCAGCTCGTTAGTGGTTTCGTGATCGAAACGCCTTCGACCTTCAAGTTCTATTCTCGCGGGGTTGCACATGTCACGATCTACAATATCTGCTGCCAGTAAAGAACTTTATAAATTACGGAACCATAGTTAGTGGATGCTATCGGCCGCGCGTACAAAATTGCCAAAAAGATCACAAAATAACTCGAGCGAGATTCCGCATCCAAGCGACTGTATCCAAGCGACCGAGTCGCTTGGATACAGTCGCAGACGCGATGGACACGCTGGTGAGAATGGCGCTGTTGTGGACAGTCCAGGACAACTAAATACTTTCTCGAAGCCTTGCCAGATAGCGGTGGGAGCACGTCAAAATGTCCCAAAGCGACTAAGGGAAAGGGGTTCCCATTAAATCAGCCGAAAAAGGGGCTCCAGGCAGCCATTAGCTCTGGGTGCCCCAATT
Organism: Dermacentor albipictus; assembly: GCF_038994185.2. Lineage (NCBI taxonomy): Eukaryota > Metazoa > Arthropoda > Arachnida > Ixodida > Ixodidae > Dermacentor > Dermacentor albipictus. The sequence continues at coordinate 72,544,176 of NC_091821.1, read as the reverse complement.
GCTTAATCCAACTCTGCTGCCAGCGACGACGTAAGTTCCGTTACATAATTTGACCAAATCTTGGTGGGAGGCGAGTAGCCGACGTCTCCTTTCTGCGATCAAAAGGTTGTGGTTATAAAGGGATTACTTTCTTTGGCTCTTTCTCCCCACTTCTCGGTTCGTATGTTTGTGGCCGTTTGTTGCCAACTTCTGAAAATGTCCGCTTGGTGGTTGAGAACCTTGGTTCCCAGCATCTTCTGCGGCGTTGAACAGAACATCGAACATTTGTTGCACCAGTCATCGATTTCAGTCGGAAAGACAAACATTATCTATCGCATTACGACGACTGGACGACGGGGCCTTGCCTGTGCAGGTGCTACTTGAAGACCGTCCCCATCGCTCGTCGGCCCACAAAGCTGTGAATGCACTTTTGTCCTGCTTGAGTACGACTGGTCTTTGCGAACGCCTTTTGACTCGCTCAGGCCCTCCGCATGCGTGCGCGAGCTGACCGCGGCTTTCCTCCCCCTCCGCTTCCCAGAGTAGGGTAGCCAACCAGATGCATTTCTGGTTAACATCCCTGATTTCTCTCTTTATTTCCTCCTCCTCCTCCTGGTCCACAGCACAGAAGCCCGGTGCCCTAACCGTTAGACCCCATACGCATGCCTGAAAAAGGCGGAATGACCTCGTGCAAGCCAGCGCTTGAGACGCCTGGCGTGTTAGTCGCGAGTCGCGTATGTATACCTATAAAAAGTGAGCGCGCGCATCTTCTGGCTGATGGTGAAGAAAGAAGTTATGGGACGCATTCGTCCCCGAAAATCGCTGCAGGTCTCTCATTGTATACTGTGGCGCTGTGGCGCTTTCCTGCAAGGCCAAGCACGTCGCGTGTTTTGATTGTGCACGTACTGAATAAAAGTACCGCTTTATCAGCAAAGGTGCGCCACTTAGGGACACGTTCGCCACTGAAATCTGCAGTGCGTCTCTTGCCGTAATGAGTAAGCTATCGCTTACGAAGTTAGCACCCAAGGTTGATTATGCCTGTATTTTGTTCTTAAATTTGCGCCGTCTTTTTCATCCTCGTTCTTGTCCCTGTTGTGCGTCTCTTCTTTCGCACCAGACCTGTTGTCCAGGCTTCTTGTACGCTGAAGGTGTGTAAGTGGACACAGAAAGACGTTAGATGGTGAAAAGCACATCGCGACAGTGACTGCCACTTTGGCACCAAGCGCTACATGCGTGGGCATGCACGTGCACGGTCTACACACGTGCACGGCCCCTTCGATCCCCGGTGGTCCGCGCCCTTGGTCTCGGCGTTTTTTCTCGGTTCCCGCGCCCGCCGTCGATGGCGCATTGATTATACTGTCCGATCGAGCGCCGCGGCTGAGAAGCCCCCGGGGCTGCAGCCGCCCCCTCCGCACGCCCATTCTATAGCGCCCACCATCGACCGGACTCCCAGCCAGATTCGCTGGAGCGCGTTTCTTGCTCGCCACCGGAGTCGTGACGAAACTCTCTCTGTGCCGCCGTCTATGTACTGAGTCGCGACACTGACGGGATGCGCCTCCGGAGTGGCTGCTCTGCCCGGCTGCTGCACGTCTCGAGACAAGCGGAAATTGTGTTCCAATCAGTGCAGGCACCAGAGATTATTTTCTGGAAGACGTCGACGTGGTGTAATTATACGCTGAAAACAAATTACCAAAACTTGCAGAAGGGCTACATTTTATTTGTACTATTGGTGCGTTTCTTGTTTTCTATCGGCTCTGTTTTTCAAGGATCAATAACAGCGATAAGTCGCTTTTCGCGACACAGCTACTACTTGCCCCATCGGTCGAGCCGTAGTATTTTCATCACACTTACTATAGCTTCATTTACATGAACTCGACGCGAGGGAGCCGAGTCATAAGTCGAGCTGAACCAGTTCGTCCCGACCGCGTTTACAAGGATCTTGCCAAGTGAGTCAATCGATCCCTTGCAAGTCATAGCCAACGCAGCTGAGCGAACTCTCCTCGACCCTCGCTCGGCCCTGCTCGCCATCTGTAAATGAACCCGACGACCGCAGATTTCGTCCCGATGAGCCGGATCGACCCGACTTTGTTGGGTTCACGTTAACCTAGCTTATGACATGAAATATCTACCGGCATAATACACTGCTTCTATTCCAATCTCATCATCCGCCTTATCAGACTAGCCGATCATGTTAAAGTGTGCGTGCGCAGTGCTGTTTCGAACGGAATTTGGTTAGAATCGCTGCACGACCACCATTTGGCCCTACCCGCCATGGTGGCTTAGCGGATAGTGTTGCCCTGCTAATCACGATGTCGCGGAATCGAATCCCGGCCGCGGAGGCCGCATTTACATGGGGGTGGAAAAAAAAAACGGCCATGTGTCGTGCATTGGAGGCACGTTAAAGATCCTCAGATGGTCAAAATTACTCCGTAATCCCCCCGCTACGGCGTGCCTCATAATCAGATCGTGTTTTGGCACGTAAAACTTCGGGATTTAATTTTCATTTCATTTGGCCCCCGCGCTTCGCAACCCTCTCGCGTGTGCCGTCAGTGGCGGAACGCGGCCACTTGTTTAGTACATTTCTTACGAGGCATGTTTGGCCTTTGGGTGTTCGCTGCGTGCATCCTCGCTTGTTCAAGATCAAGGGCGCTCGTGAGTGGCAGCATGCATGGCGCCGTGTGCGCTTGTAAAAAAAAAAAAATCTCCCTTTCGGAACTCTCGCGGCCGTCCCTTCTCCTTGCAGGCCAATTTCATCCGGCGGGTTCACCAACATACTCGCACATATCTCTCAAAAGCGCATCGGATTCTCCTATAATAGTCAAGACAGACCAACACGGGTTTCTTGTACATTAGCGGAACACCAAAGTTTTTTTATTTCAACTTTTACTTTCGACACGAAACGACACCATGTATTGGTGCTGGGCTGACACCACCATGAGAGGCTCCGTGGTACGCTGGTAGACGTCTTTTGGAAGAGAGGAATGCTATACGACAAGCCTGAGAGCAGCTGACCAGTGCGAAGATGTGGCAGGAGCATTTGGTGCGAGGCGGGGAATGTCCCGTGGTTCAGGGACGCCTATGATGACTCGCACCACTCCGTAAATAGGAATTAAAAAAAACGACGTTTTGATTAAACGTGCGTCAAGCAACGCTTTCGTGTCGTGCGCTATTGTTCAGTTTAGGTCTTGCCTGAAGTGGTCTTTCATGGAGGGTCACGAGGCGACTAATTATGTTTCCGGCGGTGTTTCTATGGAGATGGAATGCACGAGCACTCATTCGTGTGCATAGATTTAGGTGCGCATGCATACCTCACATGACTCCCAAAACTCAGGTCTTGTTTTTCATGGAGCATCAAACCACCGCCATTCAGTCGGGTTCCTTCATTTTATTTCTTCCTTCTTGTCCATTTGCTTACTTTCCTCAGTTTACGTTTCATCTAAAAGACTACGACGCAATGATGCTCATTTCCTGTCGTATATAGTTTGTATAATCTAACTCACAGTACCTTAAACACAAATTCAGAAGCTAATTCAGAATAATTCGCAATAAACCGAAATGCATAGTACGGGAATAGCGAACATGTGGTCATGCTCGGACGTTAAGGGTTAAGTATACGTACCCGTACGCAGCTCACTGCGAACCAGACGCAAATCCCTGGATTGGCCTTGTGAAGAAAATGCATTCGCTTTTAAAGCGCAGCGCCCGTTCCTGCGTTGAGCGTCGGCGTCCCTCGGCGTAACCGAGCGAACGAGCAGAGCGACAGACGAAAGAGCGAACACGGAGCGCAGCGGCGGCTGAAATACGGCGAGAGCAAAGAGAGCGCGAAGAGGAAAGCGGAGGAGGAAGGTGTGGCGAAAGAGTCAGAAGAAAAACGTAGTGCTCCGCAAGACGGGCTTTGCGGCGGCGACCGCTACGAGATGACGCCAGAGTAGCGCGCCGTCGTCTGTTCACCGATGGCATGCGGCGAGCGCGCCCACCCATATTACGTATAGAAACAAAGCGCTGCATGAGCGAAGGTCTGTCTGCGGAGGCTCCTGTGAATCGCGCCCACGAGTCACCCATGCGCTGCGTCTCGCGATCTCCCGATTACCGAGGCAGTCCCGCCACACTTCGCTCCGTTTGCAGTGTGCCGCACGAGACAGACTGTCCGCGGCAGCCAATGTATCGCGAAATGAAAACATGGCTAGAGCTGCGCTCGAAATTCGCATTATGGAGTATCATAATCGTCGGTCAATTCTTTCTTATTATTTTCCTTTTTTCCCCTTATCTTTGGGTCGAGAATACATCCACGTCGAGCCCGGCGCTCTGTTTTAATTTCCGATGTTTGCAGTTAACGCTACCGCAGTCGCGTTGCGAGTGGAGCGAACCCTATACTGGCTAAACAGCGGCTCTGCGGCAAGAATGTTTGCGGCTGCTACTATATCTCCATTACTCGTTGTACAATTCCCTTTCTCTATGGTTGTACTTTGGCTTGGGGATGCGCTTAAATAGACGGACGCTGGAATCCCGCAGTGCACGGAGCCTAATGTGCGCGGAAATGTTCAAGCGTGGAAAGCGCGCGGCTGGACCAATGTGTGCGCATCGCGTCGGAGCAGTCGTCGCTGTGCGTGCTTCTTTCCCTGTGTTTTTCTAGAACTCTGGCGGTGAAGGGGAGGTTGTTGCAAAACGTTGTGCGAGCAGGCCATACAGCTGTGGCGTCCAAGCGCTCATTAATTAGTGGCGCACAACCCATAGGCGTTGCTGCGAAGCGAGAGGAGGACTCTGAATGGGTTGACCTATATGGTGTGGCATGTGGTTTATATAATGTTGTAGACTCGATGACTGAGATAGAAAGCTGCAGGAGCTGCAATAACGCTCGACATACAATATAATCGGGCATACGCGGACATGCGCTCACGTGAAATATGTTTACTGTATACTGCCTGTTCCGAGTTCTGTATCCCGTATATAGAAAGCCGAACGCGCGCCTTATAGAGGCCGCTCCCCTTGCACTTGCCGAACACGTGCCCTGCCGCTTAAAATGCGTATTGCTTCATGAATTCAATAAAGCAATCCTTGTACCAGTTGGAAGTCTAGAAGAGTGGGCATATATATTTTTAACCCTTGTTGCTCTGGGCTCGCTTCCATCACTCGGCGCGCATGTATACCCGTTACCTGTTTCGAGAGGGAAGCTATTCACGCGTGCCCTCGCCGTTTGCGAGCTGCGCTTGGCGAGTATGCAGGGAGGTGCTCGATCACTGGAGGCCTTCAAGCCAAATTCTTGGCATATCGCACAAACTGCGGAAGTTGCTTGCTCATGTGTACGTGCAGAGGTATAGGGAAAGCTCTGCTGCGTTGTTCGCAGCGTGTTCGGCCGTGCAATACACGCATATTGCTCTGCATCTCTTTGTCCTGTATTGATCGTCGTTTCGAGTCCTTGATACCCGCCTCCTGACTGTCACTCGTCTCTGACCGCCAATGCAACGTCGCCAAAAAAAGTTTTCTGCTCAAAAAGTCCCCAGTCTTTCATGGCCATATACGAAGGCATGTTATAGCATCGAAGGCTGAAAAACGTGTGCTTCGGAGCCAGTATCCGGGCTATATACAGGGTGTTTCAGCTAACTTTAGCTAGAGTTTAAAAATACGCCGAAGCACTCTAAGACGACGCGACCAACTGCATGTTGCTCACTTTTGTATGTAGTGTGTCACGCTATCTTTTGTATTTTGCTTAATTAGATAATCAGTCAACTTCGGAAGCAACAAAGTTAGGCAAAAAATTCAAATTAGAAAGTTACAGAGCGGCTTGCAAAACGTCCGAATAAACAGTTTCTGTCTTTGTATCTATCAAGTATTAGTGGTTTTCAGCCTAGTATAGATGCCCGCGAAACACGCACAAAAAAAGAAAAAAAAATTACCGACGATTACGTTACTTCCTAATGCGAAATTTGAGCGCAGCAAATAAGCTGTTTCACCTTTTCGATAGATTGAGGCAAAGAAATCGAGCAACACATGTATGCGCTATCACAGAATTTTTTTTTATTTTTCACACGTACGGTAAGCTTCTGCTTCGGCGGCACGCACCTCTGGATTCTGACGGCGACGGCGCTGGGCCTCTGCTCTGGCAGCTCGTTTAGCAGCAGCCGCAGCAGCAGCAGACGGAGGACTTCCATCGGTCGTCTCGCTCATGGCTCAGAAAGAACTGGCAGATAATTTCGCAGTGGCGAACGGCAGCGGCAATTTCGGCTCGGGCGGTGCACATATACAGATCCGCCGCCACCGATCTGGCTCTCTGATTGCCACCGCACAGGGGTCGCATTGGAGGAGGAGCGAAGAAAGGAATTAAGTTCGAGCCGGCGCTTTGACAACCGGAGACTCGCAGGAAGAGGGGGGAGGGGGGCGGCGTGTACACCCAGCGGCAAACGATGGGGGCAGAAGCGCGCGCAGCAAGCGGACAACACGATAAAGGGAGGAGGGAAGAGATAGCAGCGACTGACTGATGCCGCTGACGCCGATAGTGAGTCAACCCCAGCTGCGGAGTTGGTTTCAGAGACAACGCCGCCGATGCCGACACAAACAATATGATACCCTCGCTTCCGCAGCGCTAAGAACCAGGTCTAGCCGTGGGAAGGTGGTCACGTATTCGTCGACGTGCCGGGGCCTACGTGAAATAACCGGCGCGACGGCAACTGAAGAGCACCCTATCCGCCACACAAGAACAGGGGGGGGGGGGGCGACCCTTTCCTCCTCTTTCTGCATGGCGGCGACGGTGTTCTATGCAGTCACGTTATCTGGACTCTCTAGCGGCGTCAGCGGCATCCAGCGGTATCAGTCGGTCGCTGCTAGCGCTGGGGGGATGAAAGGGGGGCGGAGCTGGTTACGAGGCCGACGACAACGCCGACGACGACGCGAAACCCAGGAACGGACGCCAAAGAGCTGCGCTCTAAAAACACCACGTGACATGCCCGCTTGCGCGTCGTGATTGCACTGCTCCCAAGCGTTCCGCGCACACACGAACATAGCATTCAGCCGGGTGCGCTGCCGCTGCGTCTGCTTAGCGCTATCATGAACCGCCGCGAGGGAAGCACATCGCTGGCGTAAATCGCAGAGCCAACGCCTTCGTCACTGCCCTGTCGCCTTTTAAGCTATGTTCCTTTGTACGCGGACAGTTTGGGAATGCTGCTATATATATATATATATATATATATATATATATATATATATATATATATATATATATATATATATATATATATATAATGTGTGTGTGTGTCATTCATGATGTGATCGGTGGCGGAATCGGTGGGAATTAACCTTGTTGAGTAGGTTAATATGAATTGGGACCGCCGTTGTGCGCGGCACTGGACAGTCAGTGCATATAGTACCGCAATATGAGAGATGGGGAAGAGCACGCTTGCTTAGTTTTTGTACGAGCTTGTAGTGTACGGGCTTGCCACTTGATCGCCTACTTTGTCACCCGGTGCTGGAGCGATATGGCTACCACACTTGCTTGGCGAACTCTGTTATATATATTCGATTAAGGTTTGTTCTCTATACCGGTCTCCGGCGAAGAGGCATAGTTGGGCGTCCTAGCATTGGACTTTTTTGGTGTTGCGGCCTATACGAGTGAAAATGCAGCTTTTGCACGCCGTGATGCGATATGTCAGCCAAACGATTTGCGATCGTCACACCGAGCGGAGGATCGATGCAGGGCGCCTGGTCGCATAATGAAGTGGACTCACTTGCAACACTGATTTTCTTTTATTTTTGAAACGCTTTTTCTCTTGTTTCAGGAATTTCATTCCCTTGCATTTCCAGGCTGTTCTTTTCTTCTTTTTCTGCCGCCTGCTCCGTAAATGTAAGCGTCAACAATTAAGATGTAACTGGGAAAAAAAAAATTAACCCTTCACAAGTGTATTCAGCGGGCGTAGCGCATCCAGTTTAAACGAGTAACGTAAAAAATTGTTCTCTGGTTTCTACTGTAAATGTTTTATTATGTATTGCCGCGGCGACCTTATTCTGATGGGGACTGAACGCAACATCACTCGCATATGTACTTAGATGTAGGTGCACGTTTATAGAAACCCAAGTGGTCAAAATTAATCCGGAGCCTTCCACTACGGCGTCCCTCAACCAACTGCGCACCTTCGGAATGGTAAACCCAACAATCAAATTTTTGTTTAATATTTCGCCTCTTGGAAATTCTGGAATTTGGTTCAAAAGTTGCGAATTTCGTAAGCTCTAACAAGTTGGTATAGTGGAAGTTTTTAAAGAACCCAGATACTTCCGCAAGAGGAGCTCTTGCAATAGTGCGTCGGTTTTAGCGATCGTACACCCTCCCAGTGTTCTTTAGTCCATTACGCAAGCGTAGGAAAATGGCTTGTGTGCGCCTACGTGTGGTATACCACGTGTGGTATACTTCGTGTGCGAGCGTTGACACAGACAGTAAGAGCTGGGAAGGAAAGCATTAATTTTTCGGCTTTGCGCCTCGTTCGTTCCTCTCGTCCTGTAAACTCATTGGCCTTGCGCTGTCGTCCGTCTCTCCCGCCGTGCGCGAGATCGCGCGTAACGACGGCCGCGGTCGCTTCGTAAACGGGAACCTTGGTGAGCCCTCGCGTAGCAGGCGGTGGCCTGCCATCGGAATCAGCCCCTCGGAGACATCTGATTCTGACCGTCGCCGTCCACGCCGTAATTCCTCCCTTGCGGCATCGGGCTCGAGAACCGCGATGTGCTTGCTCTGCGGCGCGATCTGTGTGCCGTGTCGTTGATTGAGCGGGCGCTGCACGTGCGGCCACTACTGGCGCCTCGGTGGCTGGAGCCCTGCCAACCCGCTGCGGCTCCATCGGCGTTGACGGCCGTGTACAACTCGGAGCGCGCACGAGGTCCTGCCGTTGCGTCAGGGGTGCTCGGCCGAGATTGCCCGTCGTAAATTCGGCTCCCTGTCGAGTATAGAAGGTACTTTGCTGCTCACCACCGGGTGCGGGGGTGATCCGATCCATGGTGGCCCGCGCAACTCTGCACTTACGTAGCACGCAGGCAAACGGATAAGTGGGCCGTTCCTTGTCTCATGTAGGCACTGCCCCGTGTCCGGTCGATCCGCTTTATGTCGAGTTCGCGAACTGCACGTGCCACCCTGCTGGAACGGCGTGAGCGAAGTAATATGGTGTCGGAGGCAAATTTAATGTTTTGTATGATTTAGAATGAGTTTCATTAAATATATTAGGGATGGTCAGCTTTTAGCAACATTGCGCGACCTCCGTAAACTTGTCTCTGTGGCGGCCGCTGTGACAATCCTGTTTGCTCGTTTAGTGGACTTTTGTTTCTTAGCTACGATTTTAGATAAAGGGCTCTTCAGCAGCCAAACTTCCCATACTGTCTCGCTTAACAAACAACAATAACCATAACGACAATAACATTCATTATAATTCAATCCTTATTTCAGGACACACTTGTAGAATGAACAAAATGAAGTACGTCGACTGTTCGGTTGACTCCGTAATTCAACCCTAGACGTCACGTGATGACACTCCCTGGCATACCAACTATTTTGTCGAAGATCCGGTTTTTTTTAAGACAGCGCCGCGAAATTTTTAAAACTTTTTTATAGCGCAACGTTAGTGGTGGCATACAGTGAATACATGCGCGATGATAACTTATTAACTAAGTGCTAAATAATATGCACGAATTAAATTGCAATTATTTTCCTTACAGCACGTGTCGAAGTTGCGGAATTCCAAGCCGGTCACTGCATCTCAAGATATATTCACGTGACAGAAACCCTGATATTATATGGTGGCCGTGTTGGGGGAAATATACATCCCACTTTCCAGCCTTGCGGAGGAGTGTGTTGGCGCTCATTTTACCACAAAACCGCGCTGCTACTAATCCGTTGCTAAATAACGAAAAACTCATTGCCACCGCACTACACTCCTTCTAGAAAAATTTAGACTTCTTCATTGATACGTATGGCATATTGACTCCGACTTTTGAAGCCTAGCCCCGTTGAACTGATCACTCATGAGGCGTAGCCGAAAGCGGGAAGCCTTCAGTCGGGCTGCTACCGCATTGTTTGTTTGCAGTATGGAAACCTGCTTAGGGTATTAACGATAAATATGAAAGCGAAACAGGGACCTATGGATCAGGTCACCGTAACCGTGAGCCAAAAGTGATGCCAAAATATACTAGTAGCAGCTACGCCACCTTGAAGTTTCTGCACCTGCTCCACTCAAGCTCAGTAATTTTGGTAGCGTCCGCTCGGAGGCAAGTTTAGTGTTTGTCAACAAAGCACTGGCGATGCATTCGCAAGCGATTCGGCGTGGCGACGTTTGTCCTGAACAAATACGTAACTCAAACACGCGAGAAGTGATAGCCAATCCGTGATATTACAGTGGCATCATCATCGACATTGTAATTTGCGCGCGATGCTTGTAAAGGGAAAGTTTCGCCTCAACTTTCTCCGCTAGCAAATAAATGCTCTTGCGCCAAAGAACTACAGATAAGAGTTCTAAAGGAATGCCAGAATAAACCGACTTTCTGTTTCCCTTTAGTGCCCTTTTAATGTTTCGAAGGTGTCTGCACGTGTGTAACAAACATTTTGAAAGCTGTCTTCGTCACAATAAGCCAGCGTCTGTGATATCAATGGTTCTACAGGCAATAGCTCCTGCATTGTGAGTATTCATGTAACCGAGAACGTTACAATAGGACTCGTTACAAATGAAGCCATAGTGCAAGGAGGATCAGAGGGAACTGAGAGGCTCCACTGCCAGCCGAGCGTGTACCGTACAAAGCCAACAGGCAGTGAAGGAAATGGCGCATGGGAAGGAATAATTAAAAATGTGTATATCCAATGCACTTGTTAGAATCTATGTGAAGCGAAGCTTAAGTAAAGCGATTAATTGGATGCTTTACAACGGCGATGCATACAATGTTGCTTACTTTCATCCCATGCAACGTGTAATCTCGTAAAATGTTTATCCGCAACAGTCACATCTTTGTTGTCATGCGATTTTTATGTTTATACACTGCATCGTTCACAAGCTATGCCGGAATGCAAGCTCCAAATCAGGTGAACGCACAGTCTGAGACGTATACGCAGCGACGTCACAAGGGCGAAAGCGATGTACGATGCTTGTCGAGGGAATATGTCGATGCTTGTCGGTTTATGAAGGATACGGGCTTGGACAAGCGGCTGTGACAGTGATATCGCGTACTGCGCAAGAGTGACGTACTGTAACTGACGATGTGTTCGCTGTGTTATGTGCTCTCTCTCTCTCTCTCCTCCCATCTTTCATCTCCCCCATCCCGCTCCCACGTGTAGGGTAGCAAACCGCTTAAGCGAAACTGGTTAACCTCCCTGCCTTCCTTCTCCACTTTTTCCTTCCTTGTCGAGGGAATAATGGCGATGAGCGCAGAAAAGTACGGCACGTATCAGGTAACATTTAGGGCTTATGTACCTCTTGTTTCGTGGCGGGACATTCCCATTTTGGAGAACTGGCCAAGAACGGGCACACGCCAGTGGTACACACGGAGGGGCTAAATCGAAGAAAATAAAAAGTAAATCAAGGAATTCGGTAAATATAATTCCCCATTCCATTAAAATACCGGTGTGCTTTAGATATGCCTGTGAGCCGATATTATATGCGTGTTGAGGTTTTATGTGGGAAGTTCGAATCACGGCCGCGGGCGCGAAATGCAAAAACGTCTGTGTGCCGCGTGCTTGGAATGCACGTTAACCCCAAGGGGTCAAAATTATTCCAGAGCCCCCCACTACGGCGTGCCTCATAATCATATCATGGTTCTGGCACGTAAGACCCGATGATTTTTTATGCGGTAAATTATTTTTCTTGTTGTTGTTGTGTATATATATTCGCCGAGATAGCGATTGACCCAACACAGCCAGCATCCATGCAGGCAGCCCCGCTGAATCCGGGAAAGTATGGGCAAAGAAAGCGTCGGCCGCTTAACGATCGCACCTTATACAGACATAGCGTAGCAGTAGCGTGTAGAGAGACATATATATATATATATATATATATATATATATATATATATATATATATATATATATATATATATATATATATATATATATATATATAGATAGATAGATAGATAGATAGATAGATAGATAGATAGATAGATAGATAGATAGATAGATAGATAGATATACCACTCCTGGCATTGGTGGCATGAAAACAGCCAAGGAAAGTAAGGACTGGATTTCTCAACCATACGTCTAGTGTGGAGAAGAAGTCCTGAATGGAGCAATATCGCGGGTTCAGAAGGACCTTATCTCGCATTATTTTCGGCGTCCGAGGGGTCCAGCACGTGTCGCGAGCCGTGGTTGCTGCACTTCCTCAGACGCTTTCGACGTTGTTGCGGTCGTCGCGCTCGTGCTGCGTCTACAGAGTGAGAGCCAAAACTATAAGTAAAACGCGCTTATTCGTCGATGCGCATGCAATATTCCACAATTTCGTGCCTATATCGAAGTGCGGTGTATGAGTGGCGCGGCTGGGCATCCAAGACTTCTCGTGTCCGGTGGAAATAAATTGTGTCCGTTCACGGCGCTGTCAGCTAAACGGGAAAGAGGCGGTGCATAAGACAGGAACTCGCCGTCACTTGTTAAGCCTTTGCTCGAGAAGAGTATCGACGAAATTTGCTTTTTTTTGTTTCCTTTTCCTTCCTTTTCTCCGTCACTATGGAATATCACTGCTCACACAGTAGTGTATATGTTTCAGGCACGCGCACTTAGCACAGCTCACCTTCGCCTATACACTCTAAGAAGAAAAGGACGAAATGGGGTATTGAGGTTACTCCTTTAGGGGAGCAACTGATCTGCCACAACCATTCCTCCCTTTAGGGGGTAAGTGCGAGGGGATGAACTGCTACTCCCCATGCCGTTACTCCTCCGAGGACTAACAGTTGCTCTTTTCCGATGCTCCTCAAGGGAGTAACGGTCATTATTTCCGATGCTCCGCAAAGGTGGAAATAATGAAATTGGGCATCTATACGCTAATAAAAATGATTACTGAGCTGAAAAAAATAGAAAGAAAAACTACCGGTAAGTAGGATTCGAACTCACGTCCTCGCGCTCCCATGTCAGCTACACTAACCACTGCACCACGGCAGATTTCTTTTGTTATTGTTATTACCGGCTTGACAAAAGAAAATACAATGTGAGTATTACATGGCCATAAAAAACAACTAGTCAATGCCGGATCAGTGTGGTGTGATAAGAACGATGTAGGCTAGTCATTATGCAAAATAGAAGTGAGGCGTGCAGACAGGACACAAGAGTAGAGAAGTAGACAACACTCTTGTGTCCTGTCTGCACGCCTCACTTCTATTTTGCATAATGAATCCTTACCAAATAGCTCAGCTTTCTGTCGTTCTAGGCTAGTCACTTTGTCCAAAGCACTTGGCCAATCAGGAGTATCACTCTGTGCGCAGAAAAATTCGCGTATATATAACACACTTTCAATGAAATATTCATGTGCTGGGGCCTGAACAATGCGCTCATGTCTAATATCCATACGCGTTCGCCACACACTGTGCATGCACAGAAGCATTAACCGATCGACAGGCACTCTCTCTGGTTCCGCGCATGGCAGGAAGCGTATTCCGAAAGCACTTAACGGCAATTTTTAAGGCTACGTTTTAGAATATCCCACAAAAACACTGCGTCATGACAGTCCAAAAAGATATGCTGTAGGGGTTGGAGGACGGAGTTCGGGATGAAAACCCAAACTTGGGAGGAATTTATTCTACATTATATACAAGGAGGTGAGCGTCAATTAACAGTCGTACAGACATTACGGGCCGGCAGCAACTCGGACGCTGCGGCCCGCGGCAAGAAGTTCGAGAGAGGTGAATCCGGGAATCGGGGCATGTCCCAGAATGCTCAGGTCTCTCTGGAAGGCTTCTTATAAACCCTTCGAGCACTGTAAGTCACGTCATGTTTGACCAATGGGAGAGTCCGCTCCGATGACGCCACTTTCAGCCAATGGTAGGCGCCCGTGTCGCGGTGTCACACCTGGCGGCTCTCTGCGGTCTTGCCTCGCAGACTGGCAATGCACTTCTAACGAGGAGAAGGGGAGGGCTGCTCATGCTCCATTGTCCGAGGCCCACCTGCTAATCCCGGCGGCGCACGAACTTGTTGGCACGTGAACTTGTTGCCTTAAACTTGTTTGCTCGGCCGCTCCTCTGGAATGTGCTTTCCTGCTTCGGCATTCCTCAATTAGCTGTGCTGCGACTCGAAGTAATCGCAGGAAACAGCTCCATATCTAACAATGCTCAATCGTCTCCGGTTTTTTGCATTTAAAGCAATTCACAGACCAAGGTACAAAAATGCCTTTGCTTTGCAGCCACGGTTTCACTGGGAGAGTTCCTGTATGTAGTTGAAAAAAGAAAGATTTAACAGAAGCTCTTACCGGCATTCGTTTAACTCTCTTAAGAACATCTCGTTGAGAACCTAAATCAAATACTGTACGATACAACGGTACAGGCAAGAATACATCAACAAGATCTTTGTACAACTTCTTACTAGTAACAACGGCCAGATATTCACTAGGAAATCTTGCTTTTAGTATTCGGAAAGACGCGACCACTTCAAGCAAAAAAGCACTTAGATTGGTTGGCGGGGTAGGAAATTGAGACAGTTTAAGCATCGGAACGCAGGTGCGGCAATGTAAAAGCGACTCGGCATTTTGTGTATGCTGTGCGGGGAGAGCGTAACGTTGAGTGTACTTGCAACCATAGGCGAGTGCGAAAAGAAATCTGCCCGAGTATTCTTAGGGTGCTTTAAACTAAAGCACTACACGATGTAAACGTGTAGCGAGCTCAAACGGGGCACCGAAGACGACAGAGACGGACAATTGCTTAGTGTGTCCCGTTTGAGCTACAAACCGCTTCAGTTAAATTCATAATCTCCTTGGAACGGAAGGACCTTAGGTACTATTGACCAGCAAAATCTGGCAGTCTGACTTGCACGTTTAATTTGTATCGCTCACTTATGGGGTGCGCAAGAAGGGCATGGCTCTTCACATTCCAACTTTAAATTTCACGCAATTTTCTCACGAAGAGGCAAAGTGCTGCTTTGCATGTAGTTCAATAGACAGTGCACGAACTTCGAACTATTCACGATTTATAGACAATACAGCTTTTGCCGCATCACTGTACGACACGGACGAAAACAGCGGAGCGCATGGGGAGTAACTGTTGCCGTTCGTCCTCCCGTTGCTCTCATTCCAACCAGGGACTAAGCACTTTCTCTCCAAAATTTGCACACGGCACGCATATCCATGCAGTTACTCCCTTGAGGGACGAAAGCGCCCTTTTTGGGACTAACAGCGCAGTTACTCCCGTTTTCCCCGGAGTTCTTCTTAGAGTGTACTGGGCTCGGTTGCGCCTTGTTTGACGGATTGGTCTTTCGATGGTCGGGCTCGCATTGAGGCCCGTATTAGAAACGTGTGGCGGTTGAGATTCGCGTTCATTTCGAGATACGTTTAGTGTCGCAGATGGCCGTAAAGGTAAATGCACTGTGCAAGACTCAAATGCGGGGAGAACCTTGTTTTCGTCGGGCCCTGGCGATGTCCTTAGCGTAGTTGCCATTATAGTTCCTTCCGGAATGCTCTACTTCACGAGCGCAGGCGCTGTTGTTAGCGAGGCCAGCCAGGGTGTCGTAATGATGTCTCACTCCCGCCTTTGTAGTCACCTTTTTCTCCCTGCTACGTGCGAACGAAGAACCAGTGCACGAAGCGCGCGAACTGGCCGCTGCCGACATGGCGCCATCGAAGCGGCTCGAGAAAAGCGCCCGCAAACCATTTCCTTGGTCCAGCGTTAATCTTTTCTCACTGCGTGCTTTTATTTTCGCGATCCGCTCTGCCTTTCGCTAAGTCTGCCCAGCTTAGCTGTACTGGAAGGCTGGAGGTACGTTGTTGGAGATGCGTTTGATTCTTTTCATCTGCTCGTTGACCTCCTTTTCCTTCAGATTTTTGTTTTTTGTTTTGTTTTATTGTGGCGGCTCTCGGTTGTTTTCGGCGCCATGAAGCGGTTCTTCGTGCGGCCCCATGAACCTGGAAGACGCAGTAGTTCTTCTCCTTTGCTTACTGCGTTTAGTGACCCTGTCGTTTGGTAAAAACTCCTTTGCTACTCAGCTGTGACTTAGTGCTGTGCAATCCTGCAAAGGCTTACGTACCCGCGTTTCTTGCCGTTTTTCTCCCATCTCCACTTGTGCATTGAATAGCTTACTTTAACAATTTCTTTTTTTTTGGGGGGGGGGGGGGGGGCGGGGGTCTCGTTATGCTATCGCGGGCGTACTAAATTCGTTCTTTTTGTTCTTTTCTTTCTTTATTTTTTTTTTCTGTGGCGTCTAAAGACACGCTCGCTAGCTGCACCAGTTCTTCTATAGGGTCGTCGTGTACTGAATAGTGAGGGGCGCAGTGTGTGTATAGTTTTCGTCTGTACGCAGCAGCCAAGCTTGTAGTGCTTCTGAGAAGGAGGAAGAAAATAAACGCACGATCCACCTTGGCTTGTTCCCCGCCAGGCCTTGGGTCTCTGGCAAAGTCATCTCACTTAATGGCTATCATAAAAGAAAAGACCCAAGCGCTCGCTGAAGCGCGTCGAGGTCCTTGCTATATGTATGCAGGCATTCGAGTAGTGCGCTTCCGAGACGCCGGCGCTTGTTTATCTCGAGACCACAGTATTGTACTATTTATTTATTTATTTATTTATTTATTCCCTTTTGCATTGTTATTTGGTCCGGGTCTTCTCCAGAGTCTCGGAAGCTTGTTGCGGTATATATATATATCGTAGTCCCGCGACGAAGATGGTCGTTTCATGCTGCGTGCGCCCGGTATCCCTCAGGCTGCTGTGGATCCTGTAGCGGGGACATGTTGTGAAGATAATGTTACGGCTGTCGACGGTATGGTATACATGTTACCCGATACTAGCTCCATCCTTGTGTATTACCCGATGCCATCTCACTGGTGGCCATGCTTCCGAGTCCGGAAGTTACTGTCCACGTATAGGCCTATATGATATCCGCCTCGTATTAACAGAGCGAGTGCGACGAACTTGCTCGGCTGACAGTTATTAAGGTACTGGGTGTTGCTGGTATTATGACTATGGGGAAAAATATTTTGCTGTCTCCTTTCTGCGTGTCAGAAAAGACATATTATGACATTGTCACCATACACGACGGAAGCGTATCTTCTGAACCGTGATATGTGCGGTAGTGACATCCGAATATCGGTGCAACAGACCCTGTTAAGTGTGTAGAGGATGCGTCAGATGGCGCAACATTTGTTATTACTTACTGCGTCAGCGGTCACGGGACCAATTGATGTCAGCTGTTATAATCGAGAACGTTAGTACAATGAAACATGGCATATACTGCTAAACACATACTAGAATATCGGGAGACGTGCCATACAAGATTCGTACACAGCTTGAAAGACCATCGAATTCTTGAATATTGAGAAATTGTTTTTTTTTTTAATGAGCGCGAAGTTTTCATGGGCGCCAAAGTGGTTTTAAGTGCATTCTGTAAATTATTTGAAAAAGGATGCGGAGATGGTTTCAAGGATTTCAAGGGCGCCTTCCGGACTCCATGAAATGCGAGAGTTGTTACAGCGGAATGCCTCATGGCTGGGTTGAATCAATAGAGATTGTTAGATTAAGGAACGCAAGGGGCTTGTGTTCCGCGTACCTACGCAAGTCGCTTGGGTGGCAACGAAAGCCATTCAGACTTTTGTTTCTTGAGCACGCAAGACGCCTGTGTTCCCTAATCTAAAATTATCTGAAATGTCTTACGTTTGGAGGCGGCTATTCAAGATTAAAATTATACAAACGTCGCGCTCGTTCTCTGTTCCGTTAAGGAAGCCTCGTTACAACGTCTCGTGTCCCGACCGCCAGGCACTGTTGAGCTGCGTTTGCCGAGCGCGGCCAAGCCGTGCTGCATGTCGTGGCGCCAACACGCGGGAGCTCTTGCGTCTCCGATGGAGAGAATAGCCGCCGCGTTGTTCGAAAGCACGACGCAGCATGCGTCCATGCGTGCCCAACTTGCGTCCTCTGGCCTATACTCGGCGCGTCCCACTTTCGTCTTTGTTGCGAGGCGCTTGCGGTTTGGGCTCCGCTGCGCGCTCCACCTTCGGCGCCCTAGTGCAGTACGCGTGCTCTCCTGGGACGCGTGGATTTGTGTTCGCCTTCCTCCCAGGCCGTGATTGCGGATTAACGCCGGCGACCGCGGGATGACGAACAGGAGAGGAGGGATGCGGCGCAGCAAGAGAGAAGCGCACATTATCCTCCTACTTCGCGCGCGCGCACACACACACGCACACCGTCGAAGCGACCCCCGGCACACGTGTGATGCGCGTAATGAGTCCTCGCGAAGGGGCTCGTTTGCGTGTTCGGCGCGCCGTCCTCATTAGGGGCGCGTCCTGCATTCAATTTTCTCCCTCGCCGTCGCGCGCACGCCCGCGACTGCCGCGAGGGACGTCGCCTCTCTATTTTGCTTTTTCTTAGTTTTTTTTTTCTTTAAATTTTATTTTGTATTGGCCGATATTTGCGTGCTTGCAGGCGCCGTCGGCGCGCTCATTTGCGCCTGGCGAGCGGACATGCGCGCCACACGCCGGCCGGGTCCGGAATGCAGCGCGCGCACTATTCGCCCGCCCCCTTCCCCCCGTTGTTACGATGGAGCCCCTGAACGTCTCGTAAAACCAGCGCTGGTGTTGGCCATTGCAGCACCTCTGGCTGCCGCGTAGTGGAGGGTGGATGTCGCGCTCTCCGGGATGTATAGCGACTTTTTCTTTTCTCCGTCTAAATAATTGTCGCATGTGCGTGTGCTGCCGGTGCCGCATGGTGCATTGCTCCGTCTTAAAGCTCAGTTCGAGTTTCCTGTCTCCGAAGTGTTGCTAAAAGCTGGGTAGCTTTCTTGGTACACCGCCTTTTAAAGTGCCTAAATGATACCAACAAAGCTATTAAGTTCACCCACTCTGGTTGATAACACTGCCGCAACGCCTCGTAAGTAAATTTTGCCACGAGAGCGGGGGCTTGGTATGCTAGAAAACGATAGAGGCCAGCTTAGCCGTGACGACGGAGTGGCGACACTGTCGCGTCCTTCCCGGCAGTCAACAGGAGCGACCTCGAGAACGGCAAGCCCGAATATCGTGCTCCTGGAGAGCCCCTCTTTGACCGTGACTCGGCTTGTACAAGGTCGACGGCGTCCCTGTCTCGAAAGATCCGTCAGCCCCCGCCGATACCTTTGTCTTCGATGTTCCCCCACGGTCCTGGCGTTTTAGGCGTTGTCACGGGTAACAGACGGGTTGGGCTGCGGCAATGCGCTCCGCCAGGCACTCCTTGAACCACGCAGGCGCCCGCTACCCAGCTGCGACTTTTGTCTTCGGTCGATGCCTCAGCTCATCCCGTATTGCGCAGGAGCAGCAGGCGGTAAGAACCTCGCTGCATTTGTGATTAAGTAAGGCCGCGGCCGTGCGGTCGTATCGTGCTCGCGTGCCCCCTGAAAACCAACCGTCGTCTGTTCTTGCTTCTGAGCGATTGGTCACGCTCCGCGCGTTCGCTGTATTTCATGTTTTAACGTCTTCATTGCTAAAAGTGCGTCCACTCTGTAAGCGCAATCGGCACATGCGAACAGTCTTGGTTCGTGACGTGACGTCTTTGTGAACGAACCAGCTGTTAAGCAATGTCTTTTTGGGTCGCCTTGAAGTGTACAGCTTCCGGATATATATAATGTGCAGACGTTTTTCAATCAGTCTCGATTGCTTTAAAACACAGTTTCGCCCCCCCCCCCCCTCTCTCTATCTCCCACGTTTAGAGCAATTCGGGCTGACGTCGACTTGGGCCAGGGTTTAAGAATTCTGGTTTCCGTAAGGGAATGGTTGTCAAGCTTGTCGAGCGTGGTGCTCAGGAGTTTTCTCGGACTTCTGACCATTCCGATGAGGAAGGCGTAGGCATTAGTGGAACGCTGTACTCCAAGCCATATACGACCAGTGAGAGTTCCTCCCATCATGCTAAGCCGGGCGGAAGGCAGAACTTTGGATGAGGATCCTGGGAAAAAAGGCGCTGATTTGTAAAGTCTGCCGAATCGCATTAGGTCAATGTGAGCTCGCGCGCAAGCTCGCGGAGCTTTTCCACGCCTTGTAGCATGGGAAATTGTGCAGTCAACCTCATCTACCCTGTAGTGAATGCACTTGAATCATTTTCTGTTGAGCTGAAGAAATTGAAGCTGCCAACACGCCTGTTCGTTTGCCAAATCATGCAGTGTCAGTCCAAATGGGCTGTAGGTCTACCTATTAGGTGTTATGAATTTGTAGCTATACTGTTTCCCTTAGAGGGGTCGTGCAGGTTATCTGCGATATTTTGAGAGCTGCGTGCATCGCCCGCGACTCTTATACAACGAGGAATTGCACTCGTCTGCTTATATTCTGTCTGCAAGTCTGCACGGCTTGTGAACGCAGCCTCAAAATGCTTGTGGAATGCTTGTGAACGTGCCTCAGCTAAACAATTCCTGTAAGCACTTTTGAGTAGACGCCGTAGGATTCATTTCATGTGATGGGCATGTCAAGGCCACAACCACTCCAAATGCAGTCATTTGCGTGACACCGGGAGCGTTGCGCTGACTATTCGATGCGCATTTAATGCTTTCGCGTTTGTATTTTAGCATATATATGGTGCATCTTTTCACAGGCGATACATGGAAGGTTAAACTTGAGTCTTCGCATGGTGTACGTTCCGATTAACACTTTTCGCGCATTGGTCGTGAGGTTGAGGTCGGGCTGCCGTGGGCATTCTCAAAATGGCCACTGGTCGCCTAAGTTGTGTATAGGCGCTGCTAATGGTTCTCTCGCTGCCTATTGATTGGCGCGACGCGAGGACACGTCTCGAAAATTCCCAGGCCGCCGCGGGTGCCTGTCGGAATAATTGGGCAGTTGTCCGCTACAGTCGGTGTCTTATATGCAGAACTTCATTAACCGACCCGCTTTCTGTAACGACGACTGCCACGGGAAATGGCTATCGGGCGCACTATAGGAACTATTATCGCGCCTATTCGGCAGCTTGGATGGAAATTGCGATCAGTAGGAGATTTTGCTAACTGGTAAATTGCCATCACAGTGGTAGGCACGCTAATGCGACCGTGACCTCTGTATATAGATCACGTTTCGTGATGCTCTTGTTTTTATTTCCGTCACTTGCCTTCACTTCGTGGATAGAATTTCGGTAAGTATAGGCACAGGCGAAACCATTTTCATCATCTCTTCCGAAAAAGCGACGCCCAGAGTTTGCACTGTTGGGCTCCTATTCAGTGGTTCGTGGTTCGGGCTCGGACATCACACATCACACAGAGGGTCGCTTGCCTACGTCGCCCTAGGCGCCTAAAGCGTTTTAGCTGGCCTGTGCTACCCCTGAGGTGTCGCACTAAGCTAAGCGGACCCACGCCGTCCTCCGTCTCTATCGCCGAGAGTTGCTTGTTGGTAAGGAGATGAGTTCGGGAGGTTGAAGCAAACGCATTGGTTTATTTTACATATATATAACTGAGCACACTGCATGTCGGAACACTTTACATGTCTGATCACACTGCATATCTGAGCACACTGCATGTCTGAGCACACTCCACTACACCAAAGATTCGCTTTTTTGACCTCCCTGCCTTTCCTATCCTTGCTTTTTTCCCTCTCTCTTTAATCCATCGTTTTCCTTAGGTCACTATAGATGAGGGAATTCGATCACTCTGTCCCGGCCAATCAGAAGGGTCCAAGTGTTCGCAGCGCTCTGCTTCTCATGTTGCGCAACTGCCCCTGCATATGATGCAATGACGAGGCTGCAGTCGGGAATCACGAGTCAACGTTGTTCGCGAGGCGTGCTATTGCACTCGAAGCTGCGCTCAAGATTGAACACACGGACGCGGATCGCGAGTGACGCGCGATTTCGCGTGATATCGTGCTGCTGATCGGCTGACGCCAGCCTCACTATCCACCACAATCGAGTATAAAGTTGTCTATCAACAAATAGAAATCGCGCTTATCATGGCATCGTTGATTTTGCTGATCGCGTTGCTTTGACCGCACCAGAACAGCTGTTGCATTATAGTGAAAGCAGCCGTCGCACTGTGTCGAGAGCTGTCCCATTTGCCATTTTACTTCAACCGGGACCTGCTGTCATCGTCGGCGTTTTGTTCCCTTAGCGTATCGCGCGGCGTTCTTCCGAGTGCGAGAAAACGCCGCCGTACAAAACAGCCGCTTGTTTTCGAGGTGCATTGCCAACGGTATAGAGGCGTTGCGCGTGCTTTTGAGGAATGCGACCGCGAGGTGCGGTGGCTTTTTCCGATATAACGGCGGCGGTATCGCTCGCCGATCGTGTTTGACTTCGCCGCCGGCCGAGTAGCGCTTGCAGGAGCGCTCCTATCGGCCTGAAGTGAGGCAAAAAAAGGGCGACAACCGCCCGCCTCTGGACACGGTCTGCCCCCTTCTTTCTTCGGCAGTTACTCTTGTGTGAGACAGGCTGCGGTGTTTCTGCGCGTAGCGTTTTGGACGGCGCGCCAGGAATCCGCTCGGGGCGAGGCAGGATCGGCACGCTGCCCGCGGGCCGCCCCTCCCCCGCCACCGTAGGACCACGAGGAGGGGTGTAGAGAAGGGGTGCTTGCCCCGTCGGCCCGAGCCAGAGAGCGGGGAGGTTGAAAAACGAGGCCGGCGCACCGTCAGGGACGATGGAGATAGCGGGCGTGGAAGCCAGCGCCGGCTGGACGTCCGCCTCCTAATGGACGCCGGCCGCCGAGCGCTGGTCCGGCCGCGGCGTCTGACCTCTCCGTCGTCTCTGCTGCTGCTCCCGGCGCTGCTTCCACTGGCACAATGCGGCCAAACTGACGTTATTAGAACAACAACAACAACAACAACAACAAAAAAGATGTTTGTTCTAGTAACCGTGCAAGACGTAGCGGGTTTACTCGTCCGCGTGAATGCACGCACCCAACATGGCGGAGAACACTTAACGGGGAGCTTCGCGGATGGTCGCTGAGGCACGATTCGTTTCGCCATCCGTGCCGTGAAAGGTGCGTCTACGGGTCATTTGTTAAGAGAGAAAGCAAGAAGAAGAAAGTTAGGGAGGTCATCGAGACAAGCGTCCGGTTTGCTACCCTGCGCGCGGGGTAAGGGAAAATGGAATAGAGAGCACAAAATAGGAAGAAAGTGAGCCCTGTATAAGCACGCAAGAGTGCGCACAGCAGGGTATGCGGGCCGCGGCACTTCTGTGGCTGTGGTAATTGCTTTTTCCTCCAGGTAGGAGTTGGCCACGGTCCCAGAATTATGTTCTCTGAAAACGTTCTGGAGTCCAGACGCGGTCTGAAGAGAAGGGCGCTGTACTTCAAGTCGAGGACAGGAGCGCGAACAGGTGCTCGACGGTCTCGACCTGGCATTCGCTAGTGTCGCGCGCTGGTCTATTGGCCAGCCTGATGCGGAAAATTGTTGAGGTGACTAACAGGAGTGTGGAAGAAACCATATTTTTAGTAGACGAAGGGAAGCGGTCGACACCTTCTATAAAGCAGTCTTTGTAAGATACGTTTTCCTTGATTAATACTGTACCGTAACATATATGAATGAAAGAGAATACCTAAATGAAGGCAATATACCTGAAAGAAGTCTCGTCGGCCACCCTGCGCCGGCCGCGCTGGGATTAAGGGGTAGCGGAAAAATCAACTTCAAAGCACCACGTATTTGCACCCCTACTCCTTAACACATGTGATTGCTGCGCCAGTGTATCCGAGGAGCTGATGGAAAAGAAGCGAAGGAGTAACCCCAGTGCGCCTTCCTTTTGCCAAATTCAAGTGCCATTGTCGAAACGAAGTCCAGTGTCAGCGTTTCGACAAGACGTGTTCGTCTAATGAAGGCGGAGTCTTCTTGGTCCTCCTTTGACGCCCTTTGATGAGTAGTGTTCGAAGCACCTTCCTGTTATATCCTTCCCGGGTATCTTACTTCGTCACTCCACGGGCTCGCTTGGCAGGATACAGTCGAGTGGCGGCGTAGTCTCGATCTCTTGCGCAGTTCGCTTGCCTGGAGGGCTAGGCGGGGGCCTGCATCGGCGTGGCGTCACACCGCCGGCGAAGCGCCCACATCGGGCAGCGCGCACACCGACGCACCACGCTGAGCATCTGCAGCTACATACTGGCCCGGCCATTGTGCTTGCCGCCGTTGTGCCTCGACGAGGGCGAAAGGGGTTGGCGGCGCCCCAGTGCGGGAAACCCTGCGTCGGCGCATTGCGCCACGCTGGGTTTCTCTTCTGCGAATCCGCGCACTCCGCTATCGTCTGCGCGCTCTCCTCTGCGGGGGCA
This sequence comes from Dermacentor albipictus, assembly GCF_038994185.2. NCBI lineage: Eukaryota > Metazoa > Arthropoda > Arachnida > Ixodida > Ixodidae > Dermacentor > Dermacentor albipictus. The sequence continues at coordinate 72,519,887 of NC_091821.1, read as the reverse complement.
AGGAGATCGCACTCACTAATGCTACAAGTGGCGCTTGGCTTGGGACGTTCCTCCTCAGTCAAATAAGAAACGGAGGAGGGGAGTACGTGCGTGCCGAGGGATTCGGTATGTGCATACGCGTTAGGGCTAGATGAATATGGATTTGGATATAGATATATTAGCACCACCAAACCATGAACAGGGTATACAACTATGTCACCGTGCTTCGAGACCAAAAATATGCATTCATAGTATACAGACAGAGTCTTTACGTTGCCGGTGTTCCTGCCGTGTGATGCATCTTTTCAGTAGCGACCCGCTAGTTTGTTTCTTACTGCTCGCAACTGTTAGCCTCTTATTTGTTGCAGGAAAAAGTGGCGTAATTTTAGTAGAGGCATATATTTGTTTGTCATTCTCGAAAAGTCCTGCAAGAGTCTCGCGAGATGAAAGGGCATGTTGGTGCAAGGATTCCATACTGACCCGCCGTGGTTGCTCAGTGGCTATGGTGTTGGGCTGCTGAGCACGAGGTCGCGGGATCGAATCCCGGCCACGGCGGCCGCATTTCGATGGGGGCGAAATGCGAAAACACCCGTGTGCTTAGATTTAGGTGCACGTTAAAGAACCCCAGGTGGTCAAAATTTCCGGAGTCCTCCACTACGGCGTGCCTCATAATCAGAAAGTGGTTTTGGCACGTAAAACCCCAAATATTATTATTCCATACTGTCTTGTGGGCTCCACTTTCCTTCTCATGACTGTTCCTGAACCGTTTCCGTAGAATTCATGCCCTAAGCCTTGTAAGACGTCACGGTTAGCGCTGCTGCTTCTCTCCATGGCGTCCATAGGCGTCACGGTCAATGTGGTCACGGCAGTTCCTATTCGTCAACCTGAGCTCGTGTCGCGCACTCAGTCGGCGCCCCCTGGCTTCCGCTATCGTCGGACGAGGATTCGGTCCTCGCGCCGCCGGCGTCCCAATCGCGCTCTTTTCGTCACTGTCGCTGTATGCTCGCACCATCCGCCCGGGTTTCTCGTCGCCGGGCGTCGTGCGTGCCCGCTCCAGTGGCGACGGGGGAAGCCCTATCGGCTGTGACGCCGCGCGCGGCTGATTGAGCGAAGGCTTTCCGAGGGGCGCCTTCCGCTCGTCACGCCAGCAGCAGGCTGCTGTGCACCCCCGCGTCCCAACATTCCGTCTCGGGTGCCGCGCCCACGGTTACGAAACGAGGCCACGCGGCGTTCAGCGGAGAGGGCTGTGTTTGAGCGGCTTGCGCAGCGCGCGGATGAGCTCGAAGAAGGCGCGTGCCGAAGGCCTTCCGCTTTCGCTCCCAGCTGCCGCCTCGGGCCTGTCGTTGCGTGCTTTGTTAGCGGATGGATTTGACACATCGAGCTATCTGTAGTCAAATTGCGCTGCAGAACACAAATTTGGGGCGGCGGCGTAAATAACTTGAGCGTCGTCATGTATGCTTTAAAGCGAAGCTTTCTTTGCCTCTTCCTTCGACTTTCCCACTGCTGCTGCTGTTTGGCACACCACGTCGGGGGTGGTTCATGATAAGAGCGAGTCAGAGAGGAAAGGCGACGCCAGAAACTCGTTTCGACCCCACCGCGTCGAATGTGCACAATGCCCTCTGGAACTCCCTGGGCGTCGCCGCAATAGCCTCTTGACAGCTGTAATAATCCGTGACCCCCGTCAAAAGCATTGCAGAAACTGCGGCGCTTCCCTTTCTACTAACATGCGAGTCCACAGGGGACGTAGATAGAACTGTAAAGAGAAGAGGCAGTTCCCATACAATGGGGAGGGGGGAATGAGTAGCTAATTATCGTCAATCAAAGCAACCAGCACAGAAAGCTTCGCTAACATCGATTACCGCGGTGCGTGGGATCTGCATAATTTTTAGCTTCCGGTTCATTCAGTTTTTTGCCGATATTGAATGCGTTAAAATGTGGCAAACTTAATAAGCACTGAGGAGGTTCCGTGCAGGTTTATAACCTGCCCCGCGGTGGTATTTAAGTTAAAGAGACACTAAAGAGAAGCAGTAACTCAATTTACGCTGATAAAGTGTTCTTTCAAAACTCAACTTTCGTTAATTCTGCGGTAATTGGTTGTTAGTAGAAGTGGAAATGAAGGCCGAAGTTCCATTTATCGAATTTCGTGTCGGAAGCATGGCGGCGGTACGGCAGTGTGACGTCGCCGATTTCAAGCTATTTTTCTGGTATTTGGGCCATTGTGCCGCCGTAAAAGTTCTTGAAACATGCCCAGTTCACTCTATGGCGCCGTTAAAATGGAATGTTGTGCTTCTTTACTGATAGAAAGTTAATTAGGGCCGAGCAGACGCCGTCGAACTCAATAACGTCACGACGTATTGGTGCGGCCGGGAATGTCAAAGCGGTGACGCCACGCGACTTTCGTTGTTGCGTTTTTCTTGGCTTGCCAACCCTTTTGTCATCCTAAAGCTGGATTTCCTCGTACTTTAGAAAGGTCATTTCTTAATACAGTTGGTATAATATTTCTCTTTAGTGTCCATTTATTCATCAGTTCCAGATTTACTCGAATATAGAATCTTCTTTCGATTGAGCGACTTTCGTTGTTGCGTTTTTCCTGGCTTGCCAACCCTTTTGTCATCCTAAAGCTGGATTTCCTCGTACTTTAGAAAGGTCATTTTTTAACACAGTTGATATAATATTTCTCTTTAGTGTCCATTTATTCATCAGTTCCAAATTTACTCGAATATAGAATCTTCTTTCGATTGAGCCGCCTTTTAATAAGAGAATGCGCGGTTTCTTGCATACCCTAAACCAGCTGAGAGTGCCGGTCGAGCTGTACGCAAAGCTTCCGGGGCTAAAACGTTTCTGGCTTTTAGCCCTTTCAAAGCTGACATGTGTGGCAACGCTGCCCGCGAACCTGAGCAGTTTACAGTGTCTGCCTGGCAGGATCACCCGGGGATTGACTCGGAACGGCTTGCACATTGTCATGACTGGTCGACGCCTTGCTTCAACGCTCTGGGCGATTCATTCAACGTTATTTTGTTTCCTTGTCATTTTCTTCCACGGTCCAGTCCCGTCTAAGTAGCCTTTATACGGCTGCGACAGTGTCACAGCGAAATCGGTTTGCGTAGCATCGATGCCATGCAAACGAAACGGCTTGCTGCGTTACGGAGTCGCAGCGGAGTGGCTCCGACAGGCGATGTGTGGATCGAGAAGCTACTACGGCGTCTTGAAGCGCGTTTCATTCCAGAATGAAGGAACTAGGAATTAACTGCTATTGTCGGGCACTCAGCGTGCATCTTGATCGCTGCGCTTCATGTAAACGACTTCGAATCGCAGCGGCCTCTGCAATTTTCCCGCCGTCATATAGCTTCTGTGCTTAAAGCGGAAACCCCTGCTCGGTTGAATGTCTCAGACTCGACTTCTTCAGAGGGTACCCAATAAAACGTAAAAGCGGGAGTCGGGTACAGACTCAAATGAATCGGGAAGTGCGGCGGTGATTAAGGAGGACGGAAAACCTTTTGCAAGATCCACTGTGCCGAAAGTAAAAGCGTATACCTTCCGCAAACGAAGCGGCCGTTCAACTCGGTGCCCCTTGGAGCGCGCATTCGCGCGTGCGTTGTTGCGCCTCTTCTCGTGGCACCGGAGAAGGGCGCTTCCACCTCGTTGCTTAAGTGCCCGCCATCTTAGGAAACCTTTAGTTAGCGCTGCTGCGTTAACGGTCGCGTGCATTTCGGGACGCGTTTCGATCCCCGACGCATTAATGGGCACCGCAATGCGCTCTCCTTTAGCGGCGCATGTCGTTCGGCGCTCTGAGCTCCTTCCTCCACTACAACCCCCCGGGCAGTTGCGCTGGAAGGACCGCGCGCATTCCGATTCTTTGATGGCCCCTGCACCTGCTTCGAGGATGTGCGCAGGAAAGTCTCCAGCTTGAACAGACGCGGGTTTGTTATGCTGGATTCTTTCGGTTTGGCTAAGACCCCGTAAGGAAATAACTTAATCAGCTGTGATGACCCTTTGGATTTGGATGAAGGTCTTAAAGAGAAGCAGCGTGAAGGAAACGAACGAAGGACGGAAAAAGAGGCGATCTAGGCACCGTTTTTGTTTCCTCCATTCGTTTCCGAAACGATCGATTTCCTTAACGCCCCCCCCCCCCCCTCCTTCTTACTGCGCGTGGACGGGCGAAGGATGGATGATGAAAGCTGTGTGAGGGAGGAGCGACAATCAGGTTTGTGCAGTATATGAATAAAAAAAAACAATTATGGAGATCCAGAGCATATATGGAAATTATGTGAAGCGAAGCTATTGTGAAGCGGTTATTCATGTGCTGTATGCAATTGTCCATCTCCTGCGCAGCGTTTTGCAGCAAAGTGTTTACGTGCCTGCCAGGCAAGACGGCAAGACGCGCATACCTCCACCACACGACCCACGTGACAGCGCATTACACTGTCTCCGGGACCGACCCAACTTGCTTGGCGAGAAACCGACCGAGCAGACGCGCCCCCGGGGGAAAGAAAGGCATAGAAAGCTTTACTTTAAAGAAGGAATGATGCGCCTGAAGGCGTATGTTTGTTGCAGTGAGGATATCTATGGGTACCGTTAGTTGTTTTACTATACGTATTTCCGTAGGGAACAGAGCCGGCCAACGGTGCGTCGGTGGGGGTATATAGTACAGGTCGGCCTACATCTGTGCAAGCCGATTCGTTACATGATTTGCTGTACGGTATGTGAGTTATTCGGCAAGGCAGCAGCAGCAGCAGCCATGCATGGTATATATATATATATATATATATATATATATATATATATATATATATATATATATAGCTGTAATACCCGTGTCAGACGGCAAATCTAATGCCATTTACAACGAATGACATTCGCTGATACGGTAAAACGTAATTACATTCGTCGAAAATGTCGGTGACAAACGAATGAGTTCGCCAAACTGACTCGCATTCGTTTTGGAACCGAATATGTACCCTCGACACCACGAGCGTACCGATCAATTCTGCAAACAGTACATGCGTCTTTTTTTGTTTAACAAAAAAGAATTATTAGTCTATGAATTTTATTACCTAATTATAACTTTAACGACATTGAAGTGCATCACAGCTGTTAGATATGGAGCTGTTTCCTGCGATTACTTCGAGTTCCCCAGACCACATCGGATTGCAGCACAGCTAATTGAGGAATGCAGAAGCAGGAAAGTGCATTCCAGAGAAGCGGCCGAGCAAACAAGTTTAAGGCAACAAGTTCACGTGCCAACAAGTTCGTGCGTCGCCGGGATTAGAAGGGGGCCTCGTACCAATGGAGCTCAATCGTCCCCCTTCGGCTTTGAAGAAGGCATCTGCTACCGCTGCGGAGCCGAGCCACCGGGTGCAGGTGGGCCCTTGTGCAATGAAGCATGAGCGCCCCCCCTCCTTCTCCAGCCTAGAAGAAGTGGATTGCCAGTCTGCGAGGCAAGACCGCAGAGAGCCGCCAGGTGCGACACCGCGACACGGGCGCCTACCATTGGCTGAAAGTGGCGTCATCGGAGCGGACTCTCCCATTGGTCAAACATGACGTGACTTACAGTGCTCGAAGGGTTTATAAGAAGCCTTCCAGAGAGACCTGAGCATTCTGGGACATGCCCTGATTCCCTGATTCATCTCTCTCGAACTTCTTGCCGCGGGCCGCAGCGTCCGAGTTGCTGCCGGCCCGTAATGACAGTACGTCTGTTACCTGACGCTCACCTCCTTGTAAATAATGTAAAATAAATCCCTCCCAAGTTTTTTGGTTACATCCCGACGCCCGTCCATCCAACCCCTACATCTGGTTGGCAGCGGTAGGATCGCCTCCGAATGCATCAGCTGGTGGCAGCGCTACGGATCAACCTTCGTCAAGAGAGATCATAAGGAACCGGGAAGAGCGAAGAAGAGTGAGCCTTCGTCGAAATAGGTCCGAAGAAACTGGGAGTAGCGAAGAAGGAGCGAGCCTTCGACCCAGGGAGTCCGGAGGAACCGGGGACAGCGGACGAATGAACCGGATGGCAGGGTGCTGCAACCGTAAGTGAGCGCGTGGTTTTTTTCCTTATGATTCGCCAGACTCAAAGGTTGTGTGTTCAATTTTGATAGTTCTGGGAATCGGGAGTTTGATGCATTGTGTGTTTGCACAAATTAATTAAGGAAAACAGTTTTAACCACCTGACGGGGCAGCTGCCATGGATCTTAGAAGGTTGACGAGGTTAGACTTGTTGTTGGTGTGCGACGATTTGGGAGTTGAGGCGGACGAACGGATGGAAACGCCAGCTATCATAAAGGCGATTAACGATAGTGGCAATGATGGCAAAAGCATTGAGCTTGCTTGGGAGGTGATACAGGAGCCACGGGAGCGTGTGCGTCGTGTACGTTTGCGAGAGCGTCGTGAGCTTAGGAGTGAGCGTCAGCGTGAAGAACGCGAGAATGAACGGAAGCATGAGCTTCAAGAACTTACTCTTAGGTGTGAGCTTCACGGACGTAAGAATGAACGCGAACGTGAGCGAGAGGAAAAGTTTGAGAGAGAGAAGGCAGCACTGATCAAAGAGATACAGGATTGTGATCAGTTATTGGCACAGAGACAACGGCTGTCTGAGAATTCTGTAGGTAGTACAGAGCGAAAGAATGAGCAAGTGTCTAGCGGACTTTCGCCAAAAGCCGACGAGAAGAATAGTGCCTGTGAGATTAGCTGCAGATTCTTAAGTGAAGGGAAAAGGCTAGCTGCTAACGATGCCTTAGTGGCAACAGAGGCCGTTAAAGGCCATAGTGAGAGCGACAAGGTGCTGTGCCAACAGAGGACTGTAGAGACAGCTAGGCCAGCTGCGAACAAATTGGCACAGTTACCGCGTGTGTGCGTCGCTGGTAAGGTTAGCGAGGTTGTTAGCGAGGAAAAGGGTACTGTTGACGCGACAGACGCGAGCACCCATGTAGAGCCAGATCTGCGTGCAGAAGTGAAGTGCGAGCTGGACGATGCAGTTGAGAATAGCTCTCGGGGTGGCGAGCTCCGTAGCTCACGAGAGAACAACTGCATTGTTCAGGGATCGGTGCGGCTCTCCGCCAGTCTAGATAGCCTAGATAGGGATGATTCAGTTGTTAATCATTCGGACTGTGCGCGTGAGACAGCGATCGATACCGACGGGCTGTGTGCCGATGCACAGCGTGAGCTGGGCAATGTAGTAGAGGGCAGTTCGCAAGAGTGCGAGTTGTCTTACTCGAGTAACGCCTGCTGCATTGTTCCAGAGTCGGTTGGGCTGTCCGCCAGTCGAGGCAGAGAGAGAGTAGATTTAAGTGAGAATCACTCAGACTGTGCGGGTAAGAGACCGATCCGGGCCGACGAAATGTGTACCGGCCAGCACGAGGCACGAGAAGGCGACATGAAGGCGAGTGCAAAGAGAAAACGCCGTAAAAAGAAGCGTGGTAAAAACCGAAAGTCGGTAATTAATGTAGCGCCGCCAAAGATGGCGAGAAACCCAAAAGGGCAGGGCGCGAGGAAGAAGGTGCGGTCGTCTAGGACGATGTTGACGCATCCAAAATGGTCGAGCCACCGGTCAAAGGGGGACCGCGAAGAATGTTCTGCGCGGACGCGGACAAAGGGCACGGGGCAGTTAAGCTCCTCGTCGTTCCGTAGTTCTTTTTATAGCTCAGCGTGCAGTTCGAAGAAACGCAAGGTGGCAGGACGAGACCAGGTGGGGAGTAGCGACGTGGTCAATCGAGTTCGTGTTGAAAGCGGGGCGCGGGGACGCAAATTGGCAGGAGACCGTAACGTCTTGGGGGAGCTGATAGTGAATCAGCCCTTTTGTTGTCTCTCGGCAGCCAGAGTAGCTTTGGAACTTCGCCCACCGCGGGTCAGGCTGAAGGTATGAGTCAGTCGTAAGCAATCGGGAACGGGAAGCCTAGAGAGCTTCCGTAGAAGTAAAACGTGTTATTTTGTTTTATTTTTTTGAGCATTGAAAAGTTTTCGCGATTTGAGACTAGGATTTCTTTCAATATGTAAGGTTTGAGCTTTGTTTGTGTTTTCGTTCGAGAAGCTCGAGATTTGAAAGATGCGTTTTAAGTAAACATGTAGTCTCGCGAGATGCTCATTAATAAGTAGATAGGTTTTTTTTTGTGTGTGTGTGTGAGTAATCTGAAGGTCAAGGTTATCGTCGAAAGGCCTATGGTAAAGCGCGTGTGTTATTTAACCTTCTTTCTTTTAAGTGTTTTTGAATTTTCTAAGGTTAAGCGCGTAGATTTTCAGTGAGTGCATGATTTGCACTGAGAAGCGTTCTTAGTTCCATTAGCGCGTGTCCTGTGTGGACGGAAGGAAGCAGACTTTATGACTGGGTTGCTAGTGTGTGTTGAGGGCAGCCGCATTCTGACTTCTTTAGTGAGCGTGCGTGGAAAGAGTTAGTAGAAGACGCATCATTTTAAGAGTTCTGCGGAGTGTGTAAGTCCCGCGAGTTTAATTGTTCGTTTACGTCACATGTCCTGTAGGACTTTCAGGGAAGAAACGTGAGTAAGCGTAAATGAAAAGTTTGCCTACAACGCAAGTACGCGTTTTGTTTAGTGACCACAAGGCTAGTGCGCTTGTGATTACGTACTTGTGAGGTTGACCAGATTGTTCAGTGGCACCAATACGTGCGATAAGTACGCCACTGCGATAGATTGGAAACATGCTGTTCGTGTAGTTAGGCCACTTAAGTTATGTTCGGCTGTTTTCATTTGTTGTTTGCATCGTCAACGACCCTTTTGTTTTGCAACAACAATAGTACTCTGGTCTTGTCGGCAATCGAGGAGAAATGGATAGCTGTTTGGAAGGGTGGTTGGAACTGTTTTGTCAAAATTGGGGAAATAAAAGATCAGGGTTGATTTTGACTCAGTAATAGCCTGGCGAGTCAGGGGTGAAGAGCCTGCGCTTACGCGTGGTGCAGCGCTGTGTTGTTTGGTTTGTTTGACGTATGTTCTCCAGGGCCCAGGATCCTGAGGGTTGTCAAACGAGGCTCGACCCCAGTACCCTGCAGCTTCTTTCAGCGTTCCTCATGGCCAGCGAATTGAGTTCACCGGCCATTCAGAACAACCGGGGCGAGGACGAGCTGTTAGATATGGAGCTGTTTCCTGCGATTACTTCGAGTTCCCCAGACCACATCGGATTGCAGCACAGCTAATTGAGGAATGCAGAAGCAGGAAAGTGCATTCCAGAGAAGCGGCCGAGCAAACAAGTTTAAGGCAACAAGTTCACGTGCCAACAAGTTCGTGCGTCGCCGGGATTAGAAGGGGGCCTCGTACAATGGAGCTCAATCGTCCCCCTTCGGCTTTGAAGAAGGCATCTGCTACCGTTGCGGAGCCGAGCCACCGGGTGCAGGTGGGCCCTTGTGCAATGAAGCATGAGCGCCCCCCCCTCCTTCTCCAGCCTAGAAGAAGTGGATTGCCAGTCTGCGAGGCAAGACCGCAGAGAGCCGCCAGGTGCGACACCGCGACACGGGCGCCTACCATTGGCTGAAAGTGGCGTCATCGGAGCGGACTCTCCCATTGGTCAAACATGACGTGACTTACAGTGCTCGAAGGGTTTATAAGAAGCCTTCCAGAGAGACCTGAGCATTCTGGGACATGCCCTGATTCCCTGATTCATCTCTCTCGAACTTCTTGCCGCGGGCCGCAGCGTCCGAGTTGCTGCCGGCCCGTAATGACAGTACGTCTGATACTTGTCGCTCACCTCCTTGTAAATAATGTAGAATAAATACTCCCAAGTTTTGGGTTTTCATCCCGGAGTCCCGTCCTCCAACCCCTACACAGCGCACATTACAGAAAGATACTCTGAATCCGGTGACTAGACACCCGGCTTTAGCTTTCGCTGCGGCAGTCGTGTTGGTTCACACCAACGTTTTTAGATTATCTAAAAACATTGGTTTGCACCGGAGCATCGGCCGCGGTCACTTCGACTGACTTGACGTAAATGCAAGCAAGTGTTTTCCTGCGGCATGCGCCAAGAATGTGGATATTAGGAGCTCGCATGCACATAAGAACGGCGACGACATGCAACTACTGTTCTCGTTCCTCTTTAGCAGATGTAGCGGACACGCCCATCGTGCTTTTCGCCATGTTGCTTGCCTTCTCTGCGGCTTGGCTTGATTCGACATCGTTGACAGTGTCGACAAGTTAGTGATCGAAAACTGCGGTGTGAATCACATATTCCAGTGGAATTTAGCCTATCGGAAAATAATTATTGGACAAAAGTGGGTTTGAGGCTACCTTTGCATCTCCTTTTTTTTACTGTCGTCATTGTCGTCAATTTCAAATGACATTTGTTTTCGCCGTGTGACAGCGCGCCGTGTTAATGACATCAATCACAGCAAATGTCATTTCTTGGAAATGACGTTAGATTTGCCGTGTGACAGGGTTATAAGTCTTCACCAAGTTCTTAGTTCACTGGTTCACATCGTCACTTAAGAACGCGCATTTTCTGAAAAGTACGCGTGGTTCAAACGTTAAGAAAATTAAACAGAGCTCCCAGTCGCTAAAATGAAAGTGACAATTTTCTTTTGTTTCTTTCTCTCTCTCTCTTTTATTTATTTCTCTTTCTTATTACGCGCTTAACCCGCATTTCGAATGTTTGTGGCTCAACCCCTTTTCTGACTCACTTGGACAAGGGCCTTTCGTTCATGCATATTTTGAGCGCTGTCTAGCGCACAGGAATGTGAGCTATAGATGCGGTCTTTGTCAGCGAGAAATGAATAGTTGCACAAATTTATGGCAACGTCTCGGTAGTCGCGGATCTTACCATAAGGCATACCTCAGTGCAGTAGCTCTCCATGCAGAGCTGTGAGTGGTGGTAGCATCTGCCCGCCTCGCTATTGTATATGCGGTATTGACTCAAGCTATACGCCGACTCAAAATCAGTATCGAATATACTGCAAGGAAGGAAAGTGTGTGTGTGTGTGTGTGTGTGTGTGTGTGTGTGTGTGTGTGTGTGTGTATGTGTGTGTGTGTGTGTGTGTGTGTGTGTGTGTGTGTGTGTGTGTGTGTGTGTGTGTGTGTGAGAGAGAGAGAGAGAGAGAGAGCGCCAGGAGATTGTACGAAGAAAGCTTTCCTTGTGCGATAACTCTTTCCTCTCTTACTGCACCTTTAATGTTCACATACAATGCTGACCGTCATAAAATGTTTTAAAGCGTGTGTTGTTATTTAGGATTGATCTTTCTCGCGTTTGAACGTCACCTTCATCGGTCGTAATGTAACTCGCTTTCTCCTTCCTCCTCCTTTAAGAGGAAGCTTTAGCTCGGGGCTGACTCTGATATCCCTGTTGAAATACATGTAAAACGCAGAAATGCTTTGACGAGAGAACCGCGTGACCGATTTGAATGAACGTTGTTGCAATTGAGAGAGAGAGAGAGAGAGTTACATTCCAGTCATTATATAGGAAGCATAATTTTGATTTTCTCCCGCAAATTGGTAATTGAGAGAAGATTGAAGCACGGAGTTTACGAATCCGTAACTCGGCACCAAAAACAGTATCGCAGTACTTTAGGCTGCATCTGCCCGAGCATCTAAGGCAGACAAATTTGATATATGAATTAGCAACTTACGCGAAAATTTTACATAGTTTACGAGGGTTTTACAGAAGTCCTGCTCTCAGATTAGTGGTATATTTTGGAGCGGCGTATAAATAATCGTACGTCAGTTTTGTCCTCTTTAGATGTGTTATTAGGTGCGCTTTTCATAATCGTTCCGATGGCAACTCACGGTCGTGTACGATCGAGTCGCCAGAGGGCCGATGCTGTGCTTGCTCGGTGGAATCGAGAAATAGCTTCGAGTTGAAGCCCGTTTGTAAATGCGGAGGTCTGTGAATGCGCTTCTCTCAAAAGGCTGTGCCTTGTCAGGATTGGGGGCTCAATCCCTTCGTCCGTGGTCCTTTGCCAAGATTGGAGTACGGCATGAATTCGAAGGTAGCTGGCCCATGCCGTCGTCCAACTTATTTACGCTGAGATCGTTGAGGAAGTGAAGAACTGCTTCTCATCGAGAACGAGGAAAAGGGGTTTATTTACAGAAATTAACTCAGTCTAACATGACTGCTTGAGAAAAAGAGTATTAGTCCAACAGGACTGCATGAGAGAAGTGACTCAGTCTAACATGACTGCTCAAGAGAAGTGTGACCTCAGCATTCGCACAACCACAGTTTTTATACACTCGATCCGCCGGTCCTACGACGCGGCGACTCTTCGTTTTCACATCACCAACTCGCAGCTGCTCTGAAGATCAGTTTACGTACACAAAGGCAACCACGCTCTGTACACAGAGGCAACCGCACGGGGTGTCGTTCCGGGAAACTATCGTTGCCGATCGAGCGTCGCTCATTGTTCCGAGCCACTCCGAACCGTGAGAAGCACAAAAATACGTCGTCCCCACGGCAGCTTGACTAGGCGTGTCAAATCAGCTCCGCGTTGGGGAACTCTGGAATCATTGTCCACACACGGAACTCGTCCCGTCACAATGTCGATGGGGCTGGAGGAAGGAAGCGGGTTCCAGCGCAAAGGCCGCTTCTTTGAACGCCTCCCAGCTGCAGCGACGGAGAGGGAGAGGTGCGCGTCTTGCACCCCTTGTCGTAATCGGGTGGCAAGGTGGCAATCTTGTTGCGCAACTCGCCATTCTTGACAGCGCCTCCATGGCCCGAAAAGTCTCGACTGTCTAGCGCTGACAACCGCTAGGCAGGAAGAGAACGGCTGCTGGTCAGGGGGGGATTGATGTCTTGGCTCGCAGCGACCACTTGTGCATTGATGTCACCGCCCCAAAACATTCAACAAGGACAGGCAACTGCAAAATGAACCCCACAACACGGCTCTGCGCCGAGATGACGTGCATTGGCTCTCACTTTAGACTCGCTAGGCTTCAAAAAAAAACAACAACATAAGTGTAGAAACAAAAAAAAATGCTACATTTCACTATGCCAATTTCTGAAGCAAATTCCTGCTGACACATTCAGCAACCATGGAGGGAATCCTGCCAAATGAGAGGGGATCTTCTTCGCTTAATAAAATTAACACTAGTAACCCTCAAATTTAGGCGGGACCCCCAAACGCAGAATTCAAATTAGCCTGCTCAAACCATCCGCATTGCTATGCAACTTTCCCTTCTTATATTACGGAGAAGTTGTACTCTTGGAGAGTGAGGCTCCATCGGAGCAAGCGGCCGTTTTTGTGTGACATTTGATTGAGCCACGTCAGAGGACAGTGGTCGGTCTCGAAGATGAACTTCGCTCCGTACAAGTAACACGACAACTTCTGGGCGGCCCAAACCAAACAAGCGCATTCCTTCTCTGAAGCGCTGTAGGCTTCCTCTCTTACATTTAGTTTACGGCTGGCGTAGAGGATAGGATGCTCCTCGTTATCGTCGCCGACCTGACTAAGTACCACGCCCATACCTCTGTCGCTTGCGTCGCATTGAACTATGAATTCCTTTGTGTAGTCTGGCGCGCGAAGCACAGGGCGAGAAACCAATAGCCTTTTCAAACTTTGGAAAGCGTTCTCTTTGTCCTTATTCCAGTGTACGTTACTCGGTGCTCCCTTTCGGAGGGCGTCTGTTAATGGACTTGCCAATTGCGAGTAATTCGGAATGTACCGTTGATAGTACCCCACAAGTCCCAAAAATGAACGAACGTCCGTTTTCGTGCGCGGCTGAGAAAAATCTCCAATCGTCGCTATTTTCAGCTCAGCCGGCCGTCTCATGTCCTGACCGACAACATGGCCCAGATAAGTAACCTGCGAACAACCAAACCTACACTTTTCCGCTTTCATCGTTAAGTCAACTTTAAACGTACGAAGCCTCGCATTCTTGTCGTAATAGACTTTGGCGTTCATTTGAGCTATTTCCGTGTTCTTTTTGACTAGTTCTCGGGTTGCGCTTAGCCGTTCCAGTAAATTTAGCACGTATTCAACCACGGTTGGACTCTCCCCTCTTTCCTCCCACATCTCTCTTAACATTCTCAGCGGAGACCGGAGTGTCCTCCCATACACTAGTTCTGCTGGTGAGAACCCTGTCGCCTCATGTGGAACTGTTCGCAAAGCAAACAACGTTGCCGGCAGACAGTTCTCCCAGTCCTCCTTGTGCTCGTAACAGAGCGCACGCAAAACTCGCTTAAGCACCGAATGCCACCTCTCTACACTGTTTGACTGAGGGTGATAGACAGAACTGTGTATTAACTTTACCCCGCACTTTTGCAAGAATGTGGAAGTCAGTGCGCTCGTGAATACTGACCCTTGATCTGCCTGAATTTCGGCTGGAAACCCAACTCGTGCAAACACTGTCAAAAGCGCGTCTACTACTTCAGTGGAGCTGAGCTCTTTCAAAGGGATTGCTTCTGGAAACTTGGTAGCCGGACACAGCATGGTAAACAAGTACCTGTAGCCTGATTTTGTTTTTGGAAGAGGCCCTACCGTGTCTATTACAAGCCGTCTGAAAGGCTCTGTTATTAAGGGCACTACCTTCAGTGGAGCTTTCCAAGTCTCTCCTGGTTTACCAGAACGCTGGCAGGCGTCGCATGATCTTACAAAGTTTTCTACATCTTTGAAACAGCCAGGCCAGTAGTATTCCATAAGCAATCTTTCCTTTGATTTGTTTATGCCTAGGTGGCCGGACCACCCATTTCCATGACAAAGACTCAAAAGGTCCTCCCTATACTTAGTAGGTATGACTAACTGATCTAAAATCTTACCCTTTCGATCTCTGTAATGCCGATACAACAATCCTCCTCTCTTATGTATCGTAACCTTGCGCCTAGCAATGCCTTCTTTAGCTGTGTCACGTAATTTGGCTAAGCTCTCATCATTCTTTTGCTCAGCTGCCAGTGACTCTCTATCCACGCGTAAGAGTTGATCAAAGTTCTTTGAGGCCGGTGATAATAACGACCCTGTCTCGCTTGTGAGCGCGTCTGCTTGCTCTTCCTGCAGGCTAGAACTCTGACACTCTAGTGCTACGCTCTCATTGAACTGGTCAGCTGGCAGGCTCTCCTCAACTGTTCTTTTGTGCCTCGGGCCTAGCTCGGATTCGGGTATTGAAGTTATGCCCTTTTCTGCTTCCGCTGGAGGAGCTTGAGCATTTTCAGCCGAAAGCGCCGCGATCTTACGAGCTTGGCCTCGGGTCAATGCCTGTACTATGCCCTCTCCCAGTTTGAGCCCTCTGTCACGCAGTAACTGATTCGAACGATTCGAAAAGATGTAGGGATACTGCAGTGACAAAAATTTGGAAACTGCAGCCTCAGTCTCTAGCTCCCCGAATGGTCCACTGATTTTGACTTTGGCCATGGGCAGACACACGCTGTGTTCTTCTACAACCTGTTTTATCCATGCTACTTCTCCGGTGAAGTCATCTACCATCACGTAAGACGGATGGACAATGTCCAGCGTGGCGGCACTGTCTCTTAGCACTCGGCATGGTTTTCCATTAACTTGCAGGTCGTGGAGATATGGACTTAAAAGTTCCATATTCTCATCTTTTTCCTCCACGTAGGAAAAAACTACGCTAGACTTCTCGCAGTTTACAGCTATATGTCCCAGTTTGTGGCATTTGTAACAGCGAATTGGTCTAACAGATTCGAATTTTCTTTTCTGTTCTTTTTGTGCGGTTTCTCCGTTAAGTTTCTCCTCGCTCTTTTCTGCGGGCTTTTCCGCCAGGTCTACAGGCTCTGATCGTCTAGTTTGCGCACCCTTTTTGAACGGAAATGGTTTCCGCGGTCCATTTCGACCGTCCCAGTTTCCCTCCTCGGCGTTCAATTTTCTACGGGTTGCGTACTCTTCGGCTAATTCAGCCGCCCTTTCCACAGTGTTTACATTACCTCTGTCTTGCACCCACAGTTTCACAGCTTGGGGGATGGTTTTGTAAAACTGCTCTAGACACATGCATTCAATGATCATGTCTCTGCTGTCGTACGCTTCCGCGCTTTTAAGCCACTCGACTAGGTTGGCCTTTAAGCTATATGCAAACTCCGGATAGCCCTCGCTATCTTTCTTGCCTGTGCTCCTAAACCTTTGCCGAAAAGCTTCGGCTGAAAGGCGGTATTTCTTCAGGAGACTAGCCTTAACTTTTGCATAATCATATGCATCATGCGCACTCAATCTGGCGATTACTTCCGCCGCCTCACACGGCAACATAGACAGCAACCGCTGTGGCCATGTACTCGGGCCGAAGTTCATCTTTTCGCAAGTCCTTTCAAAATTGCATAGGAACAAGCCTATGTCGGTCCCGACCTCAAATGGCTTTAATAGCCTGTCCATGCGGTACGATTCTGCCTCACTTGATCGACCCAGAGCGCCTTCACTTCCTTGAGGCAACTCCAAACGTTTGCTTTCAAGTTCAAGTTGCATTTTCCTTAACTGAAACTCGCGATCTTTATCGCGTTCCTCTCTCTCTCGTTTTTCTCTGTCCCGTTCTTCTCTTTCTTTTTCCCGTTTCTCTCTCTTTTTGAGAAGTTCCAATCCCATTTCAATATGTTCCTCACTGGCCCGATTGGAAATTAGCTCCAATAATTCCGATTTGAGCATTTCCTTGCGTACATCTAGGCCCAGTTCCTCACCAACAATCAACAACTCGTCTCTCAGCAGTGTCCTTAACGCCATGACTGCTGCTTTACTGCCTTGATTCTGCTCTCTAAATCTAGCTAGGAAAACACAACCTAGCTAACACACAACAATCTAGCTTCCCTACTGTTCTAAACAGAACAACCACAAAATGAAGCCTAGAGAGTCAAAGCAAAAACCAAGCACTCACCGCAGATACAGCACCATGTCGCAAAGTCCATCCCACCGCTGTCAGCCAGTTGTCAGGATTGGGGGCTCAATCCCATCGTCCGTGGTCCTTTGCCAAGATTGGAGTACGGCATGAATTCGAAGGTAGCTGGCCCATGCCGTCGTCCAACTTATTTACGCTGAGATCGTTGAGGAAGTGAAGAACTGCTTCTCATCGAGAACGAGGAAAAGGGGTTTATTTACAGAAATTAACTCAGTCTAACATGACTGCTTGAGAAAAAGAGTATTAGTCCAACAGGACTGCATGAGAGAAGTGACTCAGTCTAACATGACTGCTCAAGAGAAGTGTGACCTCAGCATTCGCACAACCACAGTTTTTATACACTCGATCCGCCGGTCCTACGACGCGGCGACTCTTCGTTTTCACATCACCAACTCGCAGCTGCTCTGAAGATCAGTTTACGTACACAAAGGCAACCACGCTCTGTACACAGAGGCAACCGCACGGGGTGTCGTTCCGGGAAACTATCGTTGCCGATCGAGCGTCGCTCATTGTTCCGAGCCACTCCGAACCGTGAGAAGCACAAAAATACGTCGTCCCCACGGCAGCTTGACTAGGCGTGTCAAATCAGCTCCGCGTTGGGGAACTCTGGAATCATTGTCCACACACGGAACTCGTCCCGTCACAATGTCGATGGGGCTGGAGGAAGGAAGCGGGTTCCAGCGCAAAGGCCGCTTCTTTGAACGCCTCCCAGCTGCAGCGACGGAGAGGGAGAGGTGCGCGTCTTGCACCCCTTGTCGTAATCGGGTGGCAAGGTGGCAATCTTGTTGCGCAACTCGCCATTCTTGACAGCGCCTCCATGGCCCGAAAAGTCTCGACTGTCTAGCGCTGACAACCGCTAGGCAGGAAGAGAACGGCTGCTGGTCAGGGGGGGATTGATGTCTTGGCTCGCAGCGACCACTTGTGCATTGATGTCACCGCCCCAAAACATTCAACAAGGACAGGCAACTGCAAAATGAACCCCACAACACGGCTCTGCGCCGAGATGACGTGCATTGGCTCTCACTTTAGACTCGCTAGGCTTCAAAAAAAAACAACAACATAAGTGTAGAAACAAAAAAAAATGCTACATTTCACTATGCCAATTTCTGAAGCAAATTCCTGCTGACACATTCAGCAACCATGGAGGGAATCCTGCCAAATGAGAGGGGATCTTCTTCGCTTAATAAAATTAACACTAGTAACCCTCAAATTTAGGCGGGACCCCCAAACGCAGAATTCAAATTAGCCTGCTCAAACCATCCGCATTGCTATGCAACTTTCCCTTCTTATATTACGGAGAAGTTGTACTCTTGGAGAGTGAGGCTCCATCGGAGCAAGCGGCCGTTTTTGTGTGACATTTGATTGAGCCACGTCAGAGGACAGTGGTCGGTCTCGAAGATGAACTTCGCTCCGTACAAGTAACACGACAACTTCTGGGCGGCCCAAACCAAACAAGCGCATTCCTTCTCTGAAGCGCTGTAGGCTTCCTCTCTTACATTTAGTTTACGGCTGGCGTAGAGGATAGGATGCTCCTCGTTATCGTCGCCGACCTGACTAAGTACCACGCCCATACCTCTGTCGCTTGCGTCGCATTGAACTATGAATTCCTTTGTGTAGTCTGGCGCGCGAAGCACAGGGCGAGAAACCAATAGCCTTTTCAAACTTTGGAAAGCGTTCTCTTTGTCCTTATTCCAGTGTACGTTACTCGGTGCTCCCTTTCGGAGGGCGTCTGTTAATGGACTTGCCAATTGCGAGTAATTCGGAATGTACCGTTGATAGTACCCCACAAGTCCCAAAAATGAACGAACGTCCGTTTTCGTGCGCGGCTGAGAAAAATCTCCAATCGTCGCTATTTTCAGCTCAGCCGGCCGTCTCATGTCCTGACCGACAACATGGCCCAGATAAGTAACCTGCGAACAACCAAACCTACACTTTTCCGCTTTCATCGTTAAGTCAACTTTAAACGTACGAAGCCTCGCATTCTTGTCGTAATAGACTTTGGCGTTCATTTGAGCTATTTCCGTGTTCTTTTTGACTAGTTCTCGGGTTGCGCTTAGCCGTTCCAGTAAATTTAGCACGTATTCAACCACGGTTGGACTCTCCCCTCTTTCCTCCCACATCTCTCTTAACATTCTCAGCGGAGACCGGAGTGTCCTCCCATACACTAGTTCTGCTGGTGAGAACCCTGTCGCCTCATGTGGAACTGTTCGCAAAGCAAACAACGTTGCCGGCAGACAGTTCTCCCAGTCCTCCTTGTGCTCGTAACAGAGCGCACGCAAAACTCGCTTAAGCACCGAATGCCACCTCTCTACACTGTTTGACTGAGGGTGATAGACAGAACTGTGTATTAACTTTACCCCGCACTTTTGCAAGAATGTGGAAGTCAGTGCGCTCGTGAATACTGACCCTTGATCTGCCTGAATTTCGGCTGGAAACCCAACTCGTGCAAACACTGTCAAAAGCGCGTCTACTACTTCAGTGGAGCTGAGCTCTTTCAAAGGGATTGCTTCTGGAAACTTGGTAGCCGGACACAGCATGGTAAACAAGTACCTGTAGCCTGATTTTGTTTTTGGAAGAGGCCCTACCGTGTCTATTACAAGCCGTCTGAAAGGCTCTGTTATTAAGGGCACTACCTTCAGTGGAGCTTTCCAAGTCTCTCCTGGTTTACCAGAACGCTGGCAGGCGTCGCATGATCTTACAAAGTTTTCTACATCTTTGAAACAGCCAGGCCAGTAGTATTCCATAAGCAATCTTTCCTTTGATTTGTTTATGCCTAGGTGGCCGGACCACCCATTTCCATGACAAAGACTCAAAAGGTCCTCCCTATACTTAGTAGGTATGACTAACTGATCTAAAATCTTACCCTTTCGATCTCTGTAATGCCGATACAACAATCCTCCTCTCTTATGTATCGTAACCTTGCGCCTAGCAATGCCTTCTTTAGCTGTGTCACGTAATTTGGCTAAGCTCTCATCATTCTTTTGCTCAGCTGCCAGTGACTCTCTATCCACGCGTAAGAGTTGATCAAAGTTCTTTGAGGCCGGTGATAATAACGACCCTGTCTCGCTTGTGAGCGCGTCTGCTTGCTCTTCCTGCAGGCTAGAACTCTGACACTCTAGTGCTACGCTCTCATTGAACTGGTCAGCTGGCAGGCTCTCCTCAACTGTTCTTTTGTGCCTCGGGCCTAGCTCGGATTCGGGTATTGAAGTTATGCCCTTTTCTGCTTCCGCTGGAGGAGCTTGAGCATTTTCAGCCGAAAGCGCCGCGATCTTACGAGCTTGGCCTCGGGTCAATGCCTGTACTATGCCCTCTCCCAGTTTGAGCCCTCTGTCACGCAGTAACTGATTCGAACGATTCGAAAAGATGTAGGGATACTGCAGTGACAAAAATTTGGAAACTGCAGCCTCAGTCTCTAGCTCCCCGAATGGTCCACTGATTTTGACTTTGGCCATGGGCAGACACACGCTGTGTTCTTCTACAACCTGTTTTATCCATGCTACTTCTCCGGTGAAGTCATCTACCATCACGTAAGACGGATGGACAATGTCCAGCGTGGCGGCACTGTCTCTTAGCACTCGGCATGGTTTTCCATTAACTTGCAGGTCGTGGAGATATGGACTTAAAAGTTCCATATTCTCATCTTTTTCCTCCACGTAGGAAAAAACTACGCTAGACTTCTCGCAGTTTACAGCTATATGTCCCAGTTTGTGGCATTTGTAACAGCGAATTGGTCTAACAGATTCGAATTTTCTTTTCTGTTCTTTTTGTGCGGTTTCTCCGTTAAGTTTCTCCTCGCTCTTTTCTGCGGGCTTTTCCGCCAGGTCTACAGGCTCTGATCGTCTAGTTTGCGCACCCTTTTTGAACGGAAATGGTTTCCGCGGTCCATTTCGACCGTCCCAGTTTCCCTCCTCGGCGTTCAATTTTCTACGGGTTGCGTACTCTTCGGCTAATTCAGCCGCCCTTTCCACAGTGTTTACATTACCTCTGTCTTGCACCCACAGTTTCACAGCTTGGGGGATGGTTTTGTAAAACTGCTCTAGACACATGCATTCAATGATCATGTCTCTGCTGTCGTACGCTTCCGCGCTTTTAAGCCACTCGACTAGGTTGGCCTTTAAGCTATATGCAAACTCCGGATAGCCCTCGCTATCTTTCTTGCCTGTGCTCCTAAACCTTTGCCGAAAAGCTTCGGCTGAAAGGCGGTATTTCTTCAGGAGACTAGCCTTAACTTTTGCATAATCATATGCATCATGCGCACTCAATCTGGCGATTACTTCCGCCGCCTCACACGGCAACATAGACAGCAACCGCTGTGGCCATGTACTCGGGCCGAAGTTCATCTTTTCGCAAGTCCTTTCAAAATTGCATAGGAACAAGCCTATGTCGGTCCCGACCTCAAATGGCTTTAATAGCCTGTCCATGCGGTACGATTCTGCCTCACTTGATCGACCCAGAGCGCCTTCACTTCCTTGAGGCAACTCCAAACGTTTGCTTTCAAGTTCAAGTTGCATTTTCCTTAACTGAAACTCGCGATCTTTATCGCGTTCCTCTCTCTCTCGTTTTTCTCTGTCCCGTTCTTCTCTTTCTTTTTCCCGTTTCTCTCTCTTTTTGAGAAGTTCCAATCCCATTTCAATATGTTCCTCACTGGCCCGATTGGAAATTAGCTCCAATAATTCCGATTTGAGCATTTCCTTGCGTACATCTAGGCCCAGTTCCTCACCAACAATCAACAACTCGTCTCTCAGCAGTGTCCTTAACGCCATGACTGCTGCTTTACTGCCTTGATTCTGCTCTCTAAATCTAGCTAGGAAAACACAACCTAGCTAACACACAACAATCTAGCTTCCCTACTGTTCTAAACAGAACAACCACAAAATGAAGCCTAGAGAGTCAAAGCAAAAACCAAGCACTCACCGCAGATACAGCACCATGTCGCAAAGTCCATCCCACCGCTGTCAGCCAGTTGTCAGGATTGGGGGCTCAATCCCATCGTCCGTGGTCCTTTGCCAAGATTGGAGTACGGCATGAATTCGAAGGTAGCTGGCCCATGCCGTCGTCCAACTTATTTACGCTGAGATCGTTGAGGAAGTGAAGAACTGCTTCTCATCGAGAACGAGGAAAAGGGGTTTATTTACAGAAATTAACTCAGTCTAACATGACTGCTTGAGAAAAAGAGTATTAGTCCAACAGGACTGCATGAGAGAAGTGACTCAGTCTAACATGACTGCTCAAGAGAAGTGTGACCTCAGCATTCGCACAACCACAGTTTTTATACACTCGATCCGCCGGTCCTACGACGCGGCGACTCTTCGTTTTCACATCACCAACTCGCAGCTGCTCTGAAGATCAGTTTACGTACACAAAGGCAACCACGCTCTGTACACAGAGGCAACCGCACGGGGTGTCGTTCCGGGAAACTATCGTTGCCGATCGAGCGTCGCTCATTGTTCCGAGCCACTCCGAACCGTGAGAAGCACAAAAATACGTCGTCCCCACGGCAGCTTGACTAGGCGTGTCAAATCAGCTCCGCGTTGGGGAACTCTGGAATCATTGTCCACACACCGAACTCGTCCCGTCACAATGTCGATGGGGCTGGAGGAAGGAAGCGGGTTCCAGCGCAAAGGCCGCTTCTTTGAACGCCTCCCAGCTGCAGCGACGGAGAGGGAGAGGTGCGCGTCTTGCACCCCTTGTCGTAATCGGGTGGCAAGGTGGCAATCTTGTTGCGCAACTCGCCATTCTTGACTCTAACCTGCACGCTTGTAAGTTGTTTTGTGTGGGGGCCGCACTAGTGCTCCTGTGCAGTTTTTTCTGACAGCACCATTCCGATATATAACGTGCTAGATACGAGCTACACGTTTGTTCGATTCCTCTGGGGTTCTTGTTTTGTTTTTCTTTTTAAAAGAGAATTCGAGAAATTTAGGCAGAACAAGGGCCGTAATAAATCGCCGATTCAGATATAATTCAATTCGTTTCCGCACTTCGCCGCTGAGTTGAGTTGCATCCCGCATATATTATGACCAGGTCCGGTATAACGCAGTGGCCCCTTCCGCTCGATTATATGCCACAGCCACTATCGTGCATCCACCGTTCACCGCGCTACGGTCCCGTTGACGGCGCAGGGGGAGCGCCGCTCTGACCACTCTGCACGAAGCGCGACAAGAAATGGCCTAGAATCGTCACGATATCCCAGCAAAGGATCGGCCTTTCGAGAGTGGTCGAGAATGGAATAGAACACAGTTAAATGGATATGTTTCATTCTCTGCCGTCCCAATTCCGTCGCCGCCGCCCTCGCGCACTGTATATGTATCCGTGTCATCTCAGTAGTGCTGCGGTTGGAGAACGAGCAGAAATAGTGCGACGGGGAGCATGTGACGTTGGTGCAGCGCGTCCGTACTCGCCGCCTTCACTGGTGTTCACGTCGTAACATTATTTGGCTTGGTGCTGCGAAGCAGCCGCCCAGCTTTTTCGTTTCAGCCTTCCTTTTTCATTATTGTTGTTTTCTTAATCCTACATGTGACGTATGTCGACGCCTCCATCGTGCGTAGTTTACTGTGTGCTTCTATCACTCTCCAGTATAAAATTTGTAATCTTGCCTTCCGCACTTTTTCTTCTCAAGTTTTCCCCTCAACACATGTTTAAATTATCGTTATTATAACAGCTTACTCCTTTCGAACTTGGAAAAAGAAAACACTTTAGAGAAAGCTGAAAGAGATGCCGCGAATGATGGGTTGGAAGAGGCGCTGAAGCAGTGCAAGAGACGTAGCGGAAGTCACATATAATTCACCGTATAGTGCCGCAGACCGCGTTATATTGCTTCGACCGTCTCGAAGCAGCGTCTGAGGCACCCTTTGGGCGCGCAGACCGTCCTTCTCAGTGCGCCTCGTCGATCTCGCCGCCGAGTTGTGGCCCACGGTTGTATAGGAAGGAAGACAGAGGGCTCAGAAGCTCGGCGCCACTCCCTGGGCGTCACTGCTTCTCTTCGCAGCGCGAGCAGCACGCGTCTCTTTGGCCAGAGGCAGTCTGCCGCACCATTTGACCGTTTTCCCGGGTGGGCCGGCCTTGTCCATTCGGACTGACGGCCACTGGTGCGCACGTGAGGCTCGCTGTGGCGTGGTCTCCGTCCACCCCGGAGAAGAGAGACTGCGTCGTTGCTGTCCCCGTCGTCGCCCGCCCGGCGCCGCGTACCCATCTTTCCACAGCTGTGTCGATCGGCTTGCATGTATCTTTATTTATTTATTTATTTTTATTTATCGGAGCACTTCTCGTTCGCTGACAGCCTTGTTTCATTTCTTTATTACTGTACACAGTGCTATCGCTTTTTCCCGTGCCTCTTTTTCTCGACGTTTGCGCTTCTGTAGCGGCCGATCGTGCCTCTTTATTGCTGCGCTCCGCGATGGTCGCGTATATTACGTGCGTGGCCCCAGGGAAGATTTGTCATCGGCTTCGTCAACCGATGTCGACGTGCAGGGCCAGCCCTAAGCAAGACTGATCTAAGGAGTGGGCTGTCGACGGCTCGGCTCCATGCCGGCGGTCATCTTGGTGTACTCGTTCTCTTACTTTTGAAAAACGCTTGTCGAGTGGTTGGAGAGAAAGCGTTCGGGATTGTGTTTACCACGACGTATCTTGGCGCGTTTAGCATAGTAGAGCCTGTGTATAGAACCTGTGAGCAATAAATACGGTGAACGATTGATTTTATGATTGCAAATATGCAAGAAAGGCAGTACATGTATGCAGGTATACAGCTTATTATCCTTTGTTACGTTTCGCCTACGACGCGCGATATGGCCGGCGCGGATGCAACGGACGTCGGGGCTTCGTTCAAAGAGGCGGACATTTTGGCCCGTTCGGAGCGGCCGCGACGCATCCCCGCCGAGCGCGTCCCGGCATGTGCAGTGCCACGTGTCTTTGTGTGTGCGTGTGTGTGTGTGTGCCCACGCTTGTCAAAGCGCGGCAGCCGAGGAGAGGAGCTCCCCCAGTGTGAAGCGAGGAGGTCTGACCGGCGCCGGCCCGGCTGATGCGTCACCTCCTTGTCCCAACGTGTCTCTCAGTCCGTCCGTCGCCGCTGTCACGTGGTGTCGTCCCGTGACCTTCCTTCTTGCCCTCGACGCCAAGAGTATAAGAGCAGCTGCCCCCGGACGCCAGGAGAGAGGCTCCGATTTCTTCTTTTGAGTAACGTGCTCTCCCGTCTCTCTAACTTCGGTCGACCTGACCGCCCGCTCTTTGCGATGCTAGAATAAACAAGTTGTTCTGTTAGCAGTCGCCTCATGCTTTGCTGGGACCTTCGGATGCTTCCAGTGTGCCCCAGGCCGCCAGGCCAACGCTACCCTTGGGGCTTGCGACCCATTTGCAACAACGGGCGCCAACGGTCCGATTGCAATAACGGGTGTCAGCACTGAGGTTCCAACAGCTGGTGGCAGCGCTGATATTCCAACAGCCGGTGCCATCGGTGCGGATCAAACACCTTCAAGATAATCGCCTCCCATGCAGTCAGTCGACGATCTTCACCAAGAGTTCGGTGAATTGGCTCGATTTCCTAGTCGGTGCATGACGTCACGGGCCTGCCTGGCATTCGCGCGTCTTGCACGCTGTCCTGACCGTCACGAAAGTGCTTGAACCAGTCGTATACATATTTTTCAATAAAGCGCTGTCTACAAATTCAGTTTTGAGGTTTTACGGGCCAAAACCACGAGATGATTATGCCGCACGCCGTATAGTGGGTGACTGCGGATTAACATTGGCCACCGTGGGTTTCTTAACGTGGACCCTGTGCATGGTATACAAGGGTGTTTTTGCATTTCGCCCCCATCGAAATGCAGCCGCCGCGGCCGAGATTTGATCCGGTGCCCTCAGGCTTTGCAGCGCAACACCAAAGCCACGGCGCCACCCTGGCGGGTAAAGCACTGTTTCCATGCATGCACGGGGTGCAGCATATAATGACGTTCCTCTGGCGTTCTCCCAAGTTTGAAGCAGAATTTCATGTTCGCACGTTGCTTTATTTCACCTGTAACAGCGTTGCTCAACTGCACCTTCTATACTGCACATCTGCGCGTCGTGACAACTGCACGTCGTGACAACTGCACGTCGTGACAACTGCACGTCTGGACTACCACACGGCTTCGTGAACAATGGCTGACAGACCTCGGGCTTCACTGACCTGACCGTCAACGAGTATAGCACCAATTATACCGCAGGCCAGCAATTCGTTCACCGTATATATATTATTGTATATAATATACCATGTCACTGATTGGTCCGTTTTAACAACAGCGACAGTAGATAAAAGCAAAGAAATGAACCTGTGTAGAACGCCGCGTACGCTGCTAGCACCGGGTGTACGAGCGTTCATTAGACGAAAACACGTTTCGTTTGTGCCACAGGCGGAAGAAAAGACACATAAGAGCATTCACTTTGCTTCGCACTATTCCGGTGCACTAAAACGTGACACTGACGTGCTTTCATCTGTTAGCATGCGTCATGCATTCACCATACAGAATGCAAACAAAGCGTCCACATTGTATTTGTTCTGGTAGCGCACGTACAGATCGGCTGGATTAAAAAAAAAAACTGCACTCGCCGCCGTGGCTTGCGTAGCATGCGTTGTGTCGTCACGCAGGTGCCCACAACCGTTGCTGGCGGAACGGTGCAGTTTGAAGAACGAGTGGCTTTTGCGAAAGGGATATGATCAGTTCTCCCCTGTGCATGTTCTCGATCACCAACCAAACGCCGCGACCGCTTGACCGCCAGTTTACGAGTGAGCGATATTTCGATTCGTTGCCATGATCGCCTAACACTTTGCAGCGCGATCCGTGTCTTAATTCGCATTTTAGTATGTAACGTGCAACATCCATGACACGTAAGTATACGATGAGTATACTTGAGTATACGATGAGTATACACAGGCTGCATGCTGCCAAATGCACGACAGTGCATTTGGCAGCATGCAGCCTGTGTGCATGCTAACATGCTAACACTAACTGTGTGCATGATAACACTAACTAACAGCCTGTGTGCATGCTAACACTAACACATTCCTTGCCTTTATGTGATTATTACTTTTTACAGACACTGCGGATATCGCGTATCTATAATATTTGGTCCGTGGACCAACTAGCCATCCTGCCGATGGGCTGCCGATTGATACCGGCGATTCTTAATGGGCCCTTAATGAACGAGTGGCCATACTAAGAGGCTCTGTCGTAGTAATTCATACTGCGAGTAAAGAAGCCCCTTTACCAGACTTCGTAAGTTAGCCCTTGAGCTGCGCTATGCATGGTGAGCCCAACTTACTCGTCTCCGCTTTACGATCGTCTGCTACGCAAGGGACATGTTGGCTTCTAATTTGTGCGCAAACTACCTTACGTGAAAGAGGCTGCTCAAATGCTAGTGGAGGGTTCATTACTAGCTTGAATACATAAACACACCGCAGGTTCTGTGGTTGCTTGCGCCGGGCACGGTGACATACATCAGACGTCACATCAAAGAGCAGTGAACAAACGCTTCACAAGCTCGTCCTTTTCTTCTATTTTATTATAATAAAGACGTTACAGATCAAATCAAACCACAAGCGCTTCAACAGATTACTCATGCTAATGTAGTCGTACAAACAAACGTCGAAGTGGAGAAATAAACTGCAGTTACGACTTTAAGAACCGAAGATGTACCTGTAGTAAAAATGCACTTCTGTCTCAAAATATTTGTTTCCTGCATGCTTGCTAGGGACGCGATAAGCTGTCACGTGGTCCTACCTAGGACGTCACGTCAACGGTAGCGCCGGCCTTTGCGGTATCAGGGAAGCTCGTGGCCAGTGTCTCTGGAGCCGATAACAATAACGCCAATTTAACCGGGCATATCATTGTACGTGCTCGTCGGGCGGCGAGAGTGAGCAATCATGTGCAGCCAAGTATTTTAGTAGGCCACCCATATGTTAAAAGCAATTGGAGCAATTTCAAGCTTTAAGATAGAACGTCAGTTACGCGTCTCAAAATTCTTTGGAATGTTGGCCGTATACTTTATAGGGAATTATGAGGGTCACATGTAAAAGCTGTGTTGCCCTTGCGGTATAAGATCGACTCGACCTCGTAAATGAAGAGGATTGGTAGGGACAAAAAAAGGTAGAAGTAGATCATGCGGCCAAATTGTTTTAGACGAGTCAGCAGGCAGATTCGCTATTTCGTGATAAGACATCGCAAGTATACAGCGAGTAAAAAGGAGGCGATGAAAGGCGAGCAGACGGCGGCACGGACGAACGAACAAATCCAAGGAGAGCGACCCTTATCTGCATTGGGGAATTGCAGTGCGTGAACTGGTATGCGGTAGACTGGAAAGTATTTCATTTTATCCCTGCAGTTCCTGAATAGAGCGTTGGTGGCGGTTCCGAATGTCCGAGCGCCGCTAAGGAACTCGCAAAGCTCACCATGTTCTTGCTCTCGTCCGGCGCACACACTGGAGCGTGAACAAACTAAGCTTTCAGGGGAATCTGGCTGTGTCGGGAGGCCGCGTTTGCGGTTCTTTTATTGTTCCCACGCGAAAAGCGAGGCAGTCACGGCGCCGCCTCCTTCCGGCCAGAGGTTTCCCTATTTTCCCCGTCTCACTGTCGGAAGAGAGGGTGACCGCTATAAGGTCGCAGGACACGCTTTTCCCCTTCTGTCGGAGCTTAATAGTAACCGACTCCGCGAGAGAATGTCATTACACACTTGTTACACAGTTGAATAAAGAACCGCTCGACGTCTTTTCAGCGCTCGGGGCTGGCTCTTCAGCGTGCAGCGAAATGGCGAGTGTTTCTTCATATAGAGTCGTCATCGAGGGGCGGGGGGGGGGGAGGGGGTAGGCACCAGCGTGCGTCGATCGAACTCAGACTACGTGCTCTGCGGAAGAAAGGAGTAAAAAAAATTATGGGGTTTTACGTGCCAAAACCACTTTCTGATTATGAGGCACGCCGTAGTGGAGGACTCCGGAAATTCGGAACACCTGGGGTTCTTTAACGTGCACCTAAATCTAAGTACACCAGTGTTTTCGCATTTCGCCCCCATCGAAATGCGGCCGCCGTGGCTGGGATTCGATCCCGCGACCTCGTGCTCAGCAGCCTAAAAGAAAGAAAGGAGTAAGATAGAAAGAAATGGTTGGCGTGTGATACTATGTGCAAAACGTGTTGTGTACAATGGACATGGCCAGCCCTCCCTTTTGTCCTTTTCTTTATTTATTATAAATATTCTTTTGTGAACGGATCGAGTTCTTGTGCCATCATAAAATGGAACTGCAGAGTACGCGCCTGCAGTGTACTTCTATTTCCTGGATGCTCTGTACTTCAGAAAGGACAGAAAATTTATTATTCAGAGTCGTGAGGCCGCTAAATTTCCTTGTGGCCTCAGCTTGTATACCCTAGAATCGAGACGAGCAGCAGTGATCGCATTCACAAGCGCAGAGTTGATCTATTTATTCGAGACATATACGTGCCTATCATCAGGCGACTAGGAAGAATACATGCTTGCTTTCTTATTTATCATTGCTTTTCGTTTATTCCATGGAACGACAATCTTTTTGTTCTCGCAGTGTTTTTGAAACGTCCGTCAGCGCGCATAAGCAACTGTTCGCCCGTTTTCTCAGCTCAGCGGGCGATTCCAGCGCACGCCGTGCGCGTTTGGAAAAGAAGACGACTGCCCAGTCGTTTACTTTATTCTGCTTACGCTTTGTTTCCAAAGCGTTCCAGTGTCCATGGGCCGAAAGTGGAGCGCATCACAAAATCCGACTGTATGCGATATTTCTCGCGAACGCCGAACTCATCTCGATGCTTTGATCTTTCACACCAGTCATTTTCCCCAACCCACCCTTTCTATCACCACCCCGCCTTAATATTCGCCCCCCCCCCTTCCCCCACACCCGCGCTCCGTTTTGTGTGTGCCTTTCGCAGTTGTGCGGAAACAAAGGAACAGAATGGCGGAAACTTGGACTTCAAAGCCTTTCTTTGCGCTCGCTAGCTGCTACGTGACCGGAGGCACAAGCGTGGCGGCCCGCCGTGGATCGATCAGGACGCGAACGGGGCAACCGAATGAGCTGCACGCGCTCAGACTGAACCGGCAGTTTTTTTTTTTTTTTCGCTCTCTCTCCAGTCGCCTTCCTTGCGAACGGCCGGACCCGCGCTACAGGGGGTTATGGCTGGCCCTACCTGCTGCGGCGCTTCCGCTGTTGCAGCGCGCTTTTTCCTTGCGTCTTTCTTTACGAAATCTTCGTCGTTCCAGCTCCAGCGATCTCGCCCCAGTAGCTCCCGGCCCTGACCCAGAGAACATCGCCGTAGAGCTGCGCGCAGAGCGGCTGGCCGCCCGCCTGGTTAAGATAACTAGCGCTTCCCGGTCTCGGGAGCCCGCCTTGGTCTGTGACGTCCTGCAGCTTGAGCACAAGGACGCGGGTTCGAACCCGGCTTCGTGGTGGATTCGGAATGGAGAAAATACCCGCGTACTGAGCTCTGGGTGTGTATTGAAGGAGCTAAGGTCGCCAGAGTTAATCGAAGGCCTTCGCATACGGCGTCCAGAGGTACGTACATTACGTTTGAGGCATTGTGAAGGCAGCCGGTGAACTTTCTTGGTGCTGCAACGAGCGCGCAATTCTTTGTCGGCTGCACCTGTGCGAACTTGGATATTGTCAGGATTGGGGGCTCAATCCCATCGCTCGTAATTAGTTGTCAAGACTGGAGTCGGGCATGAATTAGAAGGTAGCTGGCCCATGCCGTCGTCCAACTTATCCACGCTGAGGACGTTGTTGAAGGGAAGGACTGCTTCTCATCGAGAACGAGGAATATGGGTTTATTTACAGTGTCTAGATCAGGATGTTGCAGTTCATCAGTCTAGCATGACTGCGAGGGAAAAGTGCTGAGCAGCCGCACAACACCGGTTTATAAACACTCGGTCCTCCCTCGATCCCAAGATGAGGGAAACGTTCGACCCGGAGACGAGCCGCCTCTTCGCGAGGGATTACACACACACACACACACACACACACACACACACACACACACACACACACACACACACACACACACACACAGGTTCACGGTCACCCCCCCCCCCGAGGGCAGAGGGCCTTCGCAGAACTCGGAGCTGACACCCTCAGCGCGGCCGCCGGGGTGTCCATTGTCTTGCTTCTTGAGCGGCGCGTGGGAAGGGGTCTCCGTAGACGTTCCCGCGGCAACTCCCCCGCTCATAGCAGATCAGGTCCGCGGTGGCGGGTTCAGGCACAAAGCCTGCGTCGTCAAACTCGGCTCCAGCGACGAAGAGTCGAGGACGCGCATATTGTTCTCCACACACAGTCGACTTAGTGACGCCGTGGCTAGAGGTTTACAGTGGCGTTCCAAGAAAAGTTTGCCGCCGCTCTCGCAACTGGATGGCAAATCTTGCACGTTGCCACCTCGGCAGGCCATTCCTAAGAGCTAAAGCTCGCATGTCAGCGGGCCGTTCTTAACAATATGTAAAGTTTTAATCGTGCGTAGTAGCATTTTGCAGTTAGAGCAACATTGGAGATAAATAACAGCCTAACCATCGGTACGGTTTTGTAATTGCGAGTACCTTGCCGTTAGTGCAGGCTTGGTGAGCCGTAAACAAGAAGAAAAAAAATGAGTGGCGACTTAGCGGTGAATGCGAGAGAAATGCGTTTGCATTACGTCGCACCTCTTTGAGGCCTCGGATGCATGGTTTAAACCGCGTTCACCACATTGCAAAGCGTTGTTCAGGAGCTATCGGCGCGCGTCCTGCCCCTTCGAGGAGCGAAGTACAACTGACGGTGGTCCGGAGCGGACCACCGCCTATGCAACACCATGGGCCCTGTAACATAAGGCTATTCCAATCTGTTTTTATTCCAATCTCCAGGCGTCAAATTTAGATAACAATCGATCGACGCAAGCATCGGGCGGTAACCCGAAGCGTTGTTTGAAAAGCCCCATCAGACGCGCTTCTCGCTTATAGGATGTCGCTTTTTTTTTTTGCTTTAAAAGCGAATAGCGTTGCCCACATTGAGCAGATTTTCTTATTGAATAGGCTGACAAGAAGCGATAAGCACACTTAAGGGGAGAGAGTTTCAATGGGGCCGAGCCAGCACAATGAAAGCAGATAACCTGATGAAGAGGGTGGTGCCAGTGTCTGCGATTCATCCGTTTCCCCTTACTTAGCTTGCGGCTGCTGGTCGAAAATCGCGGCGGTTTGAAACGGAACGATAAAAATGCCGCCAGAACGGATCCTCAGCACTCTATAAAAAATGTGCACCCTTTGGGGCTTATCTTGTACCACAACGCTAATCGTCATCTGTCTTGTCCGCATTTCCTTTCTTTAACGCTGCGAACCTGGAACTTCCAAGCTACGAACGGCATGCGCGTTATCAGAGTGACACAGCATTCTCGATAGGAAAGTAGCAAGCGCCGAGTTTTCAAGAAAGGAAACGCAAACAAGGCAGATGACGATTATCGTTATGCGACAAACATACACCCCAAAGGGTACATAGCTACGACCGCGTTAAGAGTGAGAAAAGAGTTGGCAAATTGATGTTGTATATGTGCCGAAAGGACTCGATAACGCTATACTGCCACGGAAAAATGTTTATAATACGCAAATAAGTCCATGCTCCCCGGCCGCTCCGAATAGCTATAGTGCCGGAGCAATCGGCCGGCAGCACTCTTTTTTTTTTTAATTGAAATTAAAAGAAAAGACAGGAGACGTAGTCAACTTATAATGGGGACGGCTAGCCCTTTTCGCGCAGCGGAATCAACAATATAAAAAATATAAGAAAATGAAAAGAAGCCACGTCAGAGAGTCAGAAATCCACAGCACACAGTCCTATACACCCATGAACACATAAATACGAAAGGCAAATGCAAGTTGCACCACAATGACTGTAAACAGAGTCACAAACACACAAACGGCCTTGATGTATAGACTGAGATAAACATATAAACAGATGAAGAATGACACAAAGTTAAAATAATGCACGCAAAGAATAAAAAAGAAGTATAACACGTAATATACAAGCGCTAATAATTACAAATAATAGAAGCAAGGTATGGTAACACCCTGTGACTATTCAATGCAATATCGAATACTTATTAAGGATGCCTATCTCTTCTTAAAAATATTCAATTGCGTTAAATGCTTTTCGCTGTGTTACTTTCGATGGCGATGGGCCGAGTAATTTTGCGAATGAGAAAGGTCGGCGAGGGATCAATTGAGTCTGTAGCTCTTGTTCTAGCTGCCGTCCTTGCGTCGCGTCTCTGGGATATTCGAGGAGGAGGTGGCGAACATCCTCATCGTCGTGGCCACTGGAGCAAGCCGGGGAAGAAGCCCGTTTTATGCGATATAGGAAATGTTTGGCGTATGCTGTCCCAAGGCGCAGTCGGTGAATTAGTGTTTCGGTACTTTTCGAAAGTTCTACATCCAGCTGGTATTTGAGTTGAGGGTCCACTTCGTACAGAATTGACTCCTTAGTATTTTCATTAAGCCAGGTTGACATACACAAGTCCTTCTTTAGTACTCTCAATATGCGTTTCGTGTTCTATTTTATATGTAGTAGAGGGATGAGTTGAATTTCTGCATCTTTATGGGCCGATTTTGCCAACGAGTCCGCTAATTCTTTGCCTGCTATACCAGCATGTCCCGGGCCCCACTGTAATATCACTTCATTTTTCCTTTCATTGGCCTGAGTTAAACTGCTCACTACTGCGTATGTTATTCGGGCGTATGGTTGGCTGTTATCAATATATTAAAGACATGCTAAAGCCGATAAGGAGTCCGTGAAAATTACCTGTCGTATATGTCTCGATAAAATAAGTGGCTTTGAGAATCGCCACTAATTCCGCTATTGTTGGTGACGACGTGCTTCCTGGCCGACACTTTGTTCTCCGCCTGTAAGAATAGTAGGACATAAGCTGCAGTCGCAATATCTTTGATTACAGAACCGTCCGTGTAGACGGATACTTGTCAAATGGCTGATGTAAAGCTAAGTGTTTTGCTGCGTGTGCGGAAACGTCGCTTTTATTTTTAAGACCTTCGATTGACGTTTCGATTTTCGGCGCCTGCAGAAGTCATAGTGTGTAGCAGAGATCTGAGTGCCAAAAAAAAAAAAAAAAACTGATCGTGGAAGTCGTGATTTACGCTCCTGATCGATCCCATTCACTATGATCGCTTATTATTTTTTTTTAACACTAGTAGTAGGGGGAACACATTACGCTTGCATTTTAGTCATGACACATCAGCCGGCTTGTTTTGTTCGATGATCCGTGCTTATAAATACCGGTATCACACATTCACTTTCGATCGAAATTCTCGACTGCGATTGGCTCTCTTTCGCAGCTTGCACTAATCAGCCAATCGCGATCAAGAAATTCGATCCCGATCCGAAGTGCGCAGTTTGACGCCCGTATAAGGCATGGCACGTTACTCTTCACCACACTTACTGGATCACTATTTTTGACGATACAACAAAAAAGACGGGCGGGTGCTTTAACGTTATAATAGAAAAGGCTGCGGTACGCGTTGTACTGCAACATTACCACGTACAAAGCATTGAATTGAAAAATGAAATCTTGCAGTATTACGTACCACAATCGCGATTTGATTCTGAATCACGTCGCAGTGGGAGACTCCCGAAATAACTTTGATCACCTGGGGTGAACTAACGTTCTCACAAGTATGAAAACACAAGCATTTTTGCCCCATTGAATGGGGCTGCAGCGGCCGCAATCGAACCCGTGACTTCGAACTCAACAGCGCAACGCCATAGCCACTAAGCTACCGCGGCGGGTAAACGGGCGAGCATGAGATTGCAGGAACCCGCGACCCTGTTTTAAACGGCTTGTTGCAGTTAAATTCAAGTGGTTGCTTGCCCAGACTGCAATCTTGCTTGTCCAGCTTGCCCAATTTACAATCATGATGAATAGGCCAGGCCGGAAACTGTTGACCTTAAACCGATGACATGTCCCACACCTTGGGCGCCCGACCGAGGGAGTGTGCAACACGTTACACAGGCACCCCGGGCACCACGCCTGCGCTGCACCGGCACCGCACTAACGGGTTTTTTGACACCGGTGCCATGCACCACATGTGAACCAAACATTCAGCTGAGAGAGCCGTATGAACACCGAAGTGCTCACCGAAGACTTGTACCTATATCCTCGGAGCCGCTGGCGTACCACTCCTACCTTCGTGCACGCTTCTACGCAGCAGTCGATGGCAAACCTACGCGTCAGCGATGCTGCCGTTATCCGGAATGATTGTGGCACGGACAGGATATAAATACATCCCATCTTTCATCCACTACCCCCTTGACAAAAACGCGTCTCATTATCACGCAACAGCAAACACACACGTGCTTGGAGCAGAACACCCGGACAACGCGCACACGGAGACCACAAAAATCTGCAATATGGCAACAAAGCAAACGCCATAAAAGATATACTGATGTTGCCTGTTCCTTTTTTAGATACCTATGGGGTAAACTGTTTAAAAATCGCTTTTCTGACAAGAACGCCAGTAACTTTTTTAGAGAGCGCAGCTCTTAGGCGCCCGTCCCTGCGTTAAGGGTCGGCGTCTCGGCGTAACCGTGCGAACGAGTACAGCGAAGGATGAACGAGCAAACGCGGAGCGCAGCGCTGGATATAAGACGGTGATGGCGAAGAGAGCGGGGGAGGAGGGCATAGCGGAACGAAGGAGGTTAAACTGCTGGAGTGAAGGGAGCGCCCGTCAGGTGAAGCCGCCGCGTCGCCATCTTGCGGGAGGCAAAAACACGCCAGTCGCTGCTGCTTGTGTGTTTCGTCGTATCTCGCCGCGCACGGTGCTGTGCGGACCCCAAAATGTGCTAGCGCGCTCGGGTGTTTTCAGGAAAGTTGACGCACAAGCAGTGGACATGTTAACCTTGTCCTTCTCGTTTAAATAAGGTTGCAGGTTAGCATTGCCTTGCTCTAGAATAAAGGAAAATTTTATATATTAGGCTAAAAGGAAACGGCCGCCACCAAAGTTCGAGAACCTCCATGCAATGAAGATGCTAAAGTGACGCCTGATGATAATGAATATAATAAAGAATACTTATGTTTGTTGCGTGTACTGCTATTTCTCATGCAACATTTTCAATTTTTAATGCTTTTTGTTCTGACAGCTTTCATGATTGATCAATTTCTACTCTGCACTAAAGAAGGTGAAAAAACGTTAATTAGTTCGCGAATTCTTTTTTTTTCTACGTTTCGGTTGCTGCATATTGATGCCGATAGTATTCGGATATCTGCTATCCGGAGGCCTGCAATATGGCTCGCCTCATAGCCCACAGTGTAGCATTAGAACCTGAAAATCGGTTAAGCAATTAAAAACTGCCGGAAATGTCGGCGAATAGCGCTGCGAAGTTATTAACAGGCTGCTTCTTGCCCCCCGCAAGATGGCCGCCGCCGGCTTCAGCCGAGCCCATAGGCCAGTGTATAACCATGCCTTCCTGTATATGACCATGCCGGCACGACAAAAGAACACAGAAACTTTCAAATGAGCTTGACGAAGAGGGTACCATTCTCGAAACTGTTGGCGAAATAAGTGTTAAGTTTTAGTTTATTACAACGCCCCCCCCCCCCCCATCATTTCCTCAAATAAAAATTGGTCTATTAATCTCCAGCCTTCTCCTGATATATTAGTCTGTATGTGTGTGCCAATGTCCACGCGTCAATGTGTGTAACTGCCCCCATACTGTAGTGCCCAGAATTCTAGGCACTATACCCATACTATGATTGAACTTGCTCAGCCAATGGGCGTGCCGCAGTGATATGCCCCAAAAGCGATCGATCGCGCGTGGGGCTCGTGCATGCAGCGCTCAGCCGTAGGGGTGGTAATATAGATTAACTATTAATCGAATAAAAGTATCCCGCACAACGATTAATCGTCATCGATGTTCACCTTCCATTTAATCGACTTGATCGATTTGACATGTTCGATTAATCGAAAGATTAATACGTGGATTTGAGGAGAGACCTGAGAGACCTGAATCGATTTCTAGAGTTTGACAGGAGTGGTGTGAGAATTTTGAAATCGCACTAGAATAGCAGAGAACGAGCAGCGACTGTGCGTCTGTGGTATAGAGTGATTGTCGACTGTTTTTGCGAGTCCCGAGGGATGCCAAGCCGAGCGCTACCTGGATGGATGAATGTTATGAGCGTCCCCTTTGGAACGGGGTGGTGGGTTGCGCCACCAAGCTCTTGGTATTATACTACCTAATGTCCTACCCAAGTTAAGAAAGAAAAAAAAAACACCATGAACTCCCACAACCACATTTTCTGACCCCCTATTGCGAACTTTGCTTTTGTACGTCTCCGTTTTTTATAGTTTCCCTACTTTTCTTCCACCAATCTTTCAATTGCCTCTTACTAATCTCTATTGCGGACATGTCTACGTTTTCCCTGCTCTCGCTGAACCCAGGGGCTTCAAGGAGTCCAGTGGTGCCTAAATCGACCGCTGGGCAGATGTCTTCACACTGTAATAAAGCATGCCCCATCGTTTCCCTAGCTTTACCGCAGAAAGCACATGCTTCTTCTTCCTTCTAATATCTCGCTTTATAGGTGCGTGTTCTAAGGCATGCTGATCTCGCTTCGAAAAGTAATGAGCCTCCCTTTGAGTTATCATAAATTGTTTCTTTCCTGAATTCGTATTTTCCTCTTAAGTAGTTACTCATGGCAGGTTTCTTTTCCATTGACGCCACCCATGAGATTATTTAAGCCTCTCTGACTTTCCGCTTGACGTTCTTTGTTGCTGTGTTGCTCACCCTACAGGCCGCATACTTGCTGGTAAGCTTCCTAGTTCTTTTCCTCCACTGTGAATCAATGTAATTTTTCCTGTACCGGTATCTCAACACTCACCCAGCCCATTTACTTTCTTCCATGTTCCTCAGTCGTTCTTCATAATCAATGAAGAACGACGAATGAAGTGGGGTAAAGATGTGGGTCAGTTGGTGAGACATTGTGGAATAAAACCGCTACAGACACGGGACGGATGGAGACGACAACACAGGGCAGTACTTGAAACGGAATTTTTATTGAAAAACAGCATGGCTTTTATAGAGGATGGCACGTGTAGCCCGACGACCAATAGTAACCAGGATGAAGTAAAGACCAACAAAAAAGTTTAACATAGCAGAACTTTCTCGTAAGATTAAAAACGGCCGCGTACACGTGGACGTTTCATTTGCGTTGCTCACTTTCAGCTTTTTCGCTTCCACGTGTATGCGGTCGCTTCTAATCTTACGAGAAAGTTCTGCTATGTAAAACTTTTTTGTTGGTCTTTACTTCATCCTGGTTACTATTGGTCGTCGGGCTACACGTGCCATCCTCTATAAAAGTCATGCTGTTTTTCAATAAAAATTCCGTTTCAAGTACCGCCCTGTGTTGTCGTCTCCATCCGTCCCGTGTCTGTAGCGGTTTTATTCCACAATGTCTGTATTTAGTCTTTAACAAATTAAAGATTATTCTTTATCAAACTTTATACATTGGTACTTATAACCTGGTTCCACCTCTTGAACATTAAAATAGGTTCCTACAGAAGTACATAACCGTATTTTAACCTTTTTAAAGTGTCTGGCAAGAACTTCGATTACTCAATTGATCGA
The DNA here is from genome assembly GCF_038994185.2 of Dermacentor albipictus. Classification (NCBI taxonomy): domain Eukaryota; kingdom Metazoa; phylum Arthropoda; class Arachnida; order Ixodida; family Ixodidae; genus Dermacentor; species Dermacentor albipictus. The sequence continues at coordinate 72,481,557 of NC_091821.1, read as the reverse complement.
TGAAAGACCCTGCATTGAAAGCGATTAATCGAATAAAAAGATTATTTACCGATCATCCCTGCTCAGCCGGCCATGCATGTGCCGCTGTCTCGTTGCCGCTGCGGTGCGAGCCACGCCAACGTATCGCCAGCCAGCCAGCGCGGGGGCCGGAAATCCGGTTTGTGTCCGATTCCGTCGACGGAGACTGTTTTCACTGCTTATCGAACGCCATTGCACGAGGGTCGCCTCGTTCGCCGCCGCGTATGCTCCGGTTCCGCATTTGGTAGTCCGCCGGACACCTGCAGCGGGTGTATATCCCGATCGGTTGGCGCGGAAGCCTGCAAAAAGAAAGTTAAAGGGACACTAAAGGGAAACAATAAATCGGTTTAGACTAATAAAGCATTGTTTGAGAAACCTGCAAGCAGTCATTTCAAGAAAATAGGTTGAATATTAGATGAGAAAATGAAGGTCCAAGTATCAGTATTTGAATTTCGCGCCGAAACGCCAGCGCCGGTACGTTAGCGTGACGTCTGGGATTCCAAAGTTTGTTTTCGCATTTGGGCCGCGTTGGCTGAATAAAGGTTCCCGAAACTTGGCATGTTTATTATTTGGTTCCTTTAAAACACAATGTAGTCAATCTGTACCGCTATATATTATTAGTAGGCCCTAGAAGATGCCATCAAAATCCAAGACGTCACAGCCCCCAGGTGCGGGAACTCAAGTAGGCGTCGCCACCCGCATTTCGTTCTTGCGCTTTTTCTGGCTTACCAAACGTCTTATCGTTGTAATAGTGGTGTTTTTGGTGTTGTAGAGCGGTGATTTACTGATGCAGAAGAAATCACTTTTCACTTTAGTGTCCCTTTAAGCAAGCATAAATAAATAAAGAACGTTTTTTCTCGAATTTTGTCTCTCGTTTGCTCCCGTTGTACAAACGCTGTAATACCCAACTAACATTTCCATTTAATACTAAAGGAGCGGCCCCTTACAGGTGCCTTCTCTATATATCGTGTGATTAACTTATGTGAAAGTAACCTCTACTGCATTTTCTGCTCTCGTTCTACTTATGAATTGCGCAGCCTAGTGGCTTTCTTTCCTCCGTCACACTGAGTTGATCGGCGTTTATTGAAACACTCGTGTTGACAACGTAAAAGATGATCGAGCTCAACGATTGGCGACCAAGCATTCCAGACACAAGCACGCCTGTTGCAACGTCACCACCACCACCACCACCACTAAATGTCTATGCAAAATGAGTGTTGAAAGTGTGCTGATATCGGTTTCTCCCTCGCTGGGATTTATGCGGTCAACCCTGCGCCTTCTGCGTAACGGACGTTCCCTTTCCCGTGCGTTTACGTATGCAAATCTGCTCTCTCTCACTCGAGAAAGAATTTTTCAAGACGCGTCGCAGTCGTATTCGATAAGGTCAAACACTTCGCAGTAGGCAGTGACGCTGGCAGGCGCTATACTTGCAGGCATGGAATCGAGTTCCGGCAGTGACATCTGCGCCACCTCAAGGAACCGAATAATTTTGTTCCAATTTACTGTTGTTCCCTTTACTGAGAAAGGTGTGCAGAGGTACAGCCCTGTATATCGTACGCCCTCTTAACACTGTTAGATATGTTAATCATAAAGAAGTGAATGTATAGCTCATTTGTCCCCTTGGTTTGGGCCGGTCGTCGGCTTTCTGATTGACTTCGCTAGTTTCGGTGCCTAGGAGGCGCCAGCGACGTATCAAAACAGAAGCATAGCTCCTACAGTCGATGGGTGAACGACGCGTGGTCGTGCAGGGGGAGTCTCGAAAGGCGTGCTGTAAGGCGTCTGATGTTTAGCTTGTCCTTTGGTCGTCTATTAGGCAAATGGTAGTGGCGCGAAGCTGTCCAGGCCTGTACATGCTATGTGTTAAAATCTATCAAATGTTTGCTTGCTTCAGTCGTTGCCACCGCTCTTAAAAGAGGGCTGTCTGGATGGAAGACAGATCTCGCAAAAGATATTGTTCAGATCCTGCTTCTTTCTGCAAAATTCCTTTAGTGCTTACTTCTGTGGTTACATTTACAGAGAGTTGCGAAAATTTTGGTTCCAATTAACGAAACTGTTTTTCTTTTTGCATTATCCAAATACAAAAACAACCTTGCAATTTAGAGGCTGTTCCGTTTAAGCGGCAATGTCGTTTAATCCATTTTCGTTTACAGAGATCGTGCTGCAATTCCGAAACTTGAGCGAGCGTGAGCAGCGTTAGCTGCGGCGTGCGCTTTAGAGTTTGGTGCAGTATGTTTCTTCTTCTTCTTCTTCTTTCGCTAAATAAAGAGCCACACAAGCCGAAAACAAGAGAGTCATACACATTTAGAGGAGCCCACTCACTTTCATATTGACTCATCGACCGCAAAATCAATATTTATTTAATTACGTAAGCAGAAAGGAGGAAATACTGACGCGTACTTTTCGCCAGCTGCAAACAACATACAGTAAATTTAATCCACGCAGAAAGCTCCACAGAACAAACCGCGTGGGACATGCTAGCTGGGACACCGCGTAAGCGTGAGACGCAGCTCGAAGCCTCCTGTACAGCGACTTGACTGCTGTTAGCAGTGACGCTCCGTTGCTGCGATGGATGTCGCAAGGCGGATGGAATTACTTTTATACGGCCCGTCACGACTGCCCCGCGACTTGTCGCTCATCGCACGAGGCAGTAGAATCCTCTTCGCGCTTGAGATCGTTCCCGAGCGCTTTCGTTGCTTTATCGCCGTACTGCAACGCCGCTGCCCGACACTGGCTCGCAATTTACTTTTTTTTTAATTTTATTTTTCATCAGCGCTCAACTTTATTCGCCAGGCGGGTCGAATGTGGGCAGAGATTTTCGCTCGCCCGCTACACCAGTCGCTCGCCGGACCGCCGTGACGTGGAGTAACGCTCCATCACAGAGGTTAGAACGACTGCGCAACTGTGTGTGTTGAAAGAGCAAGTCACCGCCCCGCGCGTAGCTGGCGAGCGTGTGTGTGCGCATGTGTTCTTCGCCCGAGTCGCGGTGGGATCGGCGAGCTGCCTTGCCACATTTTTTTTTATGCGAGTCGGACCAGAGAGAGGAGCAGCAGTCGGCTCGCGCCGTCACGTAGCGCGGTCGGCTGTGGCTGCTGCCGCATTGCCAGAATCCCGGCGCTGCGTGCGCTTCACGGTGCGCAGTCTCGCGGAACTGGACGCCGAGACGAGGACGATCCGCTTCGAATCCGCCTGATCGTTTAGCGCGGACGCGAAACGTGGAGCACGGTTCTCCCTTTGTTCGCGCGCTTGTCTCGCGCCAGTGCGCGACGAAGCGGCGCTAAAAATGTCCGGCACGCCGCCGCCGCCGTACCACGCGCCGTTTGTGGCGAGACAGCCTGACACCTTTTCAGAACGCTCGCATCCAGCACCCCCCTTATTTCTTTGACAAAGCTTTCAACACAACACGGCGCCGAAACAGCAGGAGGGGAGCGGAAGGGACGCGCTTGAGGAAGGAAGAGGGGAGTTGTCGTACAAGGCTCTCGCATTTTGATTATCGTTTGTTTTCTTCCTCAGCTTCGGTTTACTTCCGATTTTTTTATTTGCGACCCGATTTCTCTCTTTAATTAAAGGTTGGACGTTCTCCTTCCCTGTCGCACAGTCGACATCGCGACTTAAGTGTGTCACACGGAAATGAACTCTTGCTTTCGCGGGATTTTCTTGCCTGCGAATAACATGAATAAGCCAGTCGCTCGCTCCTCCGATAGCAGCTATTTCACAATTCTTAAGAACGAACACGATGCATGGCACTTGCTTATAGTTCTTAAGTTTAATTAACTTGTCGGCTAACCAAAAACAATGGGAGAGCCGGCTGACGTGCAAACTGTGGCACGCGCTTTTATACGTCAGGTTAATAGCAATTATGTAAGTGTCGTGTGTGTCCTTTCAAGCCGTACAACAAACAGCGCAGCGAAAACTTCTGACGCCGTATATGTACGATCAAAAGCGTTTATTAGTCACCGCGGTGTTTGGGACCGAGCGTTATCGCAGGGCACAGACTCTCAGTACGAGCGGAATTCACGGGCAAAAGTGCTAGAAAAGGACGACCCGAAAAGGAGCTGAAGAGGACTACCCACTATATCGTTCCCCCAATCCTTCTCTACAGTTACCCCCGGGAACGAAAAGCGAGCCACCCGGCGACCTAACAGCTTGTCACTATGAGTGGGTCAAAGTAGATATTGAAGCTGTCGACGTTGATACTGTCTCGTCCACGACGGCGCATATCCGGAGGTGTGCGTTCGACGACGCGCATGGGAAAAAATAGAAGCTGTAAATGGTGTAGTGGTTCCTTCGTTTTATTGTCGAGGAACAGTGTGTTTTAGTTGCTGCGTCTTCCACACTCGTCGACAAGACTGTCGCAACATTCTTACAAGTATGCATTTTTTTTTTCTCACGCAGTTCCTCTGCCTGAAGAACATCAGGACATTTCTGCAGACCTGCAAGAATGTCTTCAACCTCAGCAACAGCGACCTTTTCGAGCCCAACATGCTGTTCGAGTATGGGGACTTCAGAAAGGTGCGTAGGCGTTGTCGCTGGTGGCTGCTGGCAGCGCAGACATCGCCAGCGTTGCGCGATTATTCGCCGTTCCGGGAAGTGCGTGGCGGAGTCCGCAGGGCCGCCATCTTTCGGCGAATAGCGCTTCGCGAGGGCGTAACGCGGCGGACGTCGGTGATAATCCACAATAAATATATTGAACATCATCATCACCGCGCAAATATCCATAGTAATGCACTACGTTTCATAGAGATAGATTTTATGGCTTTTCAATGGAAGCTAGGGAAGTTCACGCGGCCGCGGAACGTGGAAAATGCTATAGCATATACAGGGCGTCCCAGCTAACGTTAACCAAGCTCTTAAAAAGTCAAATATAGTATATAAGAGGACGCAACCAATATTATTCTGTTAGCAGGGACGAACCGCACCAGGCTAATTTTTTCTTAATTTCCTAATTGAAGTATCGATAATTTCATGACATGAGTGAACTGACTTTAATCGCTGAATCGAGGGCGCGAATTTCGATATAAAAGTAACAGTTGTGTTTTAAAACATCCGATTCAGTTGTTTTTAAGGGACTATATGTCTCGCGTAATTACTTTTTCCGCGTTATAACGAAAACGCGTGAAATCTGAAAATAGCCGCACGATTACGCGTCCGTGCGCCACGACACCAGCGGTCCCTGGCGTTACTCGGAAGAATTAACTCTGCTCAATCGTGGCCCCCGCGATGAGCTCTGGCAGCGCCGGAGCTGATCGCAGAGGCCATGGGTCAATCAGTGCGTTTGCCCTCCTCCTCAATGCCGCTCCGTACTGCATTGGCTTCGCGTTTTCGCAGTGACCAACGCCAATACCGATGCCTCGCCACTTTCACGTGGCCGCCGAACCAGGCATCGAGCAGGGTTAATTCTTCCGAGTACACGTTACGCAATTTATTTGTGGTATTGCTGTTTACGTTGTACGTCTCCTTCGCGCATCCGGCAATCTGCCCAAACCGCCTTCGTTTGCCTGAATTCCGGACACCCTAGGTAAACGACTGCTATAGTAACGACGCTAGGTAACGACTGAGTGCTAGGTAACGACTTTCGTAATAACCTTCTTCCTCTCTCCCTATATTGACTCGATTGTCCAGTGCAGTTACCAATCCGAGCTGTGAGCGTATAGAAAGCAGGAATTCTGACTTGTATGTATTCTGCAATGAATCGGTTTTGGTTGAAGATGTTATGTCAGTCTTATGAACTGGCCTTCGTTATAAAGTAGCCAGAGAAAGGAAAACCAAAATACAACGGATGCATGTACTGTTGAGCCCGTTTGTGGTAGGAAAGTTGTTCCACAATTTTCTCGAGATCTCATGGTCTGAGTACCATTTGTTGAAACCTCGACGCAGGTGCTACACACGCTGGCGGTGCTATCGAGATCACCAAAGGCTGAAGAATCCGGTGTGAGGTGAGTAATGTCCCTCTGATCCCTCTCTGCGTTTCTCATCTAAAGGACGGTGTAGCCTATAGTATATTGACTAACGACGTCAGCGGTGTAGGATTAAAGGATCCTTTCTGCCGAATGCGACCTTCAATCCTTCACTGTTTTACCAACCGGCTGTGCAACAAGTTCGCGCTTAATTTTTTTTAACGCAATTTGTGTTACCGGTTTCATCTTGACTGGAATGTCGAATGAAATTTGGACTTTGATTTTACTTTAGAGCTACAAATAAATCGCGCATTACCGTTGGACGAGAGCCGAACGGTAGGGCAGAACGTGTACTAAGCAGGAAGCACTGCGGCGCGTGCGGGGTAATTAAGGCTGCTTTGGTGATTATCGAGTGAGGTTCTCGTGAAATATGGGCTTATAGCAAAAGTCAGTAGTTATTTCATCGGTTGCCCGGTGTTGTGTGGATCAAGCACGCATTCGTATTATGTTTATCGTGACAGTAGACCTTTGGGCCCCGGGTGCCAGACGACCTAGCTACGCCACTGGATTCATGTGTGGGTTAGTCATGTCTTGTGCCGCACAGTAACGAATTTAGCTTCTTCGGAGATCGTTTCTGTGTACACCTTGGTGGCTGCGCTTCATTCTTGTCTCTGTGCGCACGTGCTGTATACGCGTATATATAGTATGCTGGAATTAGTTGGAAGTGTGCGCCTGCCCATGTGGGGTTCTCTCGTCCTTGTTCTCTCGCTGTGCCTCAATATACTGATTGAAGAAAAACGTAATGTTTGAAACATTGGTTTATGCCTACTGGCCACAGTGGTTCCGCTCGATAAGAGCATATGAAACCAAAGCTGCTAAATACGTAAGCCGAGTGACCAAGTCAAAGTGTGGCTGTTGGCGCTTGTAGCCAGAGCTGCGCGCGCCTAACCCCTGGCGGCCGCCACATCCTATAGCTGCGCGCGGCGCAGGCGCGCATACTTACTGCGCCGCATCGCTCCGTGCCCGTCGCTATTCCGCAGAGCCTGAAAACCCGGCGAAGCCTTACGAAGCGGCATCCACGCCTTCCGTGCTGCAAGCGTCGTGGAGCTGTCGTCGCCGTATTGCGAGAAATAGCGCAAATAAAACACGTGCTGAGGTGTACCTCCCGAGTACGTGTTTTATTTGCGCTGTGTATTCCTCGCAATATGTATCAACAATGCCGAGCCCATGACGTTCTCTCGTCAGTCTTTCACACCGTCGACTGTTTTTCGCTTCATCCTTTTTCATCCGGTACCGTTACCTGCAACTGGTTTCGGGTCGCTTCGCGATTCCCGGCGCCGTTTGCGCAACCCACACGTCTCGCCCCTCGGCAACTCCACTCGGGTTCCACTCCAACGGCTACGCGCACCTCGACGCCGCCGTACGATGACAGGCCGCGGAGCTCCCGGCGGAATTGCGGAGGTGTATGCCTCCGCGTGTTACACCTCCAGCTGCCGTTTTGTATCGGCGCTTTCGCCGAGCGCGCGCATTGCGTTTACATCACATGTTCCGTACGCGCTCCCGTAACCCCCGCCGTGGTTGCCTAGTGGCTATGGTGTTGGGCTGCTAAGCACGAGATCGCGGGATGGAATCCCGGCCACGGCGGCCGCATTTCGATGGAGGCGATAACACACGAGCACTTAGCTTTCGGTGCACATTAAAGAACCCCAAGTGGTCGAAATTTCCGGAGTCCCTCGCTACGGCGTGCCTAATAATCAGAAAGTGGTTTTGGCATGTAAAACCCCGTAATTTAATTTTTTTCGCGCTCCCCTCTTTGAAGATGCCGCATTGTTCGGAAGGCGTGAGTGATTATACCAGTGTCGTAATCGAAACCGTGGCTGTTGCTACAGATGGGGCTGGTTAGTAAGCATTCTATTTAGCACTTCCACATGAAGAGCTGTCGCTCTTGCGATGCGTCGGAAATGGTTCGCCCTCTTCGGTTGTAACCATGATCTTCATGTAGCTCCGTTCTTGCTGTTAGCTGTATATGTCGCTCCTATCAATTCTTTGTCCTAACGTCAACGCTGCATAATGGGGCATAATGGGGACGCATGTGATTTTATTACGTTTTTTAAAACGAAAATAAGAGATCTTGTCACCTTATAATGTCGGCTTCACCTTTTCACACGATAGCAATTAAAATAAATAAGAAGTCGAAACCTCAGTAGTCACGAAAGCCAAGAATCTAAAGAAACTCGGAGAGTGAACGAGTTTCCGATATAGTCCGAGACGCACTTGAGCACGTACGCACAAGGAGACGAAGACTAGTCGCACAATAGTCTATACTGAGTCCCGAAGAGTTAAACAGGCACGCGAGGCCGCGTTGCGATTCGAGATGAACAGGCCCGTAGGTAAGGAAAATACACAGATTAGTAATATGGGCGCATGATGACAACAGCCAAAAGGGGTCTGCATTACGCATGCCGCACATGTACAGATAGCGAAAGCCGGCTGCGCTTTGCCGCAAACATTGCTGTGTGCAGTGTCACAAAGCAATTTCCATAACTCAAAAATACATTGTCTCAAACTATGTGCAAGACACGTATGTCATTGATGCACGTATTACATGCTTAGTGCGTTGAGATGCTTTTCGATGGGGGCGAAATTCAGAAAGCTCGTGTGCTTTGATTTATGTGCACACCAAAGAACCCCATGTGGTTCAAATTAACCGGGAGTCCACCACTGTGCAAGGCGTACAACCCCGCAATTCTTGCTCTTTTTTTCTGCTGCAGTGCATGTTTTCGGTGGTCATGGGCCGAGCAGTTTCTGCGATTCTTCCGCGCAGACGTGGGCGCGGCTGCATTGGCCAGTATTTGGCATGCAGCACGATCGCATGATAGTACACGTGTGTGGCATCGTCAGACATGCGTCATGGCATATCCGTGTGGCAGGTGGAAGCGCATGCAAGTTTCCGCTGTTTGTCGGTCGAAGCAGTGTCTGTAAGCGCACCTTTTGTTATAGGACAGATGATATGAAACGTTTGCGATTTGTCCAATTTAGATCTGAAGCGAGTCCAAGATACGGCTATCACCCGTTAGGTCTGTCGCACGGAAGTGCGAAAAAAAGGTGCCGAATTTTTAGGTGCATTTCCTGCCATTTTTATTTCTCTGTTATTCTGTTTCCACACGTAGGCTAGCAAATCAGAAGATCGTCTGGTTGGCTTCCCTGCTATTTGTTCTTTCTGCGTTCTCTATATGTCGAATCATTTCAAGACTCTGGGACTTGGTCGATCTATTGTGTATTCCCGCAAGCTTGGTGCTGTGGCCGTATTTCCATCACTGCGGCTCCCTTCGTAACCTCGTCCGCGTCTGAGCCAACCGTTCACGTGCATGTATTTGTGCCAAGCCCTGCAGCGTGGCACGGTGAGCGACGTACGTCCCAACTCGCGAGTGCAGCTTAACACCGCCACAACGACATTGTACGCATGTGTTTGGTCGGTTCGCGAGTATTAGGCGCAGGTGTAAGGAATACGCAGCCAGTGCAGCGGAAAATGGCGATATTCTAGCCTTCGTCCCTGGCATCGCCGAGAGCGGCAGGACACCCTCTGATGAACCAGAGCTGGCGGTGTATGAGTGTACAGCTGCCTGTCGCGCCTCTGGGAATTCCACTCCCCGTTGATCGTACGCGCGAAGTACAGCGAAGGGACACGCGGCGCGCAAGAATAGCTCGCCGAGGGCACACTCCGTGGGACTCCCGCTGAGCCGGCGGCGCGTAGCAACCCGTTCCATTCGGCGCTCCTGAGCCCCAGGGCCGCAGTCGCGTGTGCCTTCCTCTCTCGGTTCAGCCGGGCACGTCACCGGACTTGGCCGCGCAGGCCCACTACGCGCGAGCCAGTGCTGCCTGATAACTAACTGTCTGCATGTGCGCTGCACGGATCCGCTCGATCACCGTCACCCACGTGCAGCATTTCCGTTGCTGCACTGCGCCGTCCTCGTTCGTTCTGCTTTCGCCTGCCAATGACGTTGCCGAATCGCCGGACCATGGGCTGGGTGAGCTGTGATGCGGCGCACGTCCAGCCTGGCGACTGTCTGCATCATCGGCCATTGCTGTTTGCGCTGAACTGCCCTTTCCTGAGCGGACGTTGCATCGTACAGGCTCAGTGAAAACCCAGCATGCCAGAAACTGCGCCGTGACAGTGAAAGTGCCTAGTGCAAGTCCACCGTCGCGAGCCCTGGCAGCTTCCGATCCACCAGCCTAACGGTCTTAGCGCGGCGTGGACCCCGCGCATGGAGTGGGCCGGTGACGTGAGCAGCCGTGGTGGTACCCACGACAGCTGCCATGAATCGCTACTCGACGGACTGTGCCGGTCTTGTTGGCGCTATGGCGCCCGTGATGTGCGAGTTGGCACTGCGAGTCAGGTAAATGCACGCCTACGCTGCTGCGTACCGTTTTGCGCGACGTTGGCTGCTGTAATATCGCTTGCGGAGACGCATGTCATCATGGTCTCGCCTTCTGTCTCGCGATTAGAGAAAACCTTTCATCTTTTTTACCGATGCTGCCTGCTAACGAGTAATTGTGCGCCTTCGCGGGGTTCGTATACCACGACCCACCGCGGGGCTATGGCATTCTGCTGTTGCAGCACGCGGTTGCAGCATCGAATCGCCAATTGCGACCGCTGCATGTTGATGGTATCGGGGTGCACGAACTCTCGTGTGTACTACTACATAGTTTGTGTAAGCGTACATTGAACAGCAAGTGGCCAAACTAAGCCAGATCTTTCCACTATAAGGTATTCCTTCGTAGCCCATAGTGCCATCTTGTAGTACGTCAAACCCGCGCATATTAAGAAGCTGCAAAAGCGTCAGACGCAGCAGGTAAAGGGCATCTCGTTCTGCGTACGCTGCTCGAAGGCACTGTTAATCCCGCTGCTTCGAGATCGTGCTCCGGCGTGCGTTTCTGTTTAATTGCATTTTCGGCGAGCGTTGGTTTCTCCCCGCATCCGTACCGTAAAGACTGCAAATTGCAGCGCTTCTAGGATAATATTAAAACGCCGCGGCCTTAATTGCGCCGTCAATATAGCGATCGACCCATCAAGGGGAACAAATTGCGCTTTCATCAAGTGGCCGTGGCAGAGGCCGTATTCCACCTTCATCCAGCCAACCGAGCTCTGGACATCGTTCTCGAGCGTTCTGCGCAGTCGTTTGTTTGAGACACTAAGTATTCCAGAGTTTTACGTGCCTGAACTACGATATGATTATGAGACACGCTGTATTAAGGGCTACGGATTAATTACTGGCTACCTGGGGTTATGCATGCACCTAGGTTTCATTACGCGAACGTTTCTGCATTTCGCCCCCTGTAGGGTTTGGAGGACGGACTTCGCGGAAGAAAAACCCACAAACTTGGGAGGAATTTATTTACATATTATGTACAGGGAGGTGAGCGTCAGGTAACAGACGTACTGTCATTACGGGCCGGCAGCAACTCGGACGCTGCGGCCCGCGGCAAGAAGTTCGAGAGAGGTGAATCAGGGAATCAGGGCATGTCCCAGAATCCTCAGGTCTCTCTGGAAGGCTTCTTATAAACCCTCCGAGCACTGCAAGTCACGTCATGTTTGACCAATGGGAGAGTCCGCTCCGATGACGCCACTTTCAGCCAATGGTAGGCGCCCGTGTCGTGGTGTCACACCTGGCGGCTTGCTGCGGTCTTGCATCACAGACTGCCAATGCACTTCGAACAAGGAGAAAGGGAGGGCTGCACCTGCCTCATTGTCGGATGCCCACCTGCTAATCCCGGCGGCGCACGAACTTGTTGGCATGTAAACTTGTTGCCTTAAACTTGTCTGCTCGGCCGCTTCTCTGGAATGCGCTTTCCTGCTTCTGCATTCCTCAATTAGCTGTGCTGCAATCCGATGTGGTCTGGGGAACTCGAAGTAATCGCAGGAACCAGCTCCATATCTAACAGCTCGTCCTCGCCCCGGTTGTTCTGAATGGCCGGTGAAATCAATTCGCTGGCCATGAGGAACGCTGATAGAAGCTGCAGGGTACTGGGGTCGAGCCACGTTTGACGAACTTCGGGATCCTGGGCCCTGGAGAACAAACGTCAAACAAACAAAACAGCACAGCGCTGCACCACGCGTAAGCGCAGGCTCTTCACCCCTGACTCGCCAGACTATTACTGAGTCAAAATCAACCCTGATCTTTTATTTCCCCAATTTCGACAAAACAGTTCCAACCACCCCTCCAAACCGCTATCCATTTCTCCTCGATTGCCCACAAGACCAGACTACTATTGTTGTTGCAAACAAAAGGGTCGTTGACGATGCAACCAACAAATGAAAACAGCCGAACATTACATAAGTGGCCTAACTACACGAACAGCATGTTTCCAATCTATCGCAGTGGCGTACTTATCACACGTATTGGTGCCACTGAACAATCTGGTCAACCTCACAAGTACGTAATCACAAGCGCACTAGCCTTGTGGTCACTAAACAAAACGCGTACTTGCGTTGTAGGCAAACTTTTCATTTACGCTTACTCACGTTTCTTCCCTGAAAGTCCTACAGGACACGTGACGTAAACGAACAATTAAACTCGCGGGACTTACACACTCCGCAGAACTCTTAAAATGATGCGTCTTCTACTAACTCTTTCCACGCACGTTCACTAAAGAAGTCAGAATACACGGCTGCCCTCACACACACACTAGCAACCCAGTCATAAAGTCTGCTTCCTTCCGTCCACACAGGACACGCGCTAATGGAACTAAGAACGCTTCTCCGTGCAAATCATGCACTCACTCAAATCTACGCGCTTAACCTTACAAAATTCAAAAACGCTTAAAAAGAAAGAAGGTTAAATAACACACGCGCTTTACCATAGGCCTTTCGACGATAACCTTGACCTTCAGGTTACTCACACACACACAAAAAAAAGCCTATCTACTTATTAATGAGCATCTCGCGAGACTACACGTTTACTTAAAACGCATCTTTCAAATCACGGAGCTTCTCAAAAGAAAACACAAACAAAGCTCAAACCTTTACACATTGAAAGAAATCCTAGTCTCTAATCGCGAAAACTTTCCGATGCTCAAAATAAAAAACAAAATAACATTTCACTTCTATGGAAGCTCTCTTGGCTTCCCGTTCCCGATTGCTTACGACTGACTCATACTCTGAGCCGTCCTCGCGGTCGTCGCGGCTTGAAAGCTACTCTGGCTGCCGAGAGACAACAAAAGGGCTGACTAACTATCAGCTCCCCCAAGACGTTACGGTCTCCTGCCAATTTGCGTCCCCGCGCCCCGCTTTCAACACGAACGCGATTGACCACGTCGCTACTCCCCACCTGGTCTCGTCCTGCCACCTTGCGTTTCTTCGAACTGCACGCTGAGCTATAAAAAGAACTACGGAACGACGAGGAGCTTAACTGCCCCGTGCCCTTTGTCCGCGTCCGCGCAGAACATTCTTCGCGGTCCCCCTTTGACCGGTGGCTCGACCATTTTGGATGCGTCAACATCGTCCTAGACGACCGCACCTTCTTCCTCGCGCCCTGCCCTTTTGGGTTTCTCGCCATCTTTGGCGGCGCTACATTAATTACCGACTTTCGGTCTTTACCGCGCTTCTTTTTCCGGCGCTTTCTCTTTGCACTCGCCTTCATGTCGCCTTCTCGTGCCTCGTGCTGGCCGGTACACATTTCGTCGGCCCGGATCGGTCTCTTACCCGCACAGTCTGAGTGATTTACATTTAAATCTACTCTCTCTCTGCCTCGACTGGCGGACAGCCCAACCGACTCTGGCACAATGCAGCAGGCTTTACTCGAGTAAGACAACTCGCACTCTTGCGAACTGCCCTCTGCTACATTGCCCAGCTCACGCTGCGCATCGACACACAGCCCGTCGGTATCGATCGCTGTCTCACGCGCACAGTCCGAATGATTAACAGAATCATCCCTATCTAGGCTATCTAGACTGGCGGAGAGCCGCACCGATCCCTGAACAATGCAGTTGTTTTCTCGTGAGCTACGGAGCTCGCCACCCCGAGAATTACCCTCAACTGCACCGCTCAGCTCGCACTTCACTTCTGCACGCACATCTGGCTCTACATGGGTGCTCGCTTCTGTCGGGTCAGAAGTGCCCTTCTCTTCGCTAGCAACCTCGCTAACATTACCAGCGACGCACACGCTCGGTAACTGTGCCAATTTGTTCGCAGCTGGCCTAGCTGTCTCCACAGTCATCTGTTGGCACAGCACCTCGTCGCTCTCACTACGGCCTTTAACGGCCTCTGTTGCCACTAAGGCATCGTTAGCAGCTAGCCTTTTCCCTTCACTTAAGAATCTGCAGCCAATCTGACAGGCACTACTCTTTTCGTCGGCTTCTGGCGAAAGTCCGCTAGATGCTTCCTCATTCTTTCGCTCTGTACTACCTACAGAATTCTCAGACAGCCGTTGTCTCTGTGCCAATACCTGATCACAATACTGTATCTCTTTGATCAGTGCTGCCTTCTCTCTCTCATACTTTTGCTCACGCTCAAGCTTACGTTGCTGATACTCCCGTTCGCGTTCATTCTCACGTACGTGACGCTGACACCTCAGAGTAAGTTCTTGAAGCTCCTGCTTCCGTTCATTCTCGCGTTCTTCACGCTGACGCTCACTCCTAAGCTCACGACGCTCTCGCAAACGTACACGACGCGCACGCTCCCGTGGCTCCTGTATCACTTCCCAAGCAAGCTCAATGCTTTTATCATCATTGCCACTATCTTCAATCGCCTTTATGATAGCTGGCGTCTTCATCCGTTCGTCCGCCTCAACTCCCAAATCGTCGCACACCAACAACAAGTCCAACCTCGTCAACCTTCTAAGATCCATGGCAGCTGCCCCGACAGGTGGTTAAAACTGTTTTCTTTAATTAATTTGTGCAAATACACAATGCAACAAACTCCCGATTCCCAGAACTATCAAAATTGAACACACAACCTTTGAGTCTGGCGAATCATAAGGAAAAAAACCACGCGCTCACTTACGGTTGCAGCACCCTGCCATCCGGTTCATCTGTCCGCTGTTCCCGGTTCCTTCCGGACTCCCTGGGTCGAAGGCTCGCTCCTTCTTCGATACTCCCAGTCTCTTCGGACCTCTTTCGACGAAGGCTCTCTCTTCTTCGCTCTTCCCGGTTCCTTAGGATCTCTCTCGACGAAGGTTTATATCCGTAGCGCTGCCACCAGCTGATGCATTCGGAGGCGATCCTACCGCTGCCAACCAGATGTAGGGGTTGGAGGACGGGACTTCGGGATGAAAACCCACAACTTGGGAGGAATTTATTTACATATTATGTACAGGGAGGTGAGCGTCAGGTAACAGACGTACTGTCATTACGGGCCGGCAGCAACTCGGACGCTGCGGCCCGCGGCAAGAAGTTCGAGAGAGGTGAATCAGGGAATCAGGGCATGTCCCAGAATCCTCAGGTCTCTCTGGAAGGCTTCTTATAAACCCTCCGAGCACTGCAAGTCACGTCATGTTTGACCAATGGGAGAGTCCGCTCCGATGACGCCACTTTCAGCCAATGGTAGGCGCCCGTGTCGTGGTGTCACACCTGGCGGCTTGCTGCGGTCTTGCATCACAGACTGCCAATGCACTTCGAACAAGGAGAAAGGGAGGGCTGCACCTGCCTCATTGTCGGATGCCCACCTGCTAATCCCGGCGGCGCACGAACTTGTTGGCATGTAAACTTGTTGCCTTAAACTTGTCTGCTCGGCCGCTTCTCTGGAATGCGCTTTCCTGCTTCTGCATTCCTCAATTAGCTGTGCTGCAATCCGATGTGGTCTGGGGAACTCGAAGTAATCGCAGGAACCAGCTCCATATCTAACACCCCATCGATATGCTGACGGGATGGGAGCCGCGACTTCGAGCTCTGCAGCTCAACAGCATAGCCACTGGGCTACAACGGGCTGTTTTAGGGACCGTGGAAGCGTGCAAATATAGTGCATCAGTGTTGCCGAACAATCCGCCATTTGTGCACTTTTTGACATTCTAACTCATTCCCTTTCACGCATTGAAAATATCGCCTGTGAACGTTGTTTGAAGCCGATAAGCGCACGAGAAACCTTCGAACTGCCTTTGCTCCCGTGTGGTGCAATTTGTACGCGCCACCGTTTTGCGTTTCTTGTAAGGCTGCATTCCGTTGCGATGCCTAGTCGTCTAGGTGCCATTTATATACGCCGTTCTCGATACCGAACAGCTCAAAGAAGCATTCAAGGAATGGCGCCGCGCTTGTGGAAGATCTTAAACAGCATGCCAATACAATCAAAGTGACAGCTGCTGTATGTAGTACAAGGCATATGAAACGCGTAATGGAGCAGTCATTGCCGGTGCATCTTTGCTGAAAACGCAGACCACGTGCGCTGCGGTACACTTCTTTGCATGTCTTTGGCAGCTACGCTCTTTCTGACAATAATGCAAGATTGTATAGTGAAAGATACAGCTGGCGCCATCAAATTGGGAGCTCAATCATGCGAGTGCGGTGTCCCCCACGTCCCTTCTCGTCAGGGCGTCTTATGTGCAGTCTCGAGGGCGCACCAGACCACGTATCCAGCGCCACATCATTTTTAAGCCTTACGTAATCATTGCTGCCAGAAAGAAGAAAAAAAAAATCATTCACATTTTCGCCAATTAAGTCGGCCGAATGAAATCTGACTCGTCTTCCCGAAATTACGTGAGACGAAACCCCACGTAATATGCTGCGGCCACTGGCATTTCGTGCCACCATCAGTCGCAATGCCGTTGATGTTTCGTTTTTTTTTTTTCTCTACTTCGTGGTACTCATCTTACAATATTCCAGATTTTACGGCAGAGGCTACTTCACGTGTAGCGTCTTGTGTGAGCAAACAATTAAAAAAAACGGCTTCGCACTTCTGAACGGTAGAATGGGCAAAGAGATCAACAATCTTTGAAAGTTCTTCGGCTATGGCTTCCTTAACGTTTTTTTTTTCTTTTTTTTTCGACTTTCAAAACCTTCGTATTGCTTTCAAGTGGCTGCCTGAAACCTACTCGCGCCGTACCTTCTGGCTCGATCCGCCTGCCATGTCATTGTTGCGCCTCATTCGTCGCACGACCGTCACTTCGCACTACTGGATGTTGTAGTCGCCAGCGTTAAGCTACGCGCGCACCGTGCGCCGCGTCGCATTCATTTACAACAGTTCTTGCCAGCCGTGCACTCTAAAAACAGTTGCACCCTTTGGGGTGTATTTTTGTCCCACAACGATAATCGTCATCTGTCTTGCCCGCGTTTCCTTTCTTTAACGCTGCGAGCCCGCTACTTCCCAGTCACGAACGGCATGCGCGTTATCAGTGTGACGCAGCATTCTCGACAGGAAAGTAGCGAGCGCCGAGTTTTCAAGAAAGGGAACGCAAGCAAGGCAGATGGCGATTATTGTTGTGGGACAAATATACACCCCAAAGGGTGCAACTGTTTTTAGAGTGTGGTTTCTAACGTTCACGGTGCACTCTTAGAAAAATTTACACCCTTTGGGGCATACCTTGTCCCACATCAATAATCGTCATCCGTGGTGCCCGCGTTTCCTTTCTTTAACGCTGCGAGCCCGGTACTTTCCAGTGACGAACGGCATGAGCCTTATCAGTGTGACGCAGCATTCTCGATAGGAAAGTAGCGAGCGCCGAGTTTTCAGGAAAGGAAACGCAAGCAAGGCAGATGACGATTATTGTTGTGGGACAAATATACACCCCAAAGGGTGCAACCGTTTTAAGAGTGTGGCATACACGCATAAATACTTCAGGGGTATTTAGTTGTCGCCTGCGAGACAAAATGGTTAGAGAAGCAGGCTTCTCCTCATATGACCTCTGACTGCGGTGAAGCCAACTTTCAAGCAGTTTGCCACTGAGGTGCAGGCGCTTTCGTAACCATTTTGTGGTTCGCATATGACTCGCCGAGGTGGATCAGTGACTGTAACATTGCACTGCTGACAACGAGGTCGCGAGTTCGATTCCTTGTCCAGAAGGACGGAGAATTGCGAAGACGGGGTAAGCGAAGTGAACTCGTGTATGGCAAACGCGGGACAAATCAATTTTGTCGAAATTTATCTTGTTTCTGTGAACCCCAGGTGCACTGAAAGCAAAATTTAAATGAGGCAAGATACTGGCATGTGCAGCCGAGGTTGGCGGAAGCAGCTTTCAGCTCTCGAACTTCGTGCAGATTCGCCAAAGCCATGGTCAGGGAGGGCGTGAGCTTTGCTTGTCGGTCATGTGGTTAAAATTGCTTACTTACTGGGCATGAATAGAACAAATAAGACCATTCCGAAGTCCTGAACCGGAGGTTCTTGCACTTTCATATTATAACTGTCACACCCGCCCTATCAACCCAAATTGTGAATGATAAATTAGTCTATTAGCCTAGTGATAGTTTCTGAATAACCCTTTATCACAGTAATGATTCGGGGTGCCTGTGCATGATTGCCACCTACTCTAGCCTCCGGGAAATTTGTTGCTTCAGAAAAGAAATCTGAATAAGGGTGCCGTTGACCTTGATAACTACCCTCGCCGTTGAACAATGAAGCGGATACCTTAGTCTACGTCGAATATTTCTATCAGTGACAAAATATAGCAACATTATGTTGCAGGAAGTTGATCACGAGAGATGAACCTCAAGTTTTTTTACAGAATAAATTTTTTTTATTTAAAGGATAACAATAGGCGATATTCTGGCTTCTCGCCCATTGTTTCTCCAGTTCCAAGAAAAATTACGAGTTCGTGAACGCACTGTTTTGTAAGTTGTCTAGCACGTATCAAACAATGGAGCAAGGTATTTTTCAAGTGAAACCCGTCTTGTCTATTAAAGAGGAAAATGTGCATTTTTGTTTGTCGCACGTGCTACGATTAATTAAACTCAATGTACCTAAATTCCGTGACAACGGTTGTATAGATATAAAAGTGAAACGTTTAACGTGTAGAAAACTGTATCCTCTGTACGTACCACCCGCTTTTAAAGTTTGCGAATCGATAACTAGATTTTTCCACCTTGTCTCAGTTAAAAAAAATATATATTCCGTGTGAAACAAATACGTATGTGGGAAAAGTAGTCTCGGTTCCATTGTGTGCAAGGATTTCGCTTGATAATATAAAAAGTTGTACTTAAACTAAAACATACTTCGGACCCCTTTTGCGACGGTCCTTATCTGAACAAACCCAGCTGGCTCGTCCACTGCAGTGGTGTCGTAGTGCTTTACCGCTAGGCTGGTTCGTCGGTGGTATAAACGGGAAGCATTTCGGATGGCAGGCGTAATTGGCGAGTAGTGCCAGAACTAGTTTCCCCAGACCAGCTTTAAACTGATCGCTGTGCGTGCTCTCGCTTTCTTTCTACATCTCACTGTACCGTGGAAAAAATACGGATACAGGAGCCCTGAAAACCCAAGCTCAACACATATCGTGGCTCACAAAAGGCAAGAAAGGACACAATCAGAGTCACTTTTCTTTACTACCACAAAAACAACGAGCTCGGAATGCAACATGAATGTAACTTCGATTTTATTATTAAAATTACACAGATTATAGCGATGACCATACAGGGTTCTAAAAAATAGGCTGAAGCTTTCCGCATAAAATAGCAATGCAACATGTTTTTGCAGTACTAGATTTATAAGCTATGCGAGGGCATTCTGTAAACATTTAACAAAAATAAACGAATATTAGGATTTCTTAAAACGACCCTAAAATTGTGCGATTTTCGCTACTTTAGCAATATTGGAGCTTCTTTTTTAATTTTATGACGAAATAGATACGTAATGCAGCTGCGTATTGTTCGTGTTAAATTGCAAGAACCTATTTGAAGATTTGTCTGAAAATAATTCAGACTCGTCGCCTTAGCTAAAATATCCCCACAAAGCCTCTGATTTCGCGGTTAGTGAGAGGCACTTGTCCAAAAAGCAGTGTGGCAATCTTTCAAAAAATAGTGTGGGTGGCATCAGCCGAAGTATCTTACCCCTTAAAAGCCACCCCCATACACCCGACAGTCCTTATACAGGGTGCTCAGAATTAACCTTTATGGTTTTCTTAAAGTTAGGCATTGGGAGGCACGCGAAGACCACCTCTCCAAATAAGTTATGTGGCCAGGGGAACACTAAGTGAGCTGATAATTATCGCTGTCAGCATCCCAATTAACTAAAATGAAATAATTAACTTTTTGTTGACTGCATTAAGTTGGCATGTTTGTATTGAAAAGTTAGAGGTAGTCGTGTTTCTACGCAGTATCAGCCGGAAGAATTCTAGCGTGTGTGTGTTCCGAGGTATCCGACTCCAAATTTTAATTGCCGTTCGCATGATTACGCATGCTAGAGAGTTAGGATCAGCGCAAAGCTCCTCCCTGATCTGACACGGCTGTTGCGTGCGGCGTTTAGTCTGACAACGAGGTGGAGGCATTGCCAAAGATGATAACCTTCCCCCTTCCCTTCTCGGCTGGCGAAAAAAAATCGAAGAACCCGGAACCGCTGTCGCAACATGCGACCGCGCAGCCTGTAACGATGGCGGCAAGCTGCCATGCCGAGATAATGGGGCGAGCAGAGAAGCCGGAGGGCAGTGCGCGTGCGTAATGGTTACTAAATGAGCTGGCATCGCCCTTGCCGGGGCTACGCAAATAAAGTGACTGCTGATTTCCAAATATTGTAAGTTTTATTGAAATCAAGAGCAACAACCACACGGTACACCACGCTGTCATATCATGATTTTGCTAGTTTGCTAGCCGAGGGGGAAGGGGACCAGTAATCATCTTGGTCTATGCCTCCGCCTCGTTGTCAGACTAAACGCGGCACGCAACAGCCTCGTCACATCAGGGAGGAGCTTTGCGCCGATCCTAACTCTCTTGCTTGCGTAATCATGCGAACGACGATTAAAATTTGAAGTCGGATATTCCGGACCACAGACACGCTAGAAGAACGCTTCCACCGGATACTGTGTAGAAACACGACTGCCTCTTACTTTTCAGTACGAACATACCCACTTACTGCAGTAAACAAAAAGTTAATTATTCAGTTTTAGTGAATTGGGCTACTGACAGCGATAATTATCAGCTCACTTCGTGTCCCCCTGGCCACATAACTTATTTGCACACGCGTGGTCTTCGCGTTCCTCCCAGTGCTTAATTTTGAGCAAGCCATAAAACTTAATTTTCAACACCCGGTATATCGACCGTTTGTAAGTGCGCTTTGGCACTATGTTGACTTTTTTTTTCTTTATCCGAAGCATTTGTTGAGTGACGCGGTGTGGTTACGTTCAACCTGCAAGCACAGCATAGCCCATCGTCATGACAGTGTGTTCGTTCAGATAGGCTCACTTGATGTATTGTAGGGCCCAGAGGCCATTACATAAAGGGTGGCAGGGCGTACAAGCGTGTAATACAAGCATTTCACAAACAAAATTAAAGAGTAAGAGGAAACAATACAGCTGATGTATAAATTCAATAAACACAGCATGGACTGTTGCAGCAGAGTGTTGCAACAAAGTATTCACGGGTATGATAAAAAAAGCAAAAGGTAATATCCACAGGAGGGAGAAAGGAAGAAAATATTTAGGCGAACGCAAGTACATAGGAATATGTATACATACTTTTCACATTCTTTCAAAAATTTAAAGGATTTGCGTTTGATGCAAGCATGTTTACGTAACTTAAAGCGGCTGCTGCTTAACTGTTCAATGCGAACAGACCACTGGCGGCTTATCGTTGGCAGGCTACGTTTCGCCTGGAACTTTGCGTGACGCCCTGGAGTCGGGCTAGAGATCGGGATCGACGCGCTCGTTTCGATCACGTGCCCAGTTGTTGGGCGTCCAGCCGATCTGCAGAAGGTTAGCGGGAAAAAATATGCGCGGGGGTCGATCGGGTTAAGCAGTGCGCGACTAACCGATGAGTGGCTGTCGTGGCGTAGGCATGTCGATGCCGCAGGATATGCATTCGCATCGCTATTTCGCGCGTTCTTGTTCTTGCCCGTGTTTTTGCTCGAAGGATCGTCGGCGCGGCGTTGACAGCATCAACTTTGCTGGACGCAGGCCACGTGCATTACTTGCGTGGCTCATCATATCGAATAAAAATCACCGCCCAAGCACTCCGTACAGATGGTTAACCAGCCAGGCTCAAACGTGTGACCCCGGTGCTTATCAGCGGGTTAATCCCGGCGGTTCATTAAACGACGGCTTGGTAGGCTGCCGGATCCTCGGTACGCAGTTGCTGCTTGCGCTCGGCTGCACGAGCCCGTTCTTGTGCCCCGACTGCACGGCGTAGGCGAGCTCGTTCCCGGTTGTGCTCGCGGCGTTGCTGATCGAAAGCTGCCTGCTCCTCAGGAGTACGTAAGACGCCTGGCATACCCATTTCGGAGCCCGGAAAGAAACTGCTGCGCGCGTGCGGCTGCGACGGAAAGCAACCTCACCACCAGTCCAGCTAACCCAACACCACCTAGATAGCACAAGGCCTTTTCACGCCGATCCGTGACGTCATGGTACCTGGCCCGGCTGCCATAGAATCCAATGGGGATTCTGAGTAGGCAACAGTGATTTTGACGTCACCGCTTTATTCACGCCAGCCATGTCAATGGAAATTTCTGGCCAGGTAGCGTGACGTCATGGACCGGAGTAAACAGGCCTTGTGTTATCTAGGTGGCGTTGGCTAACCGCGCGCTTCTCATTCGCTCTTTTTTCCTTTTTCGCGCATGCGCATGGGGTTACGCCGGAGGAGTTTTCGGCGTACAGGCGACCAGGCGAAGTACAGTACAGTACCAGTACAGTACAGACCAGTACAGGCGAATTTCTTACAGCTTCGCTGTAAGAAATTCTGTGACCTGCCTGGTTTTTCGTATAGACTTGTTGAGAAGCGCGCTCCTGCGGCAGCTCTCACGCGCACATGGCTACGTGAAAGATAAGTGCACGAATGGGAAGCAGTACACTCTGTGTGCCAAGCGCCCGCCTGTAACGTTTGTGTGCTGGACTGAACCTCGCTGCATAGACTCACACGTGTATCTTGTTAAGACACATCGGCGCAAATTGGCATGTGAGGCTCATGATTAACAGTTGGAAGCAGTGTCAAAGCTCGGCTTTTAGCTGCTCTAAGTGACAGCAATATCGCCCTCGCGCGAGCGCTGCCGTATACATACTATGGGGCAGATCTATAGCACCGTCAGCTCACCAAGTCTCGACAGCTGCGCGCACGTGCGACCTTGCACACTCTCATTTACCAAAGTTATGTTTCTATACCTCGTATTTCTTATAAGCTTGCGATTTCGTGCGCACTGACACGCTCGCGCACATTGCCTTCTTGGTGAGTCACCTCCTCTGTTTTCCGTGTCAGGTATGTGTGTGTTTCTAACCTCCTTCATAAGCCGATCCCGAAGGTATTGCAGTCCAAACATGTGCGCCGATCCCAACTCGCTCATGAAGACATTAGGCAGTTCTAGATTTTACTACGCAAACGGGTTTGGGCACCCAAAGGGACCTTTGCGTATGCAAAATCTGAACTCACTGTTGCCTTTGATCAACGTCAGCTAGAGGTTGAATCGCTTTCCAGCTTTTTTGTTAGATGCCTCCAAAGTGGATCAAGTCCGGCTATAAGTAAATGCGTGACCGATGTTGGGATCAAACCTATGTCTTTCGGCACGGCAGCCCAATGCTCTAAAACCATTAGGCCGCGATCGCACACCTATGCATCTCTCGTGCCAACGTCGCTCTATGAAACGTCTTGCGCGTGCGTCCTGGACCCGTTACTCGCAATATTCCCCCGCAACATCTCTAGCGCTTCGATAGGCTGTGTTAGATTGCGCTGCCTGCGGGATCGGCCCACGTTTCCTGTTGGATACATTCAAAGTGAGCCAAGTCCGCCTATACTGCTATTGCATTAAAAGTGCGTCGTTGCGTGACTGGTGACGCTCAGGAAATGTCCCCCTGTAAAGCAAGAGAGCGTTTGCGACGTGCGGAAAGGGTCGACACAGTTTGAACTCGCTCTTGAAGGCGCTGTTGTGTGTGCTGCAGCGCGTGGTTCGTGTGATATCAGCAATCGCGTCAAAGTGCTTGTGGCACACACGTTCCAGGGCGGATGCTGCCGACGGCATTGTCCAATTTAAAAATATAAAATAAGAAAGATACCGTCAGCGGCATATGTGCTGCGGTTTCTTTTCTTAATTTTAATTTTTTTCTTTATCTAGTATGCGCCTATTTGTTCATTGCCGGAATACTATTACTGACAAATTCAGGTTACGCACACTTCAAGTCTAACCGCATGTACACAGGGTGTCCCAGGTGTCACGCACCGATTTTTTAAAGCAACGTTTTCGTTTTCTTTTTTCGATGAAACCAACTGTATTTTGTTGGCCGTAACCCGAAGGAGCGTCCAGCATTTTTCGTATCGTTCATAATTAATTACTTTGTAAGAATTAATTCGCTATATTATTTATTATTACATAACAAATATATCAACATTGTTTTAGAACACGTCTAAAAACACCAGTTTGAGTTGTTTGTAGCCCAATATCTCCTGCGTCCATTTTTTTCGCGTTTAAAAGAAAGCTCGTCAAAAACAAAAAGAAGAAAGAAAGAAACCACCCCGTCTTCCGCCTTTTTGGTCTCAAACTATGAGCGAGCTAAACGCGCTTCATGAGTGACCCGGCTGTTGAGCCACTTCGACGGAGCGCTTATCTTGGCACGGCAGCAAAGTTGTTTCTGTTGGCGTGCCTCGCGCCTGAGCCTCGCACGACCGTTTGTGACGCCGGCAAGCAGACCGTCAAAGTTATTCAAAACTTGCAGCGCAAGTTATCGATTTACCGTGTCCCGTCAAACCCCAACATGGACATAAATGTATACCAGCCACCTCGAAGAAATTCCAGCTGTCTTAGTTAAGACCAAAGCGGTCTAATCCGCGGCCAGATTTAGTTCGTTCGCCACGTGTTTGAGAGCAGCACTGCTGCATTGCGCAAGCGGCGGGCAGGGTCGGCTTTTAATTATATTTCGCGCGCTTTCTTTTAAACGCTGAGAGAAAGTCACTCAAGAGATAGCGCGATTAACACAATTCAAATTGATCTTCTAAAGCAATGTTGACTTATTTGATGTAAGTGTAATAAACAAATTGTTATTTAATTATTATAGTTTAATCAATTCGGAAGAATACAAGAAATGCTGGACGCTTCTTGAGGTTGGTTCAGTTGGTTTCATCCGCATAGCAGGTTTCTTCTTCTTCTTCTTCTTCTTCTTCTTCTATTTTCTTGGCGCAGGATATAACTGGGACACCTTGTACGTATGTTGTAAGCGCAGGTACACATACAAAAACTAACATCTAATTTGACGTTTCGGCTTTGAACTGGCCCTTTATATATAATGTAGAAGTAATCAGCATAGTTCCTGCACGTGTGATGAGCGCATGCTCATTTTAGCGCGCGAACACGAACCTTTGCGAAATGAAGTGCGGATCGACGCCTCCTATAGATAGAACAGGTGAAAGTGCAACTGCTTACATTGATCAATTTTGGTACTTCAGAAAGTCTATAGGGGTGGGTGTAGATACCCGGGCCCGTAATCTCGAAGCAGACAAGCGCCGACAGTTGCAACGCCGAGGCAGTGGACGTCACAGCAACTCCCGTAAGGGTCGCAGTGCCATTTGATTTGAACTGGTACTTTTCTTGGGCACCCTTCCTTGGCTATATTTCGAGAATATTTCCTTGCTATTTATTTCCATATTAGATAAAGCTCCGTCATAATGTCCTCAGCATGCCCTTGATATCTATTATCTATGCTCTCCAAGGCAGATAATGCTCTTACGGCTGTTCAGAAGGCTTCGTGCAAAAGCAGTGTAGTTATTTTCATATGAAGAAAATACTTGAACTATAGTGTTTTTGACTGGGTTGGCTGATTTCCGCGGCAGGGCATAGTTATCTGACCCACTCCACACAATCAACTTAAGGTTGATTCCACGATCTAGGAGTGGCTGTCTTGATTACCGTGTTTCCGTATTCGGCTGCACTTCCCTCTTAGTATGCAGGGTGTCCCAACTATTGTGCTCCGTGCTTTTAAAAAAAAAATGGTTTATTTTACATGAAGAAAACCAAGTACGTATTGTATTGCTGACGGTTGAGTTGTGCACGTGTCAGTAATTTTTGATGATAACGTTTGATTACTTAATTATAATTAATTATCTAAATCTTGAATTCCATGTATAACGGTCGAGGTGTCAATGAAGTTGTAGACAAGTATAGGAAAAACTGAACTGCGATGTTTTCAGCCGGATACCTATACGAGCACTTGCTTATTATTTTACTGCTGAAAATGAACGCCTGCGAAATGTCTGCGAATGTCTGGGTACATCAAAGCGCCCTAGCCCGCACCACAAATCAGCGGCCTAAAGAAGCTCGCATAACTGGCTCAAACAGGCTAAAAATTACTGGCTGATGCTTGGCTCGACGGCGACTAGTATGTTTTTCATAAGCTCGATGCACGATAGTTGTGACATCCTGCATACAACTAGGTGACTGATACTATATTTATCAAATGTAGAAATGGCCATATATTTGCGAAATGGAAACTTGTGCCAGGAGGTGATTGAGGAACAACGGAAGGCGACGCCTCAGTCTGGCACAGGTGTAAGCGTCTCCCTTCCGTCGCTCTCCGTCACCTCTCGTGCGTACTATAATTTTAGAGACGTTATAGGGAGCGTATTTCACTGTCTTAGCCGTTAGTACCGCCGCTCGTCGTCCAGAGCTGTAATCGCGTTCCGGCCTAAGTTATCCCGGTTGAATCCGCTCCGGGCTTTACTTTTATTTTTT
The DNA here is from genome assembly GCF_038994185.2 of Dermacentor albipictus. Classification (NCBI taxonomy): domain Eukaryota; kingdom Metazoa; phylum Arthropoda; class Arachnida; order Ixodida; family Ixodidae; genus Dermacentor; species Dermacentor albipictus. Next base: position 72,454,875 of record NC_091821.1, on the reverse strand, counting down.
ACTTTTCCGGGCTGCGCCACATTCGGAGGCGCTCGTGAGTTTGACTAGCTGTTCAATAAAAAAAATCTGCTATCCGAGCGGCACATGACACGTGGTCAGAATGATCCAGATACCGCTCTCGAGAAAAGACGCGTTGACTCTGTTATCCACAGTTATTTGGCGTTCGCATCGGCCTCTCTGGTGGGACGCAAGCCATCAGTACGGGTCTTTCTCAATTCGTCTTGGCTTTCATATGCCGCGTGGCCTAATAGGCAAAATAGGCAAACACCTTCCACCACATCAGACCAAACGTGTTCTACGGGAACTACTTCAGGAGGGTTCGCTATTGTGCAAAAGGCTATTGACAGACTCGCCATTATGCTCTGTATGTAACACTTCTGAGGACCTGCAACGTGCACTCTGCTTCCGCTATAGTTGTCAGAGTGATAAACTCCGAAATCCGCACTACAGTTGCCGTACGACTCAAGCTTGGAGATGCAGCGAATTCTCAGCCCGTGAGAAAGAATCACCTGCGCGTTGCGCAGGTGGGGCTGGTGCGCAGGTGACACCCCATGCGAATTGTCGCCGTCGTTCTAGCCTTTACGTTAAATGCGATAAGATCGCGCCCCGCGTGCCGTTTGCTGTGGGTACCAGGAAAAGATGTAAATACTAGGGAAATGTTGATGTCACATGATGAAACGCGCGTTATGACGGTGTGGTCGGAGATGCCCGTCTCCTCCTTTACCGGTGTAATGGTTGGGGTCGGGCATGAAATAGATGGTAGTTGGCCCATGCCATCGTCCAACTTATTCACGCTGAGGACGTTGCTGAAGGGAGAAACTTGTTCTCATCGAGAACGAGGAACGTGGAATTTATTTGCAGTATCTACATGAGAACGTTACAGTTGATCAGCCTAACATGACTGAAAGAGGAATGCACAATGAGGAGCCGCCAACGGCTCCTTAAATACACTGTCCTCCCTTGATCCCTAGGTGAGAGAAAACGGCAGTTCACCGCCGACCAATTCGGAGCGTCTAAAGTCATCGTAGCCGACCCTCCTTTGAGGGGGAGGGTTTACGCACTCACTTCCGCCTAGGTTGCACTGACCACGCCGAGGTGAGTAGGTTCTCGCAGACACGGTGCCGGACCCGAGCAGGCGCCTCTTTTTCCCAGAGTTGACCTTGCAGTCAGTGGCCGCCGCGTCTGCCCGTTGTCTGACGACTTCTAAGCTGCGTGAGACGACACCGCAAAATATCTCCCAGGAGCTCCCCTGCTCCAATCAAACCGTGAAGGCGTACGCACTAAACATACTTGCACCGCCGACTGCGCCTAGCCATCTCGGCGCCCTCCCCCGGTTGACGCGGCGCATTCTTGTCTTCACAAACCCGGTTGCCGCCCCAGCAGACATGGTGGCGCGTTTCTGTTGGTCGCTTCCCGAACGATCGCCAGCCCCCGCCGGTCAAACGTAACACCGGTCGTGGTGGCGCGTGGCCATGCACTGGCCTTATCTTAGAGGTAATATGCAGCTGGTGCAAAATCGGGCGAGCCGCGATGGCTGATCGCTTGACGCGCGCTGTTTTCCCGCTCGCCTAACATAGGCGCTCCCGTAACTCGAAGTGTCGGGCTCGCGTTGAGTTGAGAGACTTGTGAGACGCGTTGTTAGGAATAGCCTGCAGATGTGCCGACATGCAAAGTTTTCCCAGCCAGCTGCAGCAGCGGGGTTGGCGTTTTCTAGGGAAGCGACCGTCAGTCTGCAGCTGAACGGCGCCACTAGGTCTACTGTGGAGACTTGCTTTGAAAGGACGGCAAGGCATCATTCCGCAGCCTCTTGGCTTCACGATGTCTGCTGCGGCGACTGACTGTGTGAGGAGGACAATACGCCGAGTCAGCAACTCTTCGTCGCCGGAATGCCGAGACGAGGTCGGCGAACCAGGCTTCGTTAGTGAACTCGCCATCACCGACCTGGTCTGTCGGGAGCGGGGGAGTTCCTGAAGGAATGTATTTGGCGGCACCGTCCCACGCGCCTTTCAACACGCTAGACAATGGAGAACCACGGTGGCCACTCTGCGGGGGTCAGCTCGGGGATTAAGAGGCGCCTCCTTAGGGCAAGACCCAGTTCTGCGAAGACCGTCTCACCTCGGTGGGGGCAGTGAAACCTGTGCGGAAGTGTGTGTGTAAGACCTCCCCCTCAAAAGGCGGCTCGGCTACGATGACTCTAGAACGTTTTCCCTCACCTAGGGATCTAGAGAGGAGAGAGTGTATTTAAAGAGCTGTTTCGCGGCTGCTCAGTGTGCTTTCTCTCGCAGTCATGCTAGACTGATGAACTGCAACGTCCTTATGTAGATACTGCGAATAAACCCGTATTCTTCGTTCTCGATGAGAACAAGTATCTCACTTCAACAACGTCCTCAGCGTGGATGAGTTGGACGACGGCATGGGCCAGCTACCATCTAATTCATGCCCGACTCCAAACGTTACAGCGTTCGCTCGCCGAGGCCGGCGGTCTTCATCATGTCAGCATTGTGACATCAAGTGTTCGTGGTCATCGAATGAGATCTGTTCATGTTTGCCTGTGCACGCGTGACACCGAGCTTGTTAATCTAATTAGTAAGCGAATGCTTACTGTATTTCAAGCGAAACTGCGGCTTTTTGAATACTATAGGGTCGCGGGAGGAATGGCGATGCACACTGGCGAAGCCCACTTGTTCTCCTTCCTAATTGGCTGGCAGAACTCCTAGTCTTCCCTGTGTAGTTTCTGAGGCGGATTGTAATAGCGCTGGAGCCCCCGTTTCCTCTCAACTGTCATTTCTCATTAGAGCGTAACATTATGGTTTTATAAGACCACTTGCTGCCGCACCGGAGTGACTTTTTTTCGTCTTTTACTTTGTATATACTTAATGGATTTGCTGCACCATACAAATTCGATGTCACATTTCGCTCCAATATTTCCTAAAGCCTGTCGTCGTGCTTTTATCGTTTGCGACTAATTTCTTACGTAACTCGCTCTTTCAGTCCCGCAATGCAACGTGCGCGTGCTACTTTACCGGATTTTGAAAAGAAGAAAAGCCCCTAGTTGAGGTCTAGACTGCAAAATTAAAAAGTGGGCGGAGTGAGGGAAAATGAACTTCACATCACGCTTTGTCAAATGCAGGCTCCTTGAAAAAATGGAAGCAGTTTGCCTTTGCGGTATAGGTGACCCATATATATACCTACCTGCTGGAGTGGTTGAAAACTTTGCTTTGGCGGTTGTTGTGAGTACGAAAATAGTGACGACTGTGACGCAAACGACTCCTTTTAGAAGCCGCTCTACTGCGTGACTATTTTTTCCGCCGTGCCTTGGCCAGTTGTCGCTGAACGGAACGAATGTCTATGACAGGATTTTATCGCAGTTTAGGCGAATGCTAACTAGACTGTGCCTGCGGCAAAACTTCGACAGACGCGGCACAGCGCCACTGAGAGCATGCTGGCTGCTGTGATCTATTTTTTAAGTTTCTCGAGGTTTTAATTGCCTGCCTACTTCTTGTCGAGAGTCTACTGGTTTTCGTTAATGCCGCTATTTAATAGCAATTTTTAGAAATAGTGGACCCAAAGTTAGTGAGCGCTGTCTGTCGGCTTTGCACAGAAGAACCCGAACAGACGTGCAAGAAAGAGTTTTAATCACTGCGTTCGTGCGCAGTGTCGCTGATCCTATTTTAAGCATGAAATGGTTTTAGCTTCCGTTGTCGGCGACCTTCATGTGACCGTGAGCCAAAAGCCAGAGCCCTTATCCGGGCAAGCTGCGAAATCAAAACGAGATCATCCGGGCAACCAGTCAAAACTTCAGAAAATGCAATATCTGGCCTCCAACCCTTCGTACACGACCGCATTACATACGCTAGTTACTGCCCAAACAAGTTATTAAAAATATTGCTTCCGAGTTCTTCCTAATGTTCGTTAACAATATCACTCAAGCAGTAACTTGTAGTACGCTGAAGTTTTATTTGTCAATTCCAATAGGGCGACATTCAAAAGGCAGATACAGGGCACCATACACTTAATTGACATCTTTTGGCACTGATACAGGGTTGCCTCTGTTCTGTTGAACGCCAGCGGTCCGCGAGTTACGCAGCGCGGGTTTTGCGCCGCCGCGAGAGATGGCGCCACGCTGCGTGTCGCCTCCTTTAGGCGATTTTCTTGTATAGTAGGATACAACTTAAAAGAACAGAAGTTGGCAACCAAGGCACACGAACCGCGCGGGGTTGTTACACCGCCAGCCAATCACAGAAGCAAACAAAATCATCATGCGACCTTTTCAAAATTGTGTCATACTTGATATCTCCGGAGCGTCTGCTGTTCTTGAAGAGTATTTTCATCGGCGGAAGCGATGAGATGGGCAACAGACATGGACAAGGGGCATGGAGTCTGAGCATCTCACTCTTCAGAAGTCCGCGGTACAGTTAATTTCACTGCTGACCTCCTTTTACTCACGAAACTTCACTGCCAAATGAAGTGAAACTTGACAATAAATAGATGCAGCCAAGCATACGTTTTATTTCAGTTCAATAGAGAATTAGGTTTTTGCTGTTCCACTATAATAGACGAGTGTAAGCGTAGAAATCTACGCGCGTATAATTTTATTTTTGTGGTTACCACCTCATTTAGGTAACAGGGAAAGTTTGAAGTACAGACAATTTGCAGCCTCGCGGAGGAACAGTGGCTGACGGTTATGAGGGTGTGGGCGGGACTTCACTGCTGATTTGATCCGACTTTAGCTGAGCAGTGCGCTCCGTCTCCCTGGCGTCTTTTGCTGCCTATCGTGCCCCTTTCAGCCGGTTTTCTTCTAGCTAAGCAGCGTCCATATGGACCAGTGCACAGCATAGCGCAGTGCGGTGTGGTGGGGTGTGCTGTTGCTATCATTCACTACACCCATTTTAAGATTGTGGCTGGTATCATAGCCAACCAATCTGCTTTGCCGGTTGCCATTTCATGCGTACATCTACTGCCGATTACAGGAGAGCCAGCAGTTTTTTTTTCTTTTTTTTCTGTGCCAAGACAGCAGTTATTTCTAAAACTTCCTGATGGGTTGCTACCTGCTACCATTTCTTTCTTTTCTGTTAGTGCCCGTCGCCCCCCAGCGTCCTCGTCTCCATCGCAGTCGCTTGTGCACGATTTGTCACGTATAACGCTAGTCGGTATTCAGGCGCGAAGTGCAGCTCTGTGTTAGGCTAAAAAGAGGGGGTACGGTGTGGACGCAACTCATCCAGTCGATGCTTTCAACTGGAGGAAATTTCCCTCGGGCAATGGAGCAGCTTCGCGTGAGCCTCTCGGGAGTTTCTGGGTAAAGTCGCTAGAACTTCTGCGCGTTGCGTTGCTGCACTCGCTCTATACGACGTTTTATGTCGGTGTCGAGTTCGCGCGCACGTGACCTTCTGGGTTGGAATAAAACGGAAAGGATTTGCCTGTCTTGTCTATACTTCGTTTGCTACTTTTCTGATGTCGGAAGCTTCACTGGGAGATGACCCTAGGGCACTTTGCGTCGCGTGGTCGTCCCATTCCAAAAACCCGGAGCTTTGAAGAAGAAAAAAGTTTCCGATTAAGATTAGGTTTCTTACGTCTTTCGTCTAAGTGACGGCTTAACAAAAGGAGTGTATACACTACACAAGGATTTTAAGGCTACAACCGGCCGCAAAGTTCTGGGAGTACGGCAGTCGCGAAAAATGTTAAATTTCCTTGCGATTTCTCAACTAAAAATGTGGTAGCTTTATGGAGAAGTATCTAGCGAACATTTTTTTCTTTTGTTTCGGGGTTAGGTGTGCTGGCAGCGCGACGAAATGGTTTAATACGATTTGGTATTCTTGTGAAATAACAAATATACAACAGATTTTGAAGGGATTAGTCTTAGCACTGTAGCCTAATTTGCTTTACTGTTTTATTTGTTCTCGTTTTTATGTCCGTTTACGAAAGAGTCGATCATTGTTCGGTCGTTTGCGTACTGCTCAGACTTCCTGTTCTCCACCTGCTCCTCGTTCACCACTTCTTTGTGCCCAACGAATATGATAACTCCCTCCTCTCACCTGACTATTGACAGTATTTCAAACTTGTACGTGTAGCAAATTGTTCGACTCGTCATACTAATACACGTAAGAGGATACCGTTCTCTTGCCATTCTGATCCAACTGAGCTCCTTGCTTATGTAGAACTGGTGGCACTTACTAGAGCGTGCCACTCCCTGTAATGTGCTCCTAACGGAGATCTCTCAAGGCATATCCACGCTTGCTTTATTGTTAATGTAATGCAGCCCGCGCCCTCGTATCTGCTAGCGGCCATTTTTCAGAAGTACCCACTCATTTCAAATTACTATGGTAAAAGCTAATTAAATCTAAACTTGAGTATGCGACCGCTATCTGGGACTACGTAATCCTGTGAATGCCATAGAATATTTGTACTGCCTTGTTCATCTCGAAATAATTTATCGAATTAATCACGCTCTGCCAGGGTTTCGCCGATAAGGTATAATCTCGGCTTTCTGAACTTGCTCGTACGAAGCAAAATTTCGCGCCTTTGTCGCTTTCAGAAGGTATTATTCTTCCTGAACCCGGTCACTTAATGGGACCCTGAAACGATTTTCTACGAACGTACTGAGTCATTAGGGTAGGTCTTTCTGATCATTAATTTACACATCTAAGCGCCCCGCGCAAAGCGTGTAATTCGTCATAACGTTTCAAAAATGTACATCGCTAGCTATCGCAGCACTCAACTCGGCTGAATTTTCAGCCGCCCCTGACCAGGTGACGCGAGGTGACCATATGACGCCAGTAGAAGGAGCTATCCGATTGGCTCGATAGCTTTTCCTACTTTATGGCGGACAATGTTCGTAATAGCTGTAATGTTAGTTATTTGTTTCTATAAAAAAATAAAGTAACAGAAAGAATGCACATAGACAATTTATCACAAATTCTAGACTTCCGGCACTCAATGATACTATCTCAACTGGGTGAGGTGGGTCTTCACCGAAAAAATCAGGAAACGACAACGAAGCTGGGCATCGTGATGAAAAAAGTAGAAAAATATTGTATTCACTTCATTGGTACATGGTTGTGACTCTCATCCGAGTCTCGGGCGGTTCTAATTAACACGGGGGCCTGGACGGCGCTTAAGTAACCCCTTGCGGTTTGTGGTCGTCGACGTCTTCTTGGGGAGCCTGTGGAAGTATTAGTGCTTTCATCAAACTCTTGACCTTCGCATTTTCTTCCCTTTGTCCTTCCCTGTGTGTCAGATCAGGGAATAAAAGGGGTGACGCTGTTTCGGAGAAGAGGGCATTTGTGTCAACATGGGGACGCCCGCTTGAACGGTTCTCACACTTGACAAGTCGATCATATGGGGGCCAAGACTGCACTAATTACCCGTTGCGGCCTTGTGATCGTGGACGTCTTCTTGGCGAGCCTGTGGAAGTATTACTGCTTTCGTCAGGTTCTGCTATCGAGTTCCTGACCTTCGGATTTTCTTCCCTTCGTCCGTCCCTTTGTGTCAGCTCGGGGAATAAAAGGGGTGACGCTGTTTCGGAGAATAGAGCACTTATGTCGATATGGGGACGTCCGCTTGAACGCTTCTCACACTAGACAGGTCGGTGTCCAGGCTTACCGTAACAGCCTTTTCTGGGACGAGGCAAACCATAATGTCATGGGAACGTACGCCTGAATGTTTTCTCACACTTGACAGGTCGATCATAACAACAAGTGTCGTCTGCTTGTGTTACAACGTGATCCGTGTTGTCGAGAGCTCCGCGGTCAGTGTTGGTCTCGATCTTTCTTTTCGCGTGTACTATAGTTCACCCTTGTTATGTTGTGGGCTACAAAGGTAGTGACTGGCAATATGTCAAGCTGGGACGTCGTGACCCTCTGCAAGGAAGCAGACCAGCGGAGTGGCTGCAGCGCATCGGGCTGTCGGTATCCGATCAGCGCCAGGATTTGCGCGTTTGCGGCCGTCACTTTACGCCGGAGGATTACATAATTGTATAGAGGTTTAGTTCGTCCGGTATCCCGGTAAAACGCAGGCGGACGGCGGCGCTGGGGCGTTCGGGCGGAGGCGTAAACGTGAGCGGTCTGCATGGGGCATCCACCTGGTGGCGTAGTGCTCAAACAGACAGAAACAGCTAATATTGGAGTAACCAAGTGTATTTTACTTTGTTGCGGGTGTAAAGTTGTGGCAGCAACACGATTATGCCAGTGCCGAAAATTTACACCAGCAGCGAGGAAGAATACGCTCGGTCCGCCTGCGTTTTACCGGAATACCGGACAAGCTAAACCTTTCTAGTGTTTCGCGTGTCCGGTATTCGTGTAAACGCAAGCGCAAGCGGACTGGGCATGGACGTTTCATGAGATTAGCGGAGGCGTAAACGTGAACGGTCTGCACAGTGCAGCCACCTGGTGGCACAGAGTTCAACCAAACACATAGCTAATATAGCCGTAACGAAGTGCATTCTACTTTGCTACTGGCGTAAATTTTTGGCCGGAGCATAATCGTGAACACGTTGTTTTTCGAAATATTTTACGCTTGGTTAGAGCAGTACTAGCGCTTATGTTTGGCTGGTTAAGCTCTGCACCACCAGGTGGCTGGACCGTGCTGCCTAATCTAAAGCTTTAGACTAATCAGGCTGCTCAAGTACACCCGTGAGCAAAAGCATACGGACCGGTGAGTGCGCGATAAAACTGATTTCCTCCTCTATCTGTGAATGCCACTTGAAATTAAAGACTGCAGTTCAAACTTGGCAATACGAATTTTCTATAGTGCACTCGTCAGTTTCCGTTTGTGCATATTAATTACGAAGAAAATGTTTTTTTCGGCGACCCTGTTGTCCGTAAACTGTGGCTCACGGGTGTACGTCTACGCTAAGGCTCCTTCATCGCAGCAATTGTAGTTTGGAGGGGGCTTTAGTTTACGCCTCCACCCATCCGTCGAAACGCCCAGCTCGCCTGTGGTTACCGGAATATCGGACACGCTCGGCGCTGCCACAGAATGCTCGCAACGCACGCTGTTCCGATAGCTCTCGCGCTGGCTCCAAGACAACCGGAAGTAGACGACACTACGTCCCATCATGACACAGCCAGTAAAGGCGGAGCTTAGCCCCGCTCACTCAGTGAACGATTTGGGGAAGAAATGCATGGCTATGGAGGAGGGTAACTTATAATCGTCCGTAGCTCTCATAATATGGACGCCTTACACAAATTTTGGTGCGAATGATTTTCTGTAGCTGTACCCTCCGCGTCTACAAAATTTGTCTGAATGGTTTCACGAACCCTTTGAACGCGAGCTTTTGTCACAACCGCCCTATACTCTTCACCGCACGCTGATCATCACGAGCATAAAGTCACCATTTGTTTTTGCATCACGCTAACCTTTTATTTGATTCCTTGATAAACAAGACCTAGTTAGGAATAAAACCACCTTTTCCGCTCCATCACCTGCAGTGAAGACGCAGTCGCCCATTCACAGCAGTCATAACTTCAGTTTCAAATGCCAAATAAGGAATGCAGACGTAAAGAGGCGTTCACCGTCAGTAACAGCTTTGAAAGGATACGCGTTTGCCCCTGAGTTCGTCTCGAAACTATTCATTTACCTTCGCGCTTTGCTACACCAGCGCTAAGCTGCATTTGAAGGGGATATTCATAGAGGAAATGGCGGCCCCGGGGGAAGCAAAACAAAAACAGTAATAACTGTTCGCTTTTCATTTCAACGCTGTACGGGTCTAGAAATTTCTAAGCTGTCCACGGCAGGCGCGTGACAGCAGGCTCACCGAGTCTTTCGCATGGGGCACCCGATTTTTGTGTTTTACAAAATTAACGTTACGAAGGCGCGAAAAAACCCTGCGGTGCGGTAGCACGGTAATTCAGCGACGGACGATTGCTATACAAGCGCTACAAATACCTGCAGGTGTGATGGGTAAAGCTTGTAATTAGCTCAATTTGCATTAGCCCGCTCTATCAAAGCAGGCGTTATTTCTGCGAGTCCGGCGGCGGTTTGGGACTGAGAAGGCATGCGATAGCTGGCAGTACAGATGTCATCAAGTTTTGTGCAATAGGGATTCATATTTATCACCTGCCGTTTCACCTTCCCGCCCCCTCTCTTTGTTCATGAGTGTGTCGCACTGAGCTAGAATAAGCACTGTGTTAAGAATAAATAAATTTTCAAAACACGCACCGGCTCCGCTTTGAAAGATATACTTTCCGATGCCTTTTTTCTTCATCTTATCGCGCTCAAAAAGCAATGTTCTGAACTCCCTTGTGATAATCTCAAACTAACCTTATTGCGATAGCAGCTGCATGGACCCTCCAGCGGCATTTTTCACCGTCACCTTGATGTACCGTGTAAAGTCCACGGGCGATAACACCGTCGCCGCGCGTCGTATGCTGTATGCGCGAGTGAAAGCACGCGGGGAAAGCCGACGATCGCGGCTCGATCTGGCGCGTGCGAAGAAAACGGAGAGCAAACCCGCCGTCTTCCGTCGCGCGATAGGGCGGGGGGCAGAGAGGCAGGGGGGTGGCGTTGTGCTCCGGCAGCAACTTTAGCAGCCACTGCGCATTTTGCTAGAGTGTGCTAGACTATGATTCTACAACTCCAATCACAACCAAATCTACAACCAAATCTCGCCAAATCCAACCAAACTACAACCAAATCTCGCGCGCCTTATTGGAGGAAAGTGTGGAGGCAGCGCGAGAGGGAGGGCGGTGGAGGTTAAGTTTAAGGGGCTTTAGATAGAGGCGGCTTCGACTCCGCCAACAAATGCGTACTTTGCACGGCCGCGCGCCGTATCCTGAAAGGGATCTGCAGATGGGGCTCATACCTCTGTGCGCGCTGTGTTCTTGCCGCTCTTGCGTTGAAGCGACACAGCAGCTCGCTCGCTGCTGCCGCGCTTGCTTACACCCGCGTTTTGACAGCGAGTGTCCGCGCTCGTCGAGTGGGATGTGTTCATTCTTGTTTGTGCGTGCTGACACCATTCAGTTAGTAGCGAATGTTTCCAAGTTTATGCGGACGATAAAACTACTAATTTCGTATAACTGTCTACTCAATTGCTGTTGCTATCGATGCTTCGCTTTTCGGGCGAAGCATCTTTTGTCGTCCATGTGCTTCTGCGCTACTGTGTAAATAATACCGTACCATCTAGCCCACCAGTCTGTCCTTTTGAAACTGCAACTTTCTTTTTTTTTTCAGATGTAATACACGAGATAGCCTGTCTTTGGCATCTACGCTTTTTTGACCTATGTAATGGAGGCATTCTTACAAGTTTTATTTATTTATATTTTTCTAATTTATCTTTTTTTAATAATTTTATCTATTCTAATATCACCTGTGGTTGACAGTGCATTGCGGCCACTTTCTCTGGAATATTGTAAAATGCGAAATTACTTGAGTGCAAATAATAATGTGGCATTAAAGCTAATTAACAAAATTTTGTTCAAGTCTTACGAGACGGGACGTCCCAAAGCAACACAAGGGCTACGAGAGACGCCGGCGTAGTAAAATGATCTTGGTTAATTTTGATAGACAACATGTTGATCTTAACGCGCACGAAGCGCGCGTTGCAGAAGCGCTTTTGCTATCCGAACCCTGTGGAATGTGGCCGCCGCAGCTGGAAATCGAACGCGCAACCTCGTGCTCAGCAAGCAACCCAGCGAATTCCATAGCTTCCGTGCAGTGTGCCTAACGACTGAACAAAGCTGAAATACAACTTCTGTACCTAAGAGAATGGACACGCGTTGTGCTTGTTGATGACTGATGAGCGCAGGGAATGGAAGATAGCTAGGGAGACTTGCGCTTTGGTCCCTTGGATCCATCAGCTCCCTCCACTCCTTCGAAAGTCGGAGGCTCTGCTTCGCCTCTCGTAGCTATCGCTTTTTGATACTTTCAGGAAATAGGGAGCGCAGATAGTAACATATACATTCGGCTGTCTCTTACAGCGAAGCTGTATATGGCTAGGAGCTCGGGATTATTTCGCGTCCGTCGACAGAAAAGTATCATCATCTATGGCTCATGCTTCCGTACTCATACTCCCATAAGCAAGACAAAAATGCTATGGCTCATAGCCCCGTAAGGCTGAGGCTACAAGCATCAGCAAAGAAAAACGAACAGTACTTACATTCTTTAGAATTACGCATACAACATTCAGAACAGCATGTCGAAAACTATCATCAATGGCTCATACCCTGTTAGGATTGTGGTCGGGCATGAACTATGTGGTAGATGGCCCATGCCGTCGTCCAACTCACCCACGCTTGCGACGTGGTTGTAGGGAGGAACTTGCTCACATCGAGAACTAGGAGTTCAGGGTTTAATTTACATTAAAACAGGAGATGCATTTCAACAACCTGGCATGACTGCAAAAAAGAGCACGAAGCTCCCACTACGAAGCGCACAGCATACGAGCACAAAGCTCCAAGCACGACGCTTGTCGAGCACACAGCTGCTTAAAAACACTCTGTCCTTCCTAGATCCCTAGGTGAGGGAAAACTGCTGTCCAACCTTCGTCCAATTGGACCGTCCACAGTCGTTGGAGGCGTAGTCGACCCGCCTTTGAGGGGGAAGGCTCACACTCACGTATGCACTTTGGATTCCCAGAACCTACCGAGTTGAGCGGGTCCTCGTAGCCAAGTTGTCACGCTTGACCCCAGCCGGCGCCTCTTAATTCCAGAGCTGACTTCTCCGGTAGCCGCCACGAGTGTCAGCAGACTGTGACGAATTCTGGGGCCCGAGGAAACGCACCGCAAAACATCCTTTTTTTAGAGAAGCTCTCTTGCTGCAAATAGACCATGAAGGCGACGGCGAATCAACCAACTATACCCGGTCCGCCGAACGGCTTGCCTGGCCGACGCCGCTGAGCTGTACGAGGAGGCGCATGGTTAATTAAATTTGCCGTGGTCTCCAGTTCTCCGAAGGAAGTGCATGGCCGGTTAACGTTGTCGGCGTCGCCGGTTCTCTGAAGGACGCCACCCCCGCGGGTCGATCGAAACAACTGCAGCGGGCTAGAGATGGGTTTGCAGAGCAGTACCCCTGCAAGCCGATCGTAACAACCCCCGTAAGCAAGCAAAAAAAAAAATATTAATCACCGCCCCTTCCAGTCTGTGAAGATGGTCGAACTGCGAAGCTGTGTTACACCTGGTGTTACACCTTGCAAGTCAAACTTCGCAAGCAGTCTTTTCTAAATCTTTTGTTTCACCTTATTTCACCTCATTTTCGATTTTGCGTGCTTCGCGTGGAGAGCATGCTTTAGGAGTGCTTTCTTTTTGTTCGGTTCTCCCGGTGTTTATTATTTTTTTGCGCCTGAGGTTGCTGTCTGTATTGTCGCGATTTTTTTTTTTTCGCGTGCAAATTGCTTCGCCCCTTTTTGCGCTGACGCTCGCGGTAGGCAGCTTTTTCCTCGAGTACACACTACTCGTCGTGTTCCCATAGCTGTAGCTGGGATGGAATGTGCGGAACCACTAATCCAAAGCTCCGTATATTGGGCGCAAGGCCCGCCACTGGAGACGCGGGCGATGTAATCGTTTTGACAATTGGTTGGATTGGTTTAGCAATTGACGTGTCCGCCGGCACTTCTTGCTGGCGTAAGAAGTGCCGGCAGCCACACGCTCCTGGTTTCGCGTTTCAATCGCTAGGCACTGTTCATTGGCCGCAAACCGCCAGCATCACATTTGTTTCTTTCGCGGCAGGGTAAACTCAATCGCCGATAAATTTCATGCCGATATGGCTCGATCGCCGAAAATGTACCGTGTGACAACCGTATAAGATTCGCGTATAAGATAGCATTCTCGTAGGGGGAAAGGGTCACCCATACCTCTTTCCCCCTGTTCAAATCTTTTCCTCTCCCGCTAGGTCATGTGGTCCCTCTTTAGCGAAGTCCGACAACGACAGTACAAGGTCCGCATAAACATCTCTGTAAAAACGCAATGTCTCATACCCCCGTAAGGCGGAGGCTACTAGCATTCAGCAAAGTGAAGCTAACAGTGCATACGTTCTTTGGTATCACGCATACAACATACAGAACATTATACGTGTCAATAAAGAACAAGCTCAAAACAAGCATCCGAGCCACATAATTGATAAGAAGCTCAGGATAGCAATGTGATCGAAGCACGGAGCGCTCTCGCATACGTTTCACGGTAAAGATTACTGTTGCGCAAGCTTCCGCGGCGACGGCAGCTTGCGACGTGGGAAGTGACGTCCGTAGCCTTTCCTATATAACATTTCCAGCCAACTGATTTCAATGTTGCAGCACCGCTATGGACGGCGGTGTGCTGTCAAAACTACCACTACTCCCATTCCTACCATTACTCTAAAGTATAGCACTAGATACCATTAGACAATTATAGTAATTATAGTATAACGTACGTAACTATAGCGTATGCCATACGCTATAGTATAGCGTACGCTAAGCAGCGCACGTTTGTTAGTTTTAGTTGTCCTGCGAAATCTTCGGATCTCGGCCATATTCCGTCATTGCGGCAATCTCCCGACAGCAGCCATAGGTGGCGCTGACATCTAGAATGTTCCTTTCGTTAGGCGTCGACTCGTTCGAAACGAGAGGCGATTTCGAAAACGCCGCAAAGTTATCTGTAATACTAGAGAGTTTTAGTATAGCGTAAAGCAGCAAACGCAAAGAGTTAGCGTTAGCGTTAGCGTTGCGTGCACCACACTGCGCATGCGCTATACGTAAACGCTGCTGGAGCTCTTACGTACGTACGCTATTTTCAGGATTTAGCGTTGAACGCTAACGCACGCAAGGGGAGCCTTACGTACGGCAAGATGGCGGCGCCAGTCGAAGTGAGAGCAGCCCGCTTCGGATCTATCGAGCCGTCTGCCTGCACTGCTAGGCTCTATCCTTCCCCACTAATGCTCGTGTTCGCCTTAGATTTGTGTGATGATGCTTCGGCAGCGGTGCACAGGTGACAAATGGGCGTTGTTTACGATATACGTTCTCGATTAGCGGCGCAGTAGGCTTAACGAGAGGGTTTGCTCATAGAGTTAGTAGAACAACTCTATGGGTTTGCTAAATGTGTTTGCTGTATCCGCCTCGAGATGGCGCCCAAGTGTATTTCGCTCGTTCGTTTGGTGTAAAGCCGCATGTGGAACCGATGCATGTCATGTTTTCCGCGGCAAAACACAGTAGTGTGGTCGGTGCTGTGGTCACAATGCGTGTGCGTTTTACCAACGACGACGATATGAACCTCGTGAAGGAGGTTTTCGCCTTGAACCCATTCGGATGGACGTCAAGGTGGGCGTCCGTTGCAAAAAATTGGAAAGAAGTGGGAAATCCGCTTTCTGGAAGAGAAATTGCCGGCGAAACGTCCCCTCCGGTATAGCTTCGACGTTGAGTGGATCTTGAGGACACGTAGAACCTGCGCGGTCGCTCTCATTCCCGAAGCATGAGGGTGTCTATGTCATCCCAACTTAAAAAGGACACGTAATGTGGGTCCCACAGAACACTCGATCACAGCATGCCAAGATTAATCGGTATGTTTCGCGACTCTCGACAAAACAGCGCTCAAACCAAACACCTACATGCGTAATTAACGCAGCGACTGTGGCTTTCGATAAGCTTGACTTAGGGACACACTTGCGGATTCGGCATTGGATAAGCTCGACATTTCGTGTGGATTTGGCTTTCCAGTACTTTGTGTCGTTACATCTAGATGGCGCTGTATTTGTTTGCGTTAACGTTAACGCTTTTCTACGTTCCGCTATTCTAAAACAGTACTTTGTGCCGCGCAGTGCAGTCTTTCTTTGCGTTAGCGTTGCGTCGCACGCTAACGCTAACGCAAGGATTTTACGCTATACTAAAACTCTCTACTCTGTCGTCAAAGCGCGCCCTGAGACTAAGCGAAAGACGTTTACACAGTCATTTGCTACGAACGAAGTAAATTTTACAAAAGCAACGCCAAATTCAATTCGATACGGGCAGCCGGGACCGCGCAAAGACGCTAGTACTAAATCTAATAAATAGCGTGCTTACGCTATACGCTATGGGTGGTTTAGCGTTTTGCGCATGCGCAGTAACGACCCGCTATATTATAGCGTACGCCATGGTATAGCGTATGCTGAACTAAAACTCTTTATTACTCTAAAGCCATAAAGCATTGCATCCCCCCTCAGTAGTTGTAGTGGTGGTATTCAACAGCCTCGCTGGACATCCACTTCGCAGGGCTTCAGTGGCTATTTTTTTTTAAATATTTTCCAGCAGCTTGTGCCCTGCAGTATAGATGCGTGTTTAAATGTCGAGTGAGTTGGAGCGTGAATTCAGAATTCTTCGTAGGACCGGTATGAATAAAACATCGTTCATTTTCCGTCAGTTGTTCCTTTATTCGAACTTCTGTTGTTATGAAGCTGTAAGGGAGCGGAGAGCTACATGTGAAATCCGGCCGCAGAACCGCCTCCACCTTAAAGGAGCCTAAATCAGAGACGTCGCAGTCAGGAGGGCTCTGCTTTCGGGGCAGCCTCATGGCCAGATTGAAAAGGCTTTTGCGTTCGGATGTCTGCAGTTCGCGGACACCTTCATTCTCTGTCATTTCCTTCGCAGCCGCGATTGGCCGTGGCCCGTTTTTCGAACTGTTCATGCGCGTGCGTGAGTCAGCAAACGTCTTCTGAACCAGGGTGTCAATTTTTAATGCGAAAGCGTTATATGACTCATTACCTGAAAATCTGGCGTTGTAGTCGGCGGCTGACCGAACGATGGTACCAAAAAATGGCCAACGGCAAAGAGTAAAACCACATCAAAAAATACTCGAATTGACGTCAAATTTCTCGGGGATGTTTCTGCGAACAAAGTAATGCCTTTGAAAATAATTTTAGGTAAATTTCGGTCTTGGTGGGAATCGAACCCGTGCATCCGGGGTGCGATACGAGCCCGCCTCCTTGACGCCATGGTGGCCCACGGTTCTGGGTGACTAAATGTGTGCACATGGCCTAGTGTTTGCGTCGTTGGGCACGTGACGGCGCAGAGAATGGGTAGGAGGTGGCGCCACGTCATGGGTATATAAAGTGAGTGTATAAAATGAAAAGCATTAATGTCCAATTAAATACCGCTGAGCGTTCCTTCGAGTATGAACTCCTCGCGGGCAAGCGAGCGTGTTGAGACACTTGGCGCATTTTCATTTCGCCTTAGCGAGGAGCAGTTAAAACGCAGGCGAGAGCTTGCGCGTACGAGGAACGTGCAGAAAAAAAAAAATTCACCAAAGCGACTATAATGCTCATTCCCACACGTAAGCAGTCGTGAGTGTGTCTGCCAAATTTATGCTCCTCTCGGTGTCTCGGCAAATTCGTAGAGGATAGGCGGAGTGGCGGGGCGCGCTCAAGCACCCGACGTGAAATCGCCCCGCATGCGTGTTATTGATCCGAGCCTTCGCCGTCGGGCTGTAACATGAGCGTTGGTTTGTCGAGTTGGAGTGCTGGAGCCCATCCATCAGATTTCGATAGAGGGGTCGGCCGACACGCGCGCGCGGATCGCCGCTGTCCGAGTAGATTTCGCAAGCACGCGGGGAACTCTCGCGTCTGCAGCGCTTGTAACACTATACGCGTCTCGCGGCCTGTTTACCTATGGCCCCGCCGTTCGATTTCTACATCTCACATTTTCGCACAAGCACCGTATGCTGCTGACCGCATTCATGGAGCGTCCGACCAGCAGTTGCAAGGGCCGGCAGCCCAAGCTCGCACGGGGACTCCGTGGGACGCAGCAACTGTTCTGCGCGGGAACGAGTTTTGCCGAATGCTTAAATGAAAAAAAAGACGCATAAAAACCCTGGATGCGGGCGAACTGCAGTGCAGAAGCTTCCGAGCAAAGCTGAAACAGCGCGACTAAACAAGGACGCACAGAAAAACAAACACCACAGAATAGCGCCTGTTCTGTGGTGCTTGTTTAAACTTGGTTCTAAAAATGAACCAACCAACTCCCACCAAGATGCAACTTGTGAGCAGGGCGCCTGGCCGTGCGGACTGTCAATAGTCTTGTGCACCTGGTCCATTTCGTTTAGACAACGCATCTCAAATTTGCGTAAGGCATTGCGCCACGTAGTACATGCATGGTACGCAACACCCGAATGCTCTATCGCATGTTCAATGGAGAAGAGAAAGTGGTTTACGTATTGTATATTTTAGGCAAATTAGACAGGAAGGTTGATCGCTTGATGAGCACCACATGAGCGCATACTATAGCTGACGCGAATGCTTGCGGCCCGCGAGCTGCATCTCTGTGAACCCTGAACCAAAAGTGTAACTCTAGCTGTATGCTGAAGACTACGTGCCTTCTCGTTATGGGTCATTCATTTACAAAAGTATAACATATTCCAACCTCGACCATGGGCCCTATGACGTAAAGCTATTCCAATATGTTTTTATTCCAATCTCCTGACGTCGAATTTGCGTAACCGCCGACGCAAGGATCGAGTGGTCACCCACATGGTTGTCTGAACAGATCAATCAAATGTTATTTTCCTTCATAGGAGGTCGTTTTTGTTTGCTTGAAAAACGAATAACATTGCCTACACTGAGCGACTTGTCTTATCTAATTGGCTGACAAGAGACGAGGAGCACGCTCAAGTGGAGAGGGATTCGATGGGGCCGAGCCAGTGCATTGGAAATCGTTAACCGGATCAAGAGGGTGGTGCCGGCGTCTGCGCTTGGTCCGCTTTCCCTTACTTAGCTTGCGGTGGCTTGTCGAAAATCGCGGTGGCATGCAACGGAAGCTTAAGAATTACGCTGAAACGGATCCTCAGCAAAGAAGAGTTGGCAGAACGAAGTCTTAAACGTGCCGAAAGTGCTCGAAAACGTTACACTGCCATACGACAAGTTTTATTACACGCAATTAAACCCATGCTCTACGGCAGGTGCGAGTCGCCAGTGCCTGAGCGATCGCCAGCAGCCATCTTTTATTCCTTTCGGTACGGGGCAGCCTGAGTCTATTCAGAAGAAAATTCAGTTTTGTTCGCCATATTAATGCATCTTTATTGCGTAACGTCACTTTTACGCGGTGAGCTTTTGCGGTTTTGTGACGTTGCGTGACAGGCAAGTGAAGTGGGTGCAGCCTGAAAACTTTTGGTCAATAGCCGAGGGCTAACGGCGAAAAGCCGTCGAATTAGAAACAACTATTTTTTTTTGCTCGATCAAATCATGCGTAATCAGTGCGTACACGCCATATCAGAAGGGGAGCTATCACGGTTTTCGCGCCGTAAGGGGGTCCAAAGAAATTTTTGACCAATCGTGGAGGGCTGATTGCAGAATTGGAATAGTTTTACGTTATAGCGCCCCATGTCCGGTTTCCTTTGGAAAAGAAATATCATGACTTGTTGTCATGGTTTGAGAAGTACTCATTATGTTCCCGAAAAGTGTTGCATGAAAAAAAAAATTCATTTGCCATCATGTGAGTGCCGTCTTAATTTTATGTTGCAGGACAACACGTGGTGGCTCTTAAAAAGACGCAAAACGTTTCATCGTCCAAGCTTGAGTGCAAAATTTTTCAAGAATTATTTTTGAAGTTTTGACATTTAATATTCATCGTCTGTGCATTTCATTTGTCTTTAGTCGCGTGAGAAATCGGATTTGCGAATATTTGAAAATTTTATTGAGAAATATGCACACCGTGCCACGTTTCTTTAACAGCTATTTTCTTGCTGTCTTCAGTGTCGTTGTATGGTTAACAAGAAAAAAAATGTTGTGGCATGTAGAAATAGTGAAATGCATGAGAAGAATTGTCCTGAAGTTGAGAAAAATAAAAGGGGGTTTCTTCTGTTATTGTGTGTTCATTCGTTAATTTCGTGCTGAAATAGTATATATTAAAATAGTAATGTTGCATTTGATCACACGATAACGTAATTATTTTTGTCCTAGTTTAACCGGACTGACATTATTTGCATGAAAACATCGGAGTATGCATATTTTATAGCAGGATATAACATAATTCATGCTGTTTAATTTGATTGGAGTAATCAATTTACAAGAAAGAAATGAAATTTGAAGTCGGCCTCATCTCTCTTGCGTCAGTGTTACTTCGCACGACTCCGTACTTCACTGCATGACATAGTGCAATGAAGTGAAGACGTGGGACAAAGCTCAGGAGAATAGTTTTCCCGCTGAATGCAAAAATTACACTACCAAACCAGTGGTTATTTGTAAGAGATCTGAGGAATAGAAGAATATCCTTAAATGCAGCGACCATATTGATATTGGATATCTATCATTCTGTGCCACTGACAATCAGCCCATGGCAACAAATAAACTTTTGCTTCTTGAAAACAGCTTGTAGTGCAAGCTTTATTGATAGAGCGTGTGATTAAAAGTCGCGGTTTCTCCAGAGACGTGAAGCATCGATTGCGATAGCAAATTAGTGGACAGCTATACAATTAAAGATAGTAGTTTTATCAGCCGTATAAACTTGTAAACATACTAACTAAATTAACAAGCATTGTGTCACGTGCCTACAAGCAAACATGAACACATCTCGCTCGATCGATGACCGCGGAAACTCGCTGTCAAAACGCTGGAGTGAGTAAGCGCTGAAGCAGCAGCGAACGAATTGACGTTCGTGCTGCGTCTCGCATAAACGCGAACTAAGCCGCGAAAACACAGCGCGCGGCGGACCCTAGCTGTCCCTGTCGCAGACGGCTTTCAAGACACAGGGGCGCTATAGCGTAGAACTGTTCTAATCTTTTCTATTCCAATTCTACAATCAGCCCTCCGCGATTGGTCAGACACTTTTTTGGACCACCTCCACTTCACCTGCCTGTCACGCGACGTCGCGAAAACCGCGAAAGCTCCCCATATGATGTGATGTGTACGCACTGATTATGCATGATTTGACCGAACAAAAAAAAATTATTTCTGATTCGACGCCTTTTCGCCATTAGCCCTCGGCTGTTTGTCAAAAGTTTTCGGGCTGCAACCACTTCACCTGCCTGTCACGCGGCGTCACAAAACCGCAAAAAGTCACCGCGTCAAAGTGACGTGTAAGCATTAAAGGTGCGTTACTATGCTGAACAAACTGAATTTTCTTCTCAATAGCCACAGGCTGCCCCGTTCCGAAAGGAATAAAATATGGCTGCCGCCGATCGCTCAGGCACAGGCTACTCGTACCTGCCGGAAGCATGTGTTTATTTGCGTATAATAAAGCTTTTTGAGTGGCCGTGTAACGTTTTCGAGCACTTTCGGCATGTTTACGACTTCGTTCTGCCAACTCTTCTTTACTGAGGAACCGTTTTAGCGTCATTCTTAAGCTTCCGTTGCACGCCGCCGAGATTTTCGACCAGCCACCGTAATTGCTAAGGGAAAGCGGACCAATCGCAGACGCCGGCACCACCCTCTTCATTCGGTTAATGATTTTCAGTGCAGTGGCTCGGCCCCATCGAACCCACCCCCCCCCCCCCCCCACGTGAGCGTGCTCCTCGCCTCTTGTCAGCCAAATAGATAAGACAAACCGCTCAGTGTAGGCAATGTTAGTAGCTTTTCAAGCAAACGAAAGTGACCTCCTATAAACGAGGAGACCGTTTCATCGGTCTGTTCAGACAACCTTGCGGGTGGGTGACCGCCCGACGCTTGCGTCAGCGGTTACGGAAATTTGACGTCAGGAGAATGGAATAAAACCATATTGGAATAGTTTTACGTTATAGGGCCCCAGCAGTCTTGGCCGCCCGGAGTAGAACGCCCCTCCCCCCGGAACGTTGTGCGCGACGAAAGACGGCGCGCTTCCTGCCCGCTTTACTCCGTAGCGTGCGCGAGATTGAGCCGCGGTCGCCGGTGCACCCTCGCACATGCAGCATACGGCGCGCGGCGTCGATTTATCAAACCCTTGGACTTCATACTGTAGGGGTTGGAGGACGGGACTTCGGGATGAAAACCCACAAACTTGGGAGGGATTTATTTTACATTATGTACAGGGACGTGAGAGTCATGTAGCAGTCGTACAGTCATTACGGGCCGGCAGCAACTCGGACGCTGCGGCCCGCGGCAAGAAGTTCGAGAGAGGTGAATCAGGGAATCAGGGCATGTCCCAGAATCCTCAGGTCTCTCCGGAAGGCTTCTTATAAACCCTTCGAGCACTGCAAGTCACGTCATGTTTGACCAATGGGAGAGTCCACTCCGATGACGCCACTTTCAGCCAATGGTAGGCGCCCGTGTCGTGGGGTCACACCTGGCGGCTTGCTGCAGTCTTGTCTCGCAGACTGGCAATGCACTTCGAACAATGAGAAGGGGAGGGCTGCACCTGCTTCATTGTCGGATGCCCACCTGCTCCCGGTGACTCGGCTCCGCAGCGGTGGCAAATGCCTTCTTCAAAGACGAAGGGGGTCGATTGCGCTCCATTGTCCCAGGCCCCCTTCTAATCCCGGCGACGCACGAACTTGTTGCCTTAAACTTGTTTGCTCGGCCGCTTCTCTGGAATGCGCTTTCCTGCTTCTGCATTCCTCAATTAGCTGTGCTGCCACTCGAAGCGGTTTGGGGAACTCGAAGTAGCCTCAGGAACCAGCTCCATATCTAACAGCTCGTCCTCGCCCCGGTTGTTCTGAATGGCCGGTGAAATCAATTCGCTGGCCAGGAGGAACGCTGAAAGAAGCTGCAGGGTACTGGGGTCGAGCCTCGTTTGACGAACTTCGGGATCCTAGGCCCTGGAGAACAAACGTCAAACAAACCAAACAACACAGCGCTGCACCACGCGTAAGCGCAGGCTCTTCACCCCTGACTCGCCAGGCTATTACTGAGTCAAAATCAACCCTGATCTTTTAGTTCCCCAATTTTGACAACAGTTCCAACCACCCTTCCAAACAGCTATCCATTTCTCCTCGATTGCCGACAAGACCAGAGTACTATTGTTGTTGCAAAACAAAAGGGTCGTTGACGATGCAAACAACAAATGAAAACAGCCGAACATAACTTAAGTGGCCTAACTACACGAACAGCATGTTTCCAATCTATCGCAGTGGCGTACTTATCGCACGTAATGGTGCCACTGAACAATCTGGTCAACTTCACAAGTACGTAATCACAAGTGCACCAGCCTTGTGGTCACTAAACAGAACGCGTACTTGCATTGTAGGCAAACTTTTCATTCACGCTTACTCACGTTTCTGTCCTGAAAGTCCTACAGGACACGTGACATAAACGGACAATTAAACTTGCGGGACTTACACACTCCGCAGAACTCTTAAAATGATGCGTCTTTTACTAACTCTTTCCACGCACGTTCACTAAAGAAGTCAGAATACACGGCTGCCCTCACACACACACTAGCAACCCAGTCATAAAGTCTGCTTCCTTCCGTCCACACAGGACACGCGCTAATGGAACTAAGAACGCTTCTCCGTGCAAATCATGCACTCACTCAAATCTACGCGCTTAACCTTACAAAATTCAAAAACGCTTAAAAAGAAAGAAGGTTAAATAACACACACGCGCGTTACGATAGGCCTCTCAACGATAACCTTGACCTTCAGGTTACTCACACATACACACACAAAAAAAACCTATCTACTTAATAATGAGCATCTCGCGAGACTACATGTTTACATAAACCTCATCTTTCAAATCACGGAGCTTCTCAAACGAAAACACAGACAAAGCTCAAACCTTACACATTGAAAGAAATCCTAGTCTCAAATCGCGAAAAACTTTCCGATGCTCAAAATAAAAAAAACAAGACACTCCATTTCTACGGAAGGGCTCTTCGCCTCCCTTTCCAAACGCTTATGTCTGACTCATACTCTGAGCCGTCCTCGCGGTCGGCGCGGCTTGAAAGCTACTCTGGCTGCCGAGAGACAACAAAAGGGCTGACTAACTATCAGCTCCCCCAAGACGTTACGGTCTACTGCCAATTTGCGTCCCCGCGCCCCGCTTTCAACACGAACTCGATTGACCGCGTCGCTACTCCCCACCTGGTCTCGTCCTGCCACCTTGCGTTTCTTCGAACTGCACGCTGAGCTATAAAAAGAACTACGGAACGACGAGGAGCTTAACTGCCCCGTGCCCTTTGTCCGCGTCCGCGCAGAACATTCTTCGCGGTCCCCCTTTGACCGGTGGCTCGACCATTTTGGATGCGTCAACATCGTCCTAGACGACCGCACCTTCTTCCTCGCACCCTGCCCTTTTGGGTTTCTCGCCATCTTTGGCGGCGCTACATTAGTTACCGACTTTCGGTTTTTACCGCGCTTCTTTTTACGGCGCTTTCTCTTTGCACTCGCTTTCATGTCGCCTTCTCGTGCCTCGTGCTGGCCGGTACACATTTCGTCGGCCCGGATCGGCCTCTTACCCGCACAGTCTGAGTGATTTACATTTAAATCAACACTCTCTCTGCCTCGACTGGCGGACAGCTCAACCGACTCTGGCACAATGCAGCAGGCTTTACTCGAGTAAGACAACTCGCACTCTTGCGCACTGCCCTCTACTACATTGTCCAGCTCACGCTGTGCATCGGCACACAGCCCGTCGGTATCGATCGCTGTCTCACGCGCACAGTCCGAATGATTCCTAATTAAATCATCCATCTCTAGGCTACCTAGACTGGCGGAGAGCCGCACCGATCCCTGAACAATGCAGTTGTTCTCTCGTGAGCTACGGAGCTCGCCACCCCGAGAGCTATTCTCAACTGCATCGTCCAGCTCGCACTTCACTTCTGCACGCAGATCTGGCTCTACATGGGTGCTCGCTTCTGTCTGGTCAGCAGTACCCTTTTCTTCGCTAGCAACCTCGCTAACATTACCAGCGACGCACACACGCGGTGACTGTGCCAATTTGTTCGCAGCTGGCCTAGCTGTCTCAACAGTCATCTGTTGGCACAGCACCTCGTCGCTCTCCTTGCGGCCTTTAACGGCCTCTGTTGCCACTAAGGCATCGTTAGCAGCTAGCCTCTTCCCTTCACTTATGAATCGGCAGCCACTCTCACAGGCACTACTCTTCTCATCGGCTTTTGGCGAAAGTCCGCTAGACACTTGCTCATTCTTTCGCTCTGTACTACCTACCGAATTCTCAGACAGCCGTTGTCTCTGTGCCAATAACTGATCACAATGCTGTATCTCTTTGATCAGTGCTGCCTTCTCTCTCTCATACTTTTGCTCACGCTCAAGCTTACGTTGCTGATACTCCCGTTCGCGTTCATTCTCACGTACGTGACGCTGACACCTCAGAGTAAGTTCTTGAAGCTCCTGCTTCCGTTCATTCTCGCGTTCTTCACGCTGACGCTCACTCCTAAGCTCACGACGCTCTCGCAAACGTACACGACGCTCTCGCTCCCGTGGCTCCTGTATCACCTCCCAAGCAAGCTCAATGCTTTTGTCATCATTGCCACTATCGTTAATCGCCTTTATGATAGCTGGCGTTTCCATCCGTTCGTCCGCCTCAACTCCCAAATCGTCGCACACCAACAACAAGTCTAACCTCGTCAACCCTCTAAGATCCATGGCAGCTGCCCCGACAGGTGGTTAAAACTGTTTTCCTTAATTAATTTGTGCAAACACACAATGCAACAAACTCCCGATTCCCAGAACTATCAAAATTGAACACACAACCTTTGAGTCTGGCGAATCATAAGGAAAAAACCACGCGCTCACTTACGGTTGCAGCACCCTGCCATCCGGTTCGTTCGTCCGCTGTTGCCGGTTCCTCCGGACACCCTGGGTCGAAGGCTCGCTCCTTCTTCGCTACTCCCAGTTTCTTCGGACCTCTTTCGACGAAGGCTCACTCTTCGTCGCTCTTCCCGGTTCCTTAGGATCTCTCTTGACGAAGGTTTATCCGTAGCGCTGCCACCAGCTGATGTATTCGGAGGCGATCCTACCGCTGCCAACCAGATGTAGGGGTTGTAGTACGGACTCCGGGATGAAAACCCACAAACTTGGGAGGGATTTATTTTACATTATGTACAGGGACGTGAGAGTCATGTAGCAGTCGTACAGTCATTACGGGCCGGCAGCAACTCGGACGCTGCGGCCCGCGGCAAGAAGTTCGAGAGAGGTGAATCAGGGAATCAGGGCATGTCCCAGAATCCTCAGGTCTCTCCGGAAGGCTTCTTATAAACCCTTCGAGCACTGCAAGTCACGTCATGTTTGACCAATGGGAGAGTCCACTCCGATGACGCCACTTTCAGCCAATGGTAGGCGCCCGTGTCGTGGGGTCACACCTGGCGGCTTGCTGCAGTCTTGTCTCGCAGACTGGCAATGCACTTCGAACAATGAGAAGGGGAGGGCTGCACCTGCTTCATTGTCGGATGCCCACCTGCTCCCGGTGACTCGGCTCCGCAGCGGTGGCAAATGCCTTCTTCAAAGACGAAGGGGGTCGATTGCGCTCCATTGTCCCAGGCCCCCTTCTAATCCCGGCGACGCACGAACTTGTTGCCTTAAACTTGTTTGCTCGGCCGCTTCTCTGGAATGCGCTTTCCTGCTTCTGCATTCCTCAATTAGCTGTGCTGCCACTCGAAGCGGTTTGGGGAACTCGAAGTAGCCTCAGGAACCAGCTCCATATCTAACAATACGGAATCTCACGACGACGCCGACGGCAAAAATGCGCCTGGAGTTTCCATGTGATTGATATCGCAAGAAAATAACAGACGACATGGTCATAACTTTCGCGCCTCGCACATATGGGTGCACACTTCTTGCATGTTAACTTTTCACTGACAGGTTCCGCTCTAAGAACCAAGGTTCGCGCAAAAGCTTCCCCGCACGTTGCATAGATACACGCGTTGCACACACGGAAACATCTTTCACGACGGTATCGATGCATTAGGTGCTTGAAAAACTTTAGCACGGCATTACCGTTGTTGCTATCGCCTCTGCCACATTCCAGCTCTGCGCGCGCTAGAGATAATCAGCACCAGTCTTGAAAAACGCATGCTTGAGTTGGATATGGGGCACGCGAGATTGGCAAGTGTTTTTTTTTTTTTTTTGAAGATTTCAACTGTCCTGGCGTGATGTTCTCCTCCAAGGTGACCACCACCTGCGTCATTACGTCACGACACGTACACCTCTTGGGAAACGAAATAGAAACTGGTTGTAGAGAAGCTATTGTAGTATATTATTTAGGACGCTTGGGCTTCGTAGTATATTTTTCTTGGGTTTAGAGATGCAGGACTTTCGACGAACGCAAAAAAAAAAAGCTAATGAGAAAATTCATTCAGTACTCATTTAACGCAGTCATAAAAAGGGCCCCGTCAATGACGGGGATCTCATTTGTTCTCTTAAAATGCAGCCACCTGTATGCAGCCAAGTGGGCGCATGCCGCGCATAGCGAATACGTCCTATAGTAGGCGCAGCAACGACCTTGAGATTGCCGAATTAATATTTGTTCCAGCAATTAACGGATACAGTGGAGGTGTAACAAACTATGCGAGTACTGTTTCATGGCTACCGGCATTATACTGCCAGCGGCGTAATTTCACAATTACATTTTTCTGAGCATAAAACATTGTTGCTCATTGAGTAATAAAAGACACATTTTTTTTTCCCTTGCTTCGTGTTGGACAGAAAAAAAAATCTCCCTAATGTATAACCTGCGTGATTTCTCTACCGCAACAGGAAAACATTTGTGAAACTTCCTACATCGCCCTACACGCAGACTTGAGGGAAGAAAATAAGATAGAGCTTTCGAAGAAGTTGAACAAGTATGTCACTGGGTCGTGAAAACATTTTCGTGCGAGTCCGTGAGGCGCTTAATCACTCCTCCAAGAATGTGCAAGCTGTTTTCTTAGGCGGATTGGTTTTAAGAAGCTCCAGAGGACGACCTCGGTGAGAAATGTTGCAAAGAAAACAGACGCGTCTATTCCGAGTAACTTGGCGGTCGCTTCGCTTTCTTGTCGCCTTTCGAGTGCCCACGTCTCTGAGTCGCATGCTGGACGGACATTCCACCGTGTGAGCAGGCATGATTGGCATTGCCAGTGCGCGTAGCACACGCTGTGAACGGTGAATTTCGGCGAGTAGACGGGCATAGCTTCCAAGGGCTTTCGCCTGCGTAGAAGCACACTTTAAGCGCTGTTTCTAAATAGTTCTAACGCTCCTCTTCCGCCTGTTTTAGAATCTTTAAATACACTTCGAATGCAGAAATGGTATTAGGCACCGGCAGCGTATCTAACGCGCGAACCTTGTACCCGGCAGCGGGTAACGTCATATGTGTGTATACCTTGTAGGGGTTGGGGTCGGGCATGAAATACGTGGTAGCTTGCCCATTACGTCGTCCAACTCATCCACGCTGAGGACGTTGTTGAAAGGAGAGGCTTGTTCTCGCCGAGAACGAGGAATATTTATTTACAGTATCTACATGAGAACGTTACAGTTCATCAGTCTGGCATGACTGAAAGAGAATGCACACCGAAGAGCCGATGACGGCTGCTTAAATACACTCTGTCATCCCTAGATCCTTAGGTGAGAGGAAAACGGCCGTTCAACCTTCGACCGATGGGAGCATCTAAAGTCAACGGGTTGTTGACGTGGCGCATTCGTGTCTTCACATGGCAAGTGAGTTCCTTCGGGGGAGGGGGAAGGGGCAGGGAGGCGACAAACTTATGCGTTGTATTTTTACTATGTTTAGCTCCCTTCCGCTTTCCTCTCTTATTTTATAAATATTCAAATTAGTCGATCGAAAGTACGAGATAAATCTTGTTACATGACACCTACGCCTCCTTGAGTCGCTCAGCTTAGGTAAGTGCAACGTAATAGATACGGAGGCCGCGCATGCTCAACAGATGACAATCATTGCTTAGCCCCACGCTTCTGCGCATTAGAATTCTTCCACTATTTCTGAACGCGTTAGTTTTATTGTCTTTAATTGAACTAACGACTTTGTAGTTAATCGGCGTGCTTTCTTTGCGTCATTTAACAATGAAAGGATGTGAAAAAACGTTCATTTATGTATGTTCAACACTCCCGTCCGAGAGCACAACAAGGTCGCGATGCGGATACTAATTGCTGGATGGCCAGAATCCTTTAACAACTTGACTGGGCCCAAGGCCTTCTGAACACACAAGTGTGAATAAGCTATTCCAGCAACGCTGCAAGATATAAGTTAAAATTTAGCACAATTACACAGCCATTCTTCTGCTAAGAAGAAAACAGGCACCCAGCAGCAACAAAATAACATCAGTTAACTAGATCACAATATAGCTTCAAAAGAGTAATTTCACAGCACAAGAGAAAACTAACACCACTAAGCAACGTGTATATCAATTCCAACTTTAGTAAAGACGTGCTAGGCTACAAAAAAAAAAAAAACACCCTTGTGGCGCGGCTGGCGATTCGAAACGTTGGAAATGGGAAAATAATAACAAAAACAAATAGAAAAGAGGAGAGAACTGCAAAAACAGAGTACGCAATAGGCATGTAAGTCAGTGTCACACTTTGCCATAAAGTACAGCAGGTTTCACAAACGCAAATAATAGCTCTCCGACTATTGGGGGCGAGGAGTTACGGAGTCGCCATCTGTCGGAAGCGCCACCCTTGCGTAGTATGAGGGATCACGCGGCCACCCTCCTGGACATTTATGCAGGTACTCTTAAAACGAGGGAAGTTTTTGGCTGTCGATATAATAATCTTGGGCAAACTGAAAGCACAGAATCGTTTACAGACGCTATCTCTTTACTGAATACGTACATGAACGCCACTGCGCGCGGTCGCCGCAATGGAGTCTCCCGAACCGTTTTCTTGCATGGAAGGTAGGCAAACGCTGACAGTAAACTATGTGAAATATGTTCTTATAGCGGGCTGTCGGTATAACCAAATGGGGCATAACAGAATGAAGCCTCAATGCAGCGATCGCACGGGTTCGCAGCGACCGACTGCGCGTCTGCATGCATGTTCGCGCACAATGTTTTGCTTTCGCGGTGAGCGCGTTTTCGCACCGTCCCATGAGCTTTAGGCCGCAGCATATGAGCATTTGACAGTACACTAGCAACCATTGTTGCGTGGACGCTATCAGAACTATTGAAAAATAATTTCGTTATAGAGACTTCGACGCCTACGGCAACTGATGTGCCGTCGCGACGATTCAATATATTTTTTTTTTGTCTTCTAAATTCTTGGACATTTCAATATTATTTATCAAGTTGCGTCGCACTGTATGTTTATCGGTCTTCTAAGCGTGCGATTTCCCTCTGCTTCTTTTTTCGTAATCCAGTGCGTTAATTCATTACACAAACATGACCATATACCATGCCTTTGTTTAATGTGCTTCTTACCACTCCCTTTCCATTCCAGTAAACTTTGCCAGTGTCTAGCATCAACAAGTTCATAGACCAAACCGTCATGACATTAGCCGGGCAGCGGGTGCGGGCGAGCGTCTCAGTGCGCGTTTTCTGCTACTCACCGAACATCGCGCAGTCCCGACGCCGTAGCAGAAATCTTCCTCGCGTCTGTGCTTGCTGCATACCCGAGCTGTAGCTGATGGCTGTCTGCCGGTTCTAAGTTTCGCCAGCCAAGCTTCACGCAGCTCCTTGCCGTGCGGCTACGTGTGAATAAGGCTGCAGTGGGCTCCGTTGCGTACGTTCGGCACTGCGGCACCTAGCAGTAGCCTACCATGCTGCACCCCTCCAAAGGCAGCCACTACATATTATAGTACTTTCAAATGTTCTTAAGCAGACGCCCAAGGCGGTAAAGCCTCACCACTTAATCAGAACCGCGGCACAGGGGGAACTTTGGTTTTCAGCTCGCTTCGGCGCTTCCGAAGCAGCCGACGCGGCCGCTGTGTCCACGTGATCCCTCATGCCACGTCACGCCGACGGTGGCGCCAGCTTTTCCACTGGTGGAGCTTGCCCCCAATACATTGTTCCCTACACAAGCTAGGCCGCCGACGTTGTTGCCAGCTTGGGGGGGGGGGCATCCTACCCCCCCCCCGACGCCGCCCCTGCAAATGACGGGCTTAAACCATTTCCTTTTTCCTTGGGACAATCAGTGGTGCCCCGCACGTAAATTGGAAATCACCCTCGCAAAATTACGATGTCGTATTCCACCACGAAATTTTTATTTACGCAGGTCTGGTCTGGTGCTGTCCCTTCTATGACATATCTGCAAAGAACCTGAAATTATTTATCATTTTTATTAACCTGCCGTCGATTTGCAAGCCAGAAAAAAATACTTCGAAATTCCATTCTGAAAATTAGATATTGCTGTAAACGCTGAAAACATTTACTCCTTTGGGGTGGCTACATTGGGTTTTAGCCACAGGAACGTACGCCTGCATAGACATATTATATACCGGGGGGAAGGGGGACAAAGCAGGTCATATGCCCCCCCCCCCCCCCCCACTTTTGAAACCCCAGAATATATGCGCCTAGAGTCCCAACCAAGATCACTCGGGTCTGCAGAAAGCAGCCTCAAGCCCTGGTACTAACAGTTATAAACTGATTGTGTTTGTTGTTGCTGTAATCACCAATGTGGGGGCCTGTGGCTTTGTCAAGCTGTCGAATTGACAGCTTTTTCTGCGCGCCCCTTCATATCATTACACTGTACTGATGCAAAAATAAATGGCGTCATACTGTGGGTCTGGTCTCTCCACCAGCTGCACATGGAGTCTCGGCCACATTGGTTCTTCTGTGCACTCACCACTGGT
Organism: Dermacentor albipictus; assembly: GCF_038994185.2. NCBI lineage: Eukaryota > Metazoa > Arthropoda > Arachnida > Ixodida > Ixodidae > Dermacentor > Dermacentor albipictus. The sequence continues at coordinate 72,423,369 of NC_091821.1, read as the reverse complement.
ATTTATATAGCACACAGTCTACTTGGTAACACTTGGTAAATTTCCCCACTTCTGCAAGCCTGCAGTAGTCTTTCAAGTCTTGATCTAGACATTGATTTGGGCTACTTAGTCTGTCAATAATGCAATTTAACCTCAATAGTGCAATTGAGGTTCCCAGAACTTTGAAGACTGCTTTCACTTATTTGGTCATGAAAGGCGTTCTCGCGGTGAAACTGAGGCGGCACGAAGCAGTTGCTTCTTGCTGCCAGCGCTCTTCATCACGTCATCATTGTGACAGCGAGTGCTCGTGGTCATCGAGTAAGATGTGTTTATATTTGCCTGTACGTCCGTGACACCATGCTTGTCATAGGTGTATCTACTGGTTCGAGGAGAGTTGTGCCCTTCCCCCCACAGTAAAAATTGAAAAGGAAAAGTAGGCCATTTATCACCCCTCCCCCCTATGCACACACACTTGTGAAAGCGGGAACGGTCCACTGTACACTGCACAAATACAACAAAACAGCAGCTGAGGCCAAGTTTCTCTAAGAATTGAGCTCACCTAGCTACATATTATTTATTTTATAGCCCCTGCTTTCAGGCCTCGCCTCCACGTGCTGTAGCAGATGACGCTAGGCCGGCCGCACGAAGCAGCTAAGGGTTGACCCATACTTTGCGGTGTGAGATGCCTGCGGGACGTGCCTTTCAAGCCTGCATTGCTGAGAAAGCTATTGTTAGGCTACTCAAACAAGTTTAATCTACCATTACTTGCATCATCCCGTGTTTGTTGGAGCCATGTAAACTAACCATCTTTGAAAACACAAAATTAGGTTTCTTTTTATCATTTACCAATATTTTATCAGTGTTGTCATTTTAGCGATTTTGACGCTAGATTTAGTGACTTTTTTGGTATGTTTATGCCAAAGTTTGCTATTTGGCAATCAGTGACTTTTTTAGTGACTTGAATGAGCAGTTGGAGATATTTTAACAACTGATAAGTTGGAAAGATTGCTTAGAAAATGGCTTTCAAGAACGCACTTTGATATTCAAAAGCCACATGTAACTGGCCGAAACTCGCTGTACGATGTACAGGCTCCATGACCACTGGTTGCTTTCACATTGGCAGCCTTCACATTGTGATTGTGCTTCACAGCACAGTGGTCATCATAGCCTTGACACTGTGGTGACAAAATTGAAGTTTCCTTATTATTTACAAAACATATTTGAATGCATTTAAATGCCGCCGCTTCAGCGGTGTCACTAAATCTATTCATTTGGTAGACGCTTGGCAAGCATGCCAGAGAACTAATTTACCAAAACCAAGTGGAATAAGTTTTATGACGACAGAAAGCTGAGCTAGTTGGTAAGGAATTATCATGCAAAAAGGTGAGGCATGCAGACAGGACACAAGAGAAGTGGACAACACGAACGCCGACTATCAACTGAAGGGAGCACTGAGGAGAAAAAAGAAAGAAGACACAAAACTCATCTGCGCAAGCTCTGGAATGGTTTCGCCACCTGTCAGTTGGGTACATGTCTACATGAAAGATAGCTGTTAAGTCACTTAATCTCTTCCTTATGTAAAGTAATCGAAGGTTCACTCACGCATGCACTTCCACCATTATAGATATGCCATGCCTCTACCATAAGACACGTATCTTCATTCTTGTGCCTGTACAATATCGCGCATTTATCTAACTCTGGTGTGCAGTTACAATCTTGGCAATGTAGGGAAAGATTAGAAGGCGATCTACCAGTTAACGACCTTTTATGTTCCATTAGCCTCTGATTGATACACCGCCCCATTTGCCCTACGTAGAACTGGCCACAGCTTTGGGGAACTTTATAAACGACACCCATACGACAGTCAGTAAAACTGTTGTTCTTATTGTGCTTTACTGGACAAATATCTGTTCTTTTTCTGCCTTTTACCTGCTCCTTTTTCCTCTGTACGGCAGCGCATATCTTACCTAGCTTATTGGGAGCAGTGAAAGCAACATTAACATCATATTTGCTTGCAACTTTTTTAAGCATGTGCGATACTGAATGAATATACGGAATAGCCTCTACTCTTTTTTTGCTATTAGTGCTTTCTGTAATCGCATCTGTCCCCTTCGAAACCAACTTCTTTGGGCGTTCAGTCACAGTGGCCACTGTTACACTAGGATAATCTGCTTCTAATAGGCGCCGGACCTGTGCATTAACACTGGCACTCATTTTGTGCATGCAGGATCTGGTGAGAGAAGACTTAAGGCATGACATGGCAATTCCGTCTTTTACAACTTTGGAATGCTTGGATTGAAAGTTTAACAATGGCTTCGAAGATCTTGGGGAGTACTGCCAACAAACACGATTTTGTCCGAAAACCATGGAAATGTCTAGAAACTGAATTACGCATCGCTGAGGAAATTCCTTGTTAAACTTTATTCCTCCTCCATAAAGGTTAAATTGCTCACTTACTAAGGTAGCAGCGGAATCGAATTCTTCCCTATTGCAGAAAATCGGGTAATCATCAACGTAACGAAATATCTTGATAACACATCACGTAAGGCTTTCTCTAAGCAGCTGTCAACCTTACTCAAGTAAATATAGCTAAGAATAGGGGCAACTTTTGAGCCAACACAAATGCCTGATTTCTGCAGAAACACGCCATCTCTCCACCCAATCAGCGTCGACTTTAAGTGCATTGAAAGAATTTCTAGAAAAACTCCCGTGGAAACACCGCATCTGTCAATAAAAGCCGACTCTTACCCTTGTTCTTTAATGCATTCATTTACGGAATTTAGCAACTCGTCATGCGGCAAGGAGTAATACAGGTCTTCAATATCCATACTAAAAGCTGTACAATAACCAGGATTCTCCTCTCTCAAATACTGAACTAGTGCCTGAGCATTATGCAAGCAAAGGGGTCTGAAAAAACTAGTGAAGCTAAGCAATTCTGTAGGTAACTAGCGACACAGACCTGCCATATCCCTTTCTCTGACACTATGGCATGAAAAAAAATTTCTTGCTTATGGGTCTCCGCCACGAAAAATAGTTGTAAGGTGAGGGATTTTGCTTTTTTTATTTTGATTTTGCTTCTTTTTACGCCTCAGTGCTCCCTTCAATTCATAGTCGGCGTTCGTATTGCCCACTTCTTTTCTCTTCTGTCCTGTCTGTACGCCTCACCTTTTTTACATAAGTTTTATGTTCAAATATAGAACACAGCAGATGAATAAGACATAGCGACTGCGCAAGAAAGGCGTAAATATCGGAATGGCGGCTTCAGCTAGATGAAGGGCGAGAATATGGTACTTAACCTGTACAAAGCTCGGATAATTGTCATTACCATGTTAACAACATGCGGCCAAGCGCGTTCCATATACTCTAGTTCTACACGAATGCCGAGGAGCACAAAAGTTAAGGATAATATGCAGACTAAATGCATTTTCATGCTAGGAAAACTACGTTGTTTGCGTTCTTTTCGGTCGTACTGTATTTGTTACCTTCCAATCTGAAGCTAATGAAAAATTTAACTGTCATAATCCAGTATGTAAATATTGGATAGGCGATCGAATATCGACTTTTTCTTATACGAATAGAATACAAATAGTAAGTATCAAATATCGAATAGACAAACACAGACGCACATTTACAGCAGGAATATTTGTTTCAGTATAATTAGGAACACGCTTTCACTGAATAGACAGCCAACTATCATGCAGAATTAAGATCGTTTTAAACACAAGATCACAACAATCATGAAAAGAACTACACGAATAGCCGCTTGACAGCTTTAAGCCTGGTGGCAAACAAGCTTTCCAAGAATTACAGGCATTTGAAACTAACTAACTTTTCAAAAATGCATAATAAATAGCTAAAAAATATCAGAAGTTATGGAAAAGGAAAATAAAACTCTAAGGAGGTATTTGTGTGCCCTAGACCGAATACAGAGTCTTTTACAAGAAACAAATCATCACTGGTTGTAATGTAAGAGATAAAACTCCTACACGACTAGGCTGCAAGAAAGACTAATTGGCAGGCCATAAACACAATATAGCCGATTGTCAAGTATTAAATGAAAAGAGGGGAAACGAGGGACCCAGTTTTGTAAGGGCACCGTTTTTGTAAGAACGCTCGCACATATTTGTTAGTCAGGACCATATGAAACCAACAGATAACAAAGAAACGGAAAGCATAGGATAAATTGTTTGTAGTGACTAACTGAAGTGCAAAACTGAGAATCTAATGGAAAATGGAGGAAAACTTAACTTGGGGGGGGGGGGGGGGCGGCCGACGGTGACAGTCTAATCCACAACCTCTGCATTACACTACACACTACAAATTGTGCTAATGCGATGGCAGTTCCCATGTCCATGCATTCTTGGGTATTTATGTATGTATACAAGATCTAACCCAAGTGGAGTGTTAACCAGTGCCACACTTCCATCACATAATGAAAACAAAGCTTACATTGCCGATTTGTTTCTGCATTGCTTTGAAAAGTTTGTACTTTTGGTAACAATAATTTGCGACACTTTGTTCAGCAGGTGGAGAACAGTAACGCAATTTGTACAGTCGGTTGTTGCGAAATGTTTGGTTAGTTTTGATATTCGAAAATACCGAATAGTTCATTTTCGAATACGAATAAAATATTACACACTAACTATTCATATACGAAACTTGGGAGATTTGCCTATCCTATAGCAAATACATTACTAAAGCTAAAGCCCTCTATACTCTGTTGGTAAATTCACTGTTTTTCTTCAGCTGCTTGAACATTAGACCAACATGAAATGTTTAGGTAAATTATTTACTTCACGCTGGCTTATATTACAGTGTTTCAAAACACCTACATTCTTAAAATCCACGTGACAGTTATAGCGAGAATTTTAGTGACTTTTTTTTTTTTTTTGTCTCACTTCAGTGACACCCCTCCTAAAATATTGGCAACACTAGACGGTAATGATTCATAATGCACTATTGATAAGCAGATCAGTCGATGACAAAGATAACTTTCACTGACGCATTTTTTCAGCCTTTTTTATTGCAGTGCAACGGAATGCAATCGGGTAATTCGCAAGGGAGCCGAACTTTACAGTATACGTGCCACCTGAGCCTGCTCTGAGTATGCATTCTCCGCCCAGTCGGGAACATGAACTTTTGTATGAGCTCCAACTGATATCTTACAAAAATCAGCATGCCATTAACAAATTGAATAAAAGAACATGTGATATTTTTATTGGCCCGTGGCAGCTAATGCAGCATCTGCCTAACCGGCTTCCCACCCGCGCTGCACACCAGCTCGCTCCACTCCCCTTGGAAGGAGCCCTCCGTGCCAGGCTTTGTGGTAAAGCATACGAAAAACGAACATGTACTGCACAAGTCAAACGGGAAACTATATGCAGAGTAGTACAGCTGCCGTTGTTGGCATGGCGTCAATGCGGACAGAGTAGCGGTGGCAGAGCAATCCCAGGTGGCACGTACTGCAAAGATCACTTTCCAATATATATAAATATATATATATATAGAGAGAGAGATGACTTACCCTCTCACTCGAAAGAGTTGGTACGCCACTGTATGCTTGGCTGTATGCGAGTTCCTTTGTGACACAAAAAGAACAAGTGGGTAATTTACTAATTTATTTAATATTTTACAAAATTCCTGTTTAAATCGATTAAACTTTATTACGTTCTAGTTTGCTTTCTTTCAAGAAGCACACGTTTTCATCTTTGGTTAGTTTGCTTCATTATATAAGTTTGCTTCATAATATAATTTCAAGTGTTCCCCCACATATACTTTTTCCCTTAAATTTTCTGCTGCCGCCCCACCCTTTTAACTGCCAACTTCTTGGCCAGTCCTTCGTAGTGGGTACTTGCGATAATATAGGAAAGCAAGCAAGCAAACAAGCAATAAAAAAAGTTCCTTAGAAGTGGTGGAGGTCACTTCTCGTTCCCCAAGTCCTCTCGCCGTTTCCCCCTGGAGCTCCGCTCGCGTCGTCGCATAACCCCACCATTTGCTGCAATATCCAGTCAATACCCACCCTGTACAACTGACTCCACCGTCTCTGCACGGCCGTCTTCTGTCTGGGCCATTAGCAGCCGTCAGCGTGATCCCTCTAGTGCTCGCTGGCTTATTTACGCAGTGAAGGCGTCGAAGACTGGCTCGAGAACTACGATCGAGGCAGTGACTAGAATAGGTGGGATAATTCTCATAAGCTCTACAACGTCCCTTTCTACCTCTCCGATGTCGCTAAAACTTTGTTCTTCAACCACAAACCTGACCTGCCTGACTGGATAACTTTCACAAAGAAGTTTCGTCCTATATTTGGCATGCTTGCTATTTGCAATGAAATCGCGAAAAAGAAGCTCGACCATCCTGTTTAATTTTCCGGATAATCGTACACGTCTTACATTGAAGATGTCCTCGCCTTGTGCAGGGTGTGTGGATGTCAGAAAACGACCGCGTTCGTCACATCATCAAGAATATTAACACTGTTGGCTTCAATGCTTTGGCTACGCAGAACCCTACCACCGCGCAAGACCTCATCACCATGCATGCCAGTGCCTTAGAGAACTGTAGTCCCTTCGCGTTCACACATATACATATGACGGTAGTCTCCCTGAGGCTATGGATCTGTGCACTTTGATCCACAGTATTATATATGAGGAACTCCATGCGAAATGCTCCTCCTGTGCTTCTGGCACAGTCCACCCCCCTCCTGCGACCGGCTTGTGCGCAATCATTAAAGAGCTCCCGTCTACTCCCCGTGCCATGTGTTCTGACGCTACCGGCACTCCCGACGTCACCGCGATGTCTCCACTTACGACCACGCCTGTCATAGGCGCCGACTAAGGGGGACTACGGGACTACACACAAACACATCTAAAGTGCCATTACCAGATCTTTGTCACCCACATCATTTGAGTATCGGCACTCGTTTGGCGCGGAAGTTTAAAAACTCTCGCGTACCTGTGACGAATAAGCCGTCGAGCACCACTGGTCTTTCTCACCGCTGCGAAGGCTACACACTCTTAGGCAAAGGTACACCCTCTGGAGTGTATATTTGCCACACAACAATGATAATGTGCATGCCGTTTGGTACTGGGAAGTACCGGGCTCGCAGCGTTAAAGAAAGGAAATGCGGACAAGACAGATGGCATTTGTTGTTGTGTGGCAAGATACAACCCAGAGGGTGTAATTTTGTTTGAGTGCACTCATAGGCAAAAGTACACCCTTTGGGATGTATATCTGCCACACAACGATAATCGTCATCTGCCTTGCTTGCTTTTCCTTTCTTGAAAATGCCATGCCCGCTACTTTCCTGTCGGGAATGCTATGTCATGCTGATAACACGCATGCCGTTCGTGACTTGCACTCTAAAACAAAATTACACCCTTTGGGTTGTATCTTGCCCTACAACAATAAATGTCATCTCTCTTGTCGGCATTTCCTTTCTTTAAGGCTGTTAGCCCGGTACTTACCAGTAACGAACGGCATGCGCGTTATCAGCATGACATAGCATTCCCGACAGGAAAATAGTGGGCACGGCGTTTTCAAGAACGGAAATGCAAGCAAGGCAAATGACAATTATCGTTGTGTGGCAAACATACACCCCAAAGGGTGCAACTGTTTTTAGAGTGCATTGCAGATATGTTGTCAGAGGCACGTTAGAATTACTGGCATGTTTTTCCCCTTTTCTGCCATTTACTTTTAGGCTTGATCCAGCATTGTCCATCCATCTCCTGTTCAAAGGGATGTGAACGCAGACATAATCATGATTGCACGCAAGCCGTGCTTATCGCTCATCGCACTTATCTAGCTTCTCTCTCGCTGCAGCACTGATAGCACCGCGCAGGCTGGCGTAGCTAGGTGCAGCATCCGAGACCGCATCAATGCAGTCTTCGAGGTCACGTCTAGCTGCGACCAGGCTGCACCAGTCTGCGCGACGCACCGCAATGGGAAAGAAAATTGAGGTATTGATGGGCGCCCACCACGATGACTTAGTGGCTGGCGTAGTGCTGAAGCAATAGGTCGCGGGTTTGATTCCCATCCAAGGCAGCCGCATTTCCAATAGGGGCGAAATATCCGCCGGACTGGCATTGTGGGCTTGGCGTTGCGCTACTAAGCCCGAGGGTGCGGGATCAAATTCCGGCCGCGGCGGCCGCATTTCAATGGGGCCAAATGTAAAAACAGCCATGTACCGTGTGTTCAAGATCTACAGGTTGTCAAAATTAATCCGGAAACCTCCACTGTGGCATGCCTCATAAGCATATCGTGGTTTTGGCACAGAATGCCCCAGAATTTAATTGATGGTCGCGAAGTAGAAAAATGTTTGTGTTTTCAAATTTAAGTGCATGTAGAACTAATTTGGGCAAATTAATGGTTCATCACTCAACTAATGGCTGTGCTTTATTTTGCAGAGGCTTTTCGGACAAGTCATCAACATCGCATGACTACTACAATGACGAGGCATTCAATCTCGAGGACGCTGTCAAGTAAGTACACCCGGTCTCAAGGCTCTGCAATTTCTGCTGTATGTGTCTATGAAGATGATTTGCCTACAGCTAGATGACCTACCAACAAGCCCATATAGCCATTCATCAGCTAAACGGTCATATTGTGGTAAAACAAATTAGAGTGCAAAGAACACACCTGCGTACAAACACACACCCACACATGCAATCACTCAAACCCCCCAGACACAGCGCTTGTGCCTCAAGGATCTTTTCGGAAAGATTGCATGTGTGTGTGTGCATATATGCGGGTTGTTTGATCCGGGGATTGTCGTCTCAGAGCCTGGCGGCACACTGAGAGTCGCTCTCTAGCTTACACCACCAGTGCATCTTTAAACGGGTAGTTGGCCTACACTACCGGGGCATCACACGAAGGCTAGAAGGGCCCATGCCATCGTCCGAACTTTTGCAACAAGAGTTGCTAACTTTTTGATGAGTTCGAGGTCAGGAGGTTGGAGGAATAGAATGGGAGGTTTACTTACATGGGGGAAAAAGGGCAAACTTATTTATATCCAAACTGGCAGGAGCACTGAGCGCAGTACATCATTCTCGTAGCATGAGTTACATGTCAGAGCAGACATCATTCTGGGAGAGCACACTCCACGCACTCAGGATGTCTCTTAAAGATCCTCCCTTTTCCCTATATCACCCACCAGGGAAATAGGTAATGTTCCAATCAACCAGTATGGTGGTTCGTATCGGCACAGCCTACTACCTCCAAGGAGAAGATTTACACTAAGCCCATGTGCCGCCCTCAAGCTGATTCTGGAAAGGGGAAGTAAGCATACTGACGTCTGGGGAGAGGTCACTTATCCAAGCTCACCAGAATGTAAAGCTTCCCCAGGTCCTGGCATCTTTCGCTGAAGTTGTGGGAAAACCTCTGTTGTCTCGTTATCATGCTGACCTCTAATTTGCCATCACTGTCAGCACCTCGGTGTGCAAATTGATTAGGTGGAATGTTGTTTGGCATCGGTACCACAGTGACCCCAGCCTCCACTCTTTGGCAAATATGCTAAACGCAACAGCTCCTCCACAGCTCGGAAAATCTCGACTGGCCAGCACTGGCAACTACTGGGCAAGATGAGAATGGCTGGTCACCAAGAAGATAGCTTGACTCTCTGCAATAACTGCAAACTTGGAATGCTTCCAACCATCTCGAATCAACTGGCACGGAAGAGTTGATCTTGGCAACGCAGTACCACAAAGCACACAAACACCTGGAATCAACTGTAAATCCATCAGGCTTCATACTAAAGTTTCAATAGAAGCCGCTTAAATAGGAACTGGAAATTTTGACCCCAAAATGTTGGTGCCACCAAAACGAACGCTCCTGTTCCTTTTGTTGCCGCCAAATCAGACTGTCATGCTGCATGAGCGCAAAGGTATACGTACTACTAAACCAAACACTCTAAATAACCAATGCTTCAAAACACCTTATGCAGCCTAATTTCACGAACAGCCTGTTCATAGTCTATCATATCACAGGGGACTACTTGCCACACGTACTGGTGACTCTGAATAGCCTCGTCAACTCTACAGATACCACAAAGCTAGCTCAATTTTGGTTGTAACAACTCGTTGCATACCTGTCTTCCATGCATACGTTTCATAAAGTCTACACATGTTCCTTTCCTTTCTGTCCATGCATGACACACCTTAAAGGAACCACCGAACTAAACCAGCGTAACTTATACACTCAAAAGAACTTTTAAAAAATGCATCTACTCATAACTACTTCCACGCACGCTTCATAGAAAGCTCTTAATGCTGCCACTTTCAACACACACGGGCAACCCAGTCACAAACGTTGTTTTCTTCAGTCTGCACAGGACACGCGCTAATGGAATGGTGCCAACACTTCTAAGTGCAAATTATGCAATAATTGAAAATTAATGCGCTTAGAATTTGCACATTTAACAAAGAATAACTGATACACACAAGTGTTAATATTAGTTACTATGGGCATTTAACAAGTAAACTTTATGTTTCGAAGTCACTCACCGAAAAGAAAGCCAATCTACTCATTAACAAACAGTTCGGAAAATGAAATCTTTACGCATCTTTCAAATCTTTCATCAACACATCTATCAAACTTCTGAGCTTCTCAAACGAAATCCTAAACGAAGCTCAGAACTTACTTATTGAAAGGAACTCTTATTGAAATCGCAAAACTTCTCAAATGCTCAAAAACAAACAAACAAACAAAACAAAATGTTTGTTTCTACGGAGCCTGTCTCTCTGTCTACTGTTACAATTATCTTACGGCGGACTCGTACCTTTGAGCTGCACTCGAGGTGGTTGTGCCCTGAAAGCTACGGTACTCTGGCTATCCAACAACAAAAGGCCTGCCATTCCATCAGCTCTTTCCAGACGTCACAGTCTCCTGTCAATTTGCATCCTGGCAGTGTGCTTTCATAATGACTTCGTCTGGCCACGTCACATCTCCTTACCACCTTGTCTCGTGCTGCCACCTAGCGTTCCTTCGCAATACACGCTGCACCCCGAAAAGAATGACAGAATGACATGGAACATAATTGCCCCATGTCCTTTGTCCGTGTACATGCAGAACATGCTTCTCTCTCTCTTTTTGTCCGGTAGATCGGGCACGCTTGAAATGAGCACATTGCAAACGACGAATGCGCCTTTTCTTTCATTGTGCGATGCCTTGTTGTGTCTTTCGCTGTCTTTGGCTGCGCTACCTTCTTCACCACATTCTGATCCTTACAACGGTTATTCCTACAGTGCTTTTTCCTCGTACTCACTTTAGAGCCATCTGCTCGCGCCTTGTGCTGATCATTACTCTTCTCATCGGCCCGGATCACTGTCTTACCCGCACAGTAAGAGTGATTTGTACCTAAACCATCTCTCTCTTGGCAACCTCAACTGGTAAACAGCTAAACTGACTCTGGAACAATACAGCTGTCTTTGCTTGAGCTACGCAACTCGCACTCCTGCGAACTGCCCTCTACTGCATTGTCCAGCTCTTGCCGTGCATCGACACATAGCTCATTGGTTTCGACTGCTGTCTCACCCACACCATCTGAAGGATATTTACCTAAGTCATAATTCTTTTGGCTACCTAGACTGGTGGACAGCTTTACCGACTCCTGAACAATGCAGCTGTTTTCTTTTGAGTTACACAGCTCACACTCCTGTGAACAACCTTCAACTGCATTGTCCAGCTTAGTGTGCTTCAGCACACAGACCTGACTCTGCCTTTATCGCGACATGGGTGCTCTTGTCTATCAGGTCAGCAGTACTCAGTACTTCGTTAACGACCTCATTTATAACACCTACCACATACACACACTGTGACTGTGCCAATTCATTCACACCTGGCCTAGCTGTCTCTACAGTGCTCTCTTGGCACAGCACCTCGTCGCGCTGATGAAGGCCTTCAATGTCCTCTGTTGACACTAAGACATCATTAGCAGCTAAAACTTTCAGTTCACTCGTGAACGTGCATCCTAACCTCACAGGTGCTGCCTCTCTCTTCGGCTCTCGACTGAAACCCGCTAGCGACTTCCTACCACTTTCACTGCGATCTAGCTAGATTTCTCAAGCTGCTGCTGTTTTTGTTCGATTGCCTGCTCCAACCATTCAATGTTTTTTTTTTTTTTTTTCACATGCTGCCATTAACTGCCTTTTACTTCCCTTGCTTCCAGCCTATCTTTTTCCTGCAAAATTATTTTCACTTTTTGCCTAGTTTCTTCCTTCTCTTGCCTAATTTCCTTCTGTTCCTGCCTAACTGCTTTGAATTCAGTTACCTAGATGTTCGATGATTTTCAAATTATCGTCACTTTGGCGAATAGTTTTATGAACCTCAGCTTCCGTTAAGTACTCCTCTGCTATTACCTCGAGCTCTTCACACAACTGCAGCAGGTTAGCTCTCGTCACACATAATAAGACCATGGTCGCTTGGCTTTGGCTCTGCTGTCACACAATACTTGCTCCAATACCCACGCAAATCAGAATTCAGGTAAAAGATCCCTACTGATTCAAATATTAACCCAGAGAAATTGAAGCCTGGTAAATCTTACAGCCAAAACCAAACGCTTATCCACAGAAGCGGCACCATGTCACCAGTCCTTCTCTGCCGTATCCAGTCAGCTGCAAGAGGTGGTCATTCCCACATTTCCTAACTTGATTGGAATACCGGTAGGTCACCACATCCCAAGGTCTTTGAGGTCAATCTCACCACTGCCTACCAGTTGTTAGGTTCGGGGGTCATGGTCTCGAATCCTGGTGTCACATTGAAACTCGCTCTCTTGCCTATGCCACTGATGCATCTCAAGACAGGTAGCTGGGCCACGCCGTCGTCCAAACTTTCGTGACGAGAGTTGCTCACTTCTTGATAAGCACAAGGTCAGGAGGTTGGAGGAATAGAATGGGGGGTTCAATTACGCGAGGGGAAAAGGGCAAACTTATTTACAGAAAAAGACATAAGATATCCATACTGGCAGAAGCACCAAG